>NC_090706.1:20005000-20322486 GCF_040954835.1 Lepisosteus oculatus | reverse complement strand
GGGTGCTCCAGCCCTTTCACTAAAGACTTTATTCTATGCACCTGCTCCCTATTCCCAGCCCACCTTAAAAGCCAGGCGCTGACACTCTTCCGGGCTCTGCATCTGATTTCCATATCGTGCGAGTCCGGGACCTGGAAGCGCCTGGTCCCGTTAAGGTTTTAACCTCGGTTCCCGTTCGCCGGTTCCGACCCGGCCTTCGTGGTTTTTAATTCCTTCCTCTGATGGATCTCCTGGTTTTGGACTTACTTGTGTGTTTTTGGATTTTCCCTAAGGATTACTCTCGGGTTGTTCGCCTCGGCCACACCTCCCCTGTGCACCAGCGCACCTTGGACACGCCCCCTTGTCTTCAGCCCCGTTTTCCTGCATGACGTTTCCCTAGTGTTTCCCCACTCCGTCGGACTGTGTCGTCCGCATAGGGTCCGCAAGGAACTGTTCGTTACAGAATGCAGAGCCATCACCTGGACCCCGCGGACGGCACCCTGGCAGCCTGGATTCCATCGGTTTTTTTTCTCCCCTTTTTTTTCTTAGGGCTTCGGAGCCGCCCTGAAAAGGAGGGGCGTACTGTCACGATATTAGTTCCCCCTCCTTAAGGGTGCTCCAGCCCTTTCACTAAAGACTTTATTCTATGCACCTGCTCCCTATTCCCAGCCCACCTTAAAAGCCAGGCGCTGACGCTCTTCCGGGCTCTGCATCTGATTTCCATATCGTGCGAGTCCGGGACCAGGAAGCGCCTGGTCCCGTTAAGGTTTTAACCTCGGTTCCCGTTCCTGTTTCTGTTCCCCGTCCGCTGGTTCCGACCCGGCCTTCGTGGTTTTTAATTCCTTCCTCTGATGGATCTCCTGGTTTTGGACTTACTCGTGTGTTTTTGGATTTTTCCCTAAGGATTACTCTCGGATTGTTCGCCTCGGCCACACCTCCCCTGTGCACCAGCGCACCTTGGACACGCCCCCTTGTCTTCAGCCCTGTTTTCCTGCATGACGTTTCCCTAGTGTTTCCCCACTCCGTCGGTCTGTGTCGTCCGCATAGGGTCCGGAAAGAACTGTTCGTTACAGCAGGCAGTTCAGGTTTTTAGTAATTATTTTTTGTAATCAAAAATATCACTAAATTAATCATTGCATTATTGTTATTGCTATTACACATTATTCCTAGTTATTTGTTTCTTAACTGGAGAAACAGAAGTGGATGAAAATGTGACAAGAAAATATTGTTCTGAAAAGCAAGTTGAAAGAAAATAAAAGTCAGGCTGTAACCGAAGAAATGGCAGCAAGATCTCCTGTCCTGGAAGAGCTCTTCTGTCCTGTGTGCTGTGAGATCTGCAAGGATCTTGTTCTCCTGACCTGTATCCACTTCTGTAAATCCTGGCTGCAGCAGGACTGGGAACAAAAGGGCTCTTAAGAATGTCCACTCTGCAGGAGAAAATGATTTTTATCCACCCAACATGGATCTAAAGAATCTTGTGAGACCGAATATATGGAAGGAAGACAATCACTTCTTCCAATTCAGGGTCACAGGGGAGCCACAGCCTATTCCAGCAAGCAACAGGCACAAGACGCCAGTACATTGCAGGGCACACATGGACACAAACATGCAGACACTCGCAAAAAAGGGACATTTTCCCAGTAATCAATAAACCTATATCAGAATATCTTTGAACTGTGGGAGGAAACTGAAGCATCTGGAGGAAACCCACACAAATATGGGAAGAACATACAATCTCCATGCAGATAGGATCCTAGGTCTGGAATTGAGTCCAGGTCCCCAGCGCTGCAGGGAATGCTAAACAATACACCTCTGTGCCACCCCCATAGAATATTCTGTTCAATCACAGTACTGAAGAATACCCTTCTACAGCAGCCTGGTTCCTGGTCATCATTATGGGGCCTTGGGTTGAAAATTCCAGTTTTGGTAGCTGTGTCAGTAAAGGAACAAGTATTACTTTATAATTATATTACTGTATATATCCATATATGCAGGTAGGTATTCAAATGCAACAAGTAATATTGGATTTAGTAATAATAATTCCATACACTTACAATATATAGCACTTTTCTGAATACTCCACTCAAAGTGCTTTACAGTTAATGGGGACTCCCTTCCAGCACCACCTCTGTGCAGCACCCACCTGGAAGATGCGACAGCAGCTACAGTGCACCAGTACACTCACCACACCTCAGCTATTAGTTTGGAGGAGAACAGCTATCAGCTTGTCAGGAAACATTAGCTTTCCTAGGAGGTTTCCTATCAGGGTTATCAGTTGTGAGCTGCAGGCTGATATGGCTACTAGCAATTTTACATTATGAGTATACAGTATGAAGTGGGCATGTTTTAAGGTTTTCCTGAGACACAAAAATGTTGTGGCAGTTTATGGGTGCCACCTCATTGATGGTTTGGATGAGTTATGTTTTCTTATGTTTTCTTATCTAGCATGGAAAAACAAGGCTCAAAACTGTTTCTTAATTAGTTTGTTACTGTTAAGATTTAGATTTTGCTCTATTGAGAAGGGTGGATTGTTCTCTTCATGTGAGGGGAGAACTGCTGTCTCAAGTGGAGGGAATTTAATCTTGGAATCTGATTCATGAGTAATGGTAGAGGGAATTGTGAGTTTGGCCAGCAGGTTGGTGCAATGGGTGCAATAATGTGGATGTTGCAACAAACAGCGGTTTTATATTTTGTCTGGTTACATAAAGCACATATGTTCTACTCATCCATCCACCATCCATCCTTCAACTGCATTATAAAATAAAGGTTCACAGGGGACCAGAGAACTGGTTAAGACTTGGCTAGAAATTAGTTCAACTGTTTGGTTATGTTTACTGCTTAATGGACAATATGAAAAAAGTAAACTGTGCAGACATTCTAAGTCTGTCCACAGTTTTACCTTTAATCACTCACACACTCACAGGTAGTAATCTACAACAAGCTTATCACTCAGGTTGATTTATATAAGTATTTAGGTGTACACATAGACAGTAACCTGTGCTGGTCTACTCATGTTGAGAGTGTTTGCTCCAAAGTTCAGCAGTGCTTATATTTCCTGCGAAGACTAAGAGTGTTTGGGGTTCAACAGGAAGCAATGCTACTCTTTTACCATGCTGTAATCGAGAGCATTATAAGATATGGTATTTCAGTGTGGTTTGGTAATCTATCAGTTCATTTTGAACTTTGAAGGTCATGTTTCCCTGTTTGTGTGTCTGTGTCTCATGGAGTGCAAGCTGGAGTATGCGAAAAGACAAATTCCTAATGCAAGAAATTGTATAGGGCTAATAAACTGAAGTTATGTTATGTTATGTTAGTGGTTGCCGAGGGATTCAGTCCGCTAGGTTGCTGGAGAGATTCTACCTGGAAGGTACAGGCAACGGAGCAAGCAGAGGGGCTGGTAGAATTCCAGTGCAAAAGCTGCTCCCAGAATGAGGGTAACAGAGTGTGCATATACAGTAGTTCAGTGTGCCAAAGGTATTAGAAATAATGTACCTGAGTGCAGAAAAAATCTTTATCATGCAAGCAGTACAGTTATTAGGCCTTAAATAACACCAGTGATAAAGGCACTGTTGAAATTAAATGAAAACCAACAGACACAGGTGTCCCTATTTCTCTGTGGTTGTGCAATAGACTGGTGTCCCAGCCAGGAGCAGAGCAGTCATGAGCTTTAAATCATGTACAACTCCTGATTATTCTCTGATTTACTGTGGAAGTTGCCAGAATCAAATGCCTATTGATGATGAATTATTGGCTTCACAAAGATCTAATGATAAAAGACAGAAAGAACTTTCCTTTCATTATTTTTTAAAATAAGTACATCTAAAACACAAATAAGAACAGAAAATCATGGCATGATGTGAATATCTGACATATGCTAATTACTTGAAACTTGTTTGAAAGCTTAGGTCAAAAATATCCTGTGTAACTGGATTTAAAGATAAAATGACTATTTTTAAATGTATCCTTCTTTCTCCTAAACAGATCTTTATGGCCATTATTCTGTGTGTTTTAAAGCACACAATTAAGAGAAAGTATGTCAGACTTTGAGCCGTGACTGAACTTTAGGTGTGCCTATGATTTCTTTTGCCACGGCCCTTATTACTGTGAGCTTGTCTACTGCGAACTGAAATTGCATACATACAATACACTTTAAATAAAACAATTAATTTAAAATCAAATATGGGAATATCATAAGTAAGCTATCATAACTTCTGGAATATAAAAGCACTGTTTAAGGTGAAATTAAATCTGTCTTGTACTTTGGTCAGAAGCTATTACAGAGAACAAGATAAGCTGAAACTCGGTGAAGAAATGGCAGCAAGATCTTCTGTCCTGAAAGAAGAGCTCTCATGTCCTGTGTGCTATGAAATCTTCACTGATCCTGTTCTCCTGACATGCGGCCAGATTTTGTAAAGCCTTTCTGAATCAGTGCTGGGAACAGAAGTGCTCTTGTGAATGTCCAGTCTGCAGGATTTTCTGCCACCCAACCTAGCTCTAAAGAATCTCTGTGAGACCTATTTAATGGACAGAAACCCAGGAACATGAATATGAATATTAATTTTCACATCAGGTTTTGATCTGAGTTACCATGTTAAAAGCAATATAGTTATTCATTAAAACTGAATATGTAATTCAAATTGAAGTTAAGTTATAGCCCATTGGGAGATGTTCTGTGATAATGGATTGATGGATAGGCAGGAGAGCGAAAAAGACCCTATGAGTAGCGGTGAGACGGGGGTTAGCCTGGGCTCAGCTGTTCAGGGAATGCCGTATAGAAACCTATGCCCTCAGGTAGCGGACGTGGGGCAACCTGGTGCTGGGCAGGTTTCAGGACATCCAAACATCAACTCTGAGCGAAGGCAGCCTGAAAGACCCGGAAATATATAGCCCCACAGAGAGAGAGACACCGGAAGGACAGCAAAGAACCAGAAATGAGAGACAGGACAAAGAAGGAGCGCCCTCTGGCTGCAGAGGGCATGACAATTTACTACATGGCTAAATATATCATACTTTTATTTGTTTTTATTTTGGATTTTTTAGATGCAGTAAACTGAAGTCATGTGCTCTCTGATTGCTTCCTAACTAGAAACCAAGGAAAGCTATGGTTCTATGAATCATTGGGTGTGGCGTGAATACCACTTCCTATCTCTCTTCTGTTCGTCAGAAGAGAGATACTGTAGGTAATAGAGCTGGGTGTCAGTCTTTTTCTCCACCATAAAGCTGGAGTAAGATTCTATTATTTCATTCCAGGAGGAACTCAACATTTCACTGATGCACCTGCAGAATAAACTACAAGCCTAAAATGAAGTAAAACAAACATGGGCTAAAACTGCAAAGCACATTAAGGCTATAGTATGGAAATTGTAAACTGTGTATAAGATAAATTAAAATACTAAGAATGAAAAATGTGAACATCTGCATCATTTCAAAGGAAAACAGCTACTCATGCATAGCTGTTTACAGTATTTGTTTTAAAAGAGACATAAAAATCATGTTAAATCTGTGGAACTTCTGTAGATCATCTGAATGAAAAAGAAATCAAGAATAAGGTACTTCTTAGGATATGCTGTAATAGGGAAGGATTTATTGTGAATTCAATTTAGAAATTAGGCTTTGACCCCAGTTTGTGTAGGAAGCGAATTTCTAGAAAATACACACTATTATTGAGGGCATAACAGCACAACATGGTTTCAGAAACCATGTAGACAGAAGAAGTACGTATTTCTTCATTTATAAGACTAATGAATTAAACATGAAGAGCTAGGATTATTATTTGCAAATACATGCAATAGTTCTGATTATCTAGGCTCAGAATTGTATAGATTCATAGTTACAAGGGTCTCTCAGTGGCAAATTCTCTTTCCCAATGAGACACAAATTTAATAGAAATAGAATATTATATTCAAATTCAATAGAAGGTAAAGGTGTTGTTGTAAAATAAAGTGCCTTACACATGACTATTCTCTAAATAAATAATAATCTGAAATGAATAATAACCTGAAACTTTCTCACTACACTGAATAATACATCAAAGTACAACCAAGGGAAATTTATCTTGCCAGATGTATAAAACAAAAGCAATGTCTTTCATTTGAAAACAATGTCAGTGATTTAATTACTGTATCAGGTCATCTTGCAGACAAGTTTCTGCCTATTTGTACCTCCCACTTAGAGAGCCATTCCCACTCAGAGAGACATTTAGTATAAACAACCAACTGTACCATCATATCCAATTATCCTTTAACTAGACCCGAATAAAACTGACTTGTACGAAACTGAGTGCCAAGCACCTGGGCTCTCTGAAGTACAGATGCTGGGGATTGTTCAGTACAATCAGTACTATGAGGACTCAGGGTGAATAAAGTAAGACCTCATATTATTTAATTTGGTCACATGATTTAACATAACAAATGTGTTATCAGCACAGGTGAGTTGATGTTTCAATAAAAAAACAGCACTATGCTGCACTTTAATTCTTCTCAATTCTGGTACACATAACACTATGCAAAAGGATGCAAGCAAGAAAAGGCTGTTTAACCATATTGCTTTTTTGATTGTTTAGTAGCTTAGTAACTCTGAAATGTATGGATGTTTCTAAAAAAGTGCCCAATATATGGACCTTAATTATCTTGCTGCTCTAGATACCCACTATTTTTTGTGTATTAGTTGATCATTATTGATGATTATTTGTATAATGAAGCATTCTCTATTATTTGTCCTAAATCAATTTCCTGTTAAATTCCAGGTATGACTCAATTTTTCTTACTAGTGTCTCTTTTGCTTTAGAATTAAAATTCTGATTATCTGTTCCCTGAGACCAAAAATAATTGTTTTGCTCTAAAGTCGCTAGATTTGTAATTGTCTTGACACGGTGACCAAAACTGCATGCAGTACACTGAAGAGTAGCGTTGTGGACCATGCAGCTAGAAAGTTGTGGGTTTAAATCCCAGATGAGACACTGCTGTTGTACCCTTGAGCAAATTATTGTCCAACAGTCTGTCTATCAACTGGTGACTACTGCACCATACTAAAGATTTTCAACATTTTCAGAATATTTATGTGTGATCTTCCTTCATTTACAAGCTTCCATCCAACCTTTATTTCTCAGATGATTTTTTTCCAGCTATAGCTTTTTAAATCTTTGTTGGGATTTCTTTCTGGCAAGGGACAAGGCATTCCGAAGTTTCTACTAAAAGCATAACCATTTACCCTTTAGAGACAGCTATGAATCTAGCCGGTATGGTTTAGAATGGTGATAGGAAACTACAGTTCTCAGGGAAAACCCTCAAAAAAAGAATACAATGAAAATACAGGTGCTTCACTCCATAATCAATCCAAAGACCTCAACACTAACTACCATGCTGTCCTCTAAAAGACAATTTAAAATATTAAATGTAAAATGTCTTGTGGAAGTCAGTCTTTGATTTCTTTTTAACTCTTTTTATCTTTTCTTTCTAGCTCCGGTGACCCTGGACCCAAACACAGCAGCCCCTAAGCTCTCACTGTCTGAGGACCTAACCAGTGTGAGATACAGTGAGAGTCAGCAGCTCCCTGACAACCCAGGGAAGTTTGACCCCCGTCTCTGTGTGTTGGGATCTGAGGGATTCACCTCAGGGAGACACTGTTGGGATTTGGAGGTGATGAAGAACACCTTATGGTTTTTAGGTGTGGCCAAAGAGTCTGTCAACAGGAAAGGCAAAATCAATCTGAGCCCTGAGGGGTATTCTGGACTATATGTTTGAAGTATGGGATTTACACAGCACTAACCTCCTCAGAGATAAAGCTCACTCTGAAAAGGAAACCCCAAAAGATCAGGGTGGAACTGGACTGTGACTGAAGAGAGGTATTATTCTCTATCTTATTCTCTATGAAAAAACACCTCTCTACATTTTCAAAGACACATTTGGCGAAAGGGTGTTCCCAGTTTTCTGTCCAGGCAATAAAGGGGACCTTCTGAGAATCTGCCCAAGGAAGGTCTTTATAACAGTGGAATAGCACTGTTATAATACAATAGTGTGGTGAGCTCAGAAATATCCTCCTAAATGATATTATGACTGTGCTGGCCACAGCAAGCTAATAGGATGTGAGAGGCCAAGTTTCAGGCTGAAGTCATAGACATTTAAGTTCACTGCCTCCTGGGTTGATGCAGAGAGCACCCAATCAGAGGACACCACTCACAAACCTAAATCACAATAATTGTTTTAAGATATGTGGTTAATATTTAAACCATTTTGTTATATATTTTTATAAAAATACATTTGCAATTAATGAAACACCATTTGTGTATACATTTTATTTTTTTTAGTTCACATAAGAAAATATTATATAATATCTCATCTGCTAAAAAAACATAAAGGCATCTTTGTATCATTTGTGAAACTCTTTCCAGTTTACCTAACTGGTAAATGTCTTTTTAGTGAACTGAAACACTTCTATTAAAAAATGGAGGACTACAAAAGGTCAGAAAACTGTTTCAAAGCAAATTAATATTCTTATTCCATTTTTTGGTGTTGAGTTAATGTTTGCCTTGTGCAGAAGCAGAGTGAGGGAAGGGATGTTAGTGTGTCAAGTACTTAATGTGAATTTTTGTTCAAATGACACAAAACTGTATCAAAGAAGAATAAATTATCTGAATATCAGGAATCATTCTGTTTGGTTAGGACTCCTCCATTTTATACCTATCTTGTGTGGTGTCACTGCATTTTTTGAGTCAGCTCCATAGTGTTTTACAGGAGAACTATTGTCAAATTGAGGAGAGGCACATCTCTCACTGATGAAACTTTAATCCTGCACACATTTGAAACATTTCAGGAATTTCTATTTCACCGAGAAAGCCTTGGCCCAATCATATGACTGCCAGGCAACAACTCAACAATAATGGTCACAGTTGGCTATTAAAACTTAATCTTTGATTTAATTGCAGAAGTATTCATACCCTAATACAATTTTCACATTTGCTTTAAAACTTGGAGTCAAGCTTAGAAATGACAAATATGATTTATAGTATATACAGTCTACTTCACACATTCAAAGCAAAAAACAGAAGGCTGAAGAAAATACACCTACAGTACATCCACAGATCCTCACCAACTTCTACAGATGTACGGTGGAGAGCATACTGACCAGCTGCATCACAGTCTGGTACAGCAACTGCACCGCATCCAACCGTAAGGCACTACAGCGGGTGGTCAAAACTGCCCAACACATCAACGGCAGTGCCTTACCATCCATCCAGGAAATACACATCACCAGGAGTCTGAAAAAAGCCACCAAAATTATGTCTGACCCCACTCACCCCAGTCATAACTTATTTGTTCCCCTACCATCTGGCAGAAGGTTCCGGTCACTCCAGTCACACACAACTAGACTCCAAAATAGCTTCTTCCCCAGAGCTGTCAAGTTGGTGACGCCCCCACTCCCTCCCACCATATTATGATCTCTCCTAACGTCTTCCTGTACCCACATTGACTGTACTCCTACACCACTATACACACATGTAAGCCGAAATTGTACTGTCCCCGTGATAGCCCAGTAAAACTGTACCGGTTGTAATAATATTTAATATTAATTAACCATACTATTTTTAACCATACTATTTTTGCACTGTTCCAAGAAGTACCCTGCACTGTTTTTGTCCTGTTATATTTTCTCTGTTTGTGGAATTTTGCACAGTTTTGATTACTTGATTACATGTTATTTATGTTATGTGATTACATGTTACTGTTATTGCTATTGTGTTACTGTCTATTGTCTTATCTTCTGTCCTATTTATATACTGCACCTGAGTGACTAATGAGAAACACTTTTCATTATACTATGCACCTGTGTAAGTTTAATGACAATAAAGTTGAATTGAAATCAATAAAAAGATAATTAAAATTTAAGAAAAATTGAAAGTTCATGGTTCTATAATTATTCTAACCATTCGATATATCAAACCCAAATTTGCTCAAAAGTAACTTATTGAGCCACATAATCATAGTGGCCTCAGTTAGTGAATTAAGACTAAACCTTTTGAAAGTGAACTTTCAAAATAACAGGCACAGACAGATTGAAAAGTATGAAAAACAAAGACACCCTTTAAGCATGTTGAAGATGATCATTAAGGAATGGAAAGCAAAAACAGCTTAGATCAGGCTTTTCCTCCAAACTGAACAGCTTGAGAAAGAGAAGACTGGCAAGGGATGCCACTGTGAGGCCAACTGCAACCTTGAAAGAGCTAGGAAGTTCAATGGCTGGGATGGAAGAAAATATCTAAGAACATTGGCCAGTATGGCAGAATGTGAGGTAGATACCATTACTGAAGAAAACATCTCAAATTCTGCATGGGGTTTGCAACAGTGCATTTAAGTGATAATGCAAACCTGTGATAAAACATATTTTTAATCAGATAAAAGATTAAATAAAACTGAAATGTTTTAGTCTTAATGCAAAATAGTACATCCAGTGCAAACAGAACAGCATATTAACCTATAACTACTACACTACTGTCAGTGGCAATATATTATAAGGCTGCTTCTCATGGAATGGGAATGAGAAGGTTGTCAATAATAATAATAATACACTTTATTTAATATAACGCCTTTAAAGGTGGCTTCTCAAAGCGCTTTACAGGATGACAACTACAATAAATAAAAAGAATACACAAGATAAAACACAATTACAATATATAGAGGAGACCATGGATGGTGGTACTAAGAAAAGCAGGGGGGTGAAGAATGGAACCAGTTAAGTAAAGGCTTTTCTGAAGAAGAGGGTTTTGAGTCTGGATTTGAAGGAGTTTAGAGAAGGTGACTCTCTGATATCCTTGGAAAGATAGTTCTAGAGCTTGGGTTATAATAGGTATGGATGTATATGTGAGTATCGTCAGTGTAAAAATGAAAGCTGAGGCCTTAGAAGCTGATCAAGTGGGAACATGTAAATGCTGAAGAGCAAGGGGCCCAGAATTGAGCCCTGAGGAACACCAGACTTAACCATTTGAACCATTTGAGAGCAGTGTCAGAAACTCCAAACACAGTCTCAAGACGAGAAAGTAAGATGTTATGGTCAACAGTCTCAAAAGCAGCACTGAGATCAAGAAGGATGAGTATAGAAAGAGAACCAGAATCAGAAGCTATTTGAAGATCGTTAGTGACTTTGACCAGGGCAGTTTCTGTGCTGTGAAGTTGATGGAAGCCAGACTGGAGGGGTTCGAAAATGTTGTTTGTCATGAGGTGATTTTGTAACTGAAGTGTGACAGCACGTTCTAGAATTTTAGCGAGAAAGGGTAAGTTTGGGATGAGGCGAAAATTGTTAAGATTGTCGAGAGCCATGTTAGGCTTTTTTTGGCACGGGGCTAATGGCAGCAGTTTTGAGGACCATGGGTACAATGTCAGTGCTCATGGATTCATGTATAATATTGAGGACAATGGGACAGAGAGAAGAGAAACAGGACTGAAATAAAGTGGTGGGAATGGGATCTGAAATAGAAGTGGTGGGTTTCATGTGTTTAACTAGTTTATTGAGGGATGCTGAGTCAAGAAGAGAGAAGCTGGAGAGAAGGGAACCAGAGAAGTTGGATGAGGAGGTAGGAAGTATGGAAATGATATGTGTAATGGAAAGAATATGATGTTGGATGTTGTCAATCTTAGAACTAAAGTAATCTAAGAATGTGTTGCAAAGTTGCAAATGAGGCAGGTAATGTGGGGGGGCAGTTTGGCTTGAGCAGTCTGTTGATGGTAGAGAAAAGATGTCTGGGGTTGTTTTGGTGATTTTCAATGATGTGAGAGAAGTAGATGGATCTAGCAGACTCTATAGTAGCCTTATATTCACATAAGTAATCTCTCCAAGAATGATAATGTACAATAAGGCCAGAACTCAGTTTTGCGAGAGGCTGCCTTCATGGATCACAGATGGTCATTGTACCAGGGGGCAGGGCGAGAGAAGGAGATGGTTCGAGTTTTGAAAGGAGAAAAGGTGTCGAGGGTAGATAAAACAGCACTGTCAAGAAACTGTATTTTGTCCTCTAGAGGGTCAGAGGAAGAGAAACAGGATAAGGACAGATAGGACAGAGCAGAATTTGCAAACCTTGGGTGATCAAATGAACGGCAGTTGTGGAAATTTACAGAGCATGGGGGTGAAGTGTTAGAAACAGGTAATTCCAGATTGAAAAATGACTAAGTGGTCAGAGAGGCCTAGCTCAAGGGGAGAGCAGTGGGAGACAAAAGAGTCATTTGCAATAATTAAATCTAAGGTGTGTCCTTTGTTATGTGTAGGGGTACAAACAAGCTGAGTAAGATCAAAGCATCCCAATAGAGAAAGGAAGTCTTTAGCCAAACTGGAAGACCTTGAATCAATGAGTATATTAAAGTCCCCTAGAATTGTCACATAAAAGAAGAGCCTTGTTGGTTATGGAGTGGGTATTGAGTAGCACTGATCTGGCAAGTCTCAGGGATGCAGGGGGAAGCAGAGTGCGTTCCAGGTGCAGCAGTAAGAGGAGATTTTTTAAGTCGGCGCCGGTACGGGATGGACTTACAGTCGTACACCGAAAGGCAGGGATAGAGACTCTGCTGGCAGACGAATTAAAGGAACGGCATCCTGTGCTATGATGGATGTATCCCAGTATAACGGCAATAATCGAATGTCAAGACTGAGGGGAAATGGACAGAGCAAAGTACTGGTAAATCATAGTGGAAAACCTGTTTCAATCTGCTAAAGATGTAAAAATGGGACAAAAATTCACTTTTAGTGGGAGAATGTTCAAGTTCAAGTTCAAGTTCAAGTTCAAGAATGTCCCAAAGCTAATGGCCAAAGTTACACTGGAGCGGCTTAAGACAAAACATGCGCTTTAGTGACCCAGTCAAGGTCATGACTTATATCCTCTTTAGAATCTGAGGGAAGACTTGAAAACTGCTGTCCATAAGTGTTTCCCAAGCAACTTGAGAATGGTTGAGAAAATCTACCAAACAAAACAAGCACAAATTGTATCCAATTGTTACTGAAGGTGCTTCCACCAAATATTGAGATCACATGCCTGAACACTTATGCAATTGACATATTTAACCAAAGCTATACATTCACAGCTTTTTGTTTTCACAATTAATGCATCATGGGACACCTGAGCAATAAGAAAAACTGAGCCGTTTGTTTAAAAACATATGATTAACAAATTCATTAATTAATTTCTTGAACTGAAATGCAGATTTAATTAGTACACAGCAACCTCAACAGCAGTGCCTTGTTTTATAAAGATTTTTATTTTACAGTTAATCTTTATTAATGAAAATTGGTAATCAAGCAATTTCATGATAACTCATCTTCAATATTTTCTCAAACACACTTTAAAAGTAGTGTGCTACCCCCTAGAGGAAGCTAAAGGTATGATCATCAGGCATGTCCAACAAGAAATGTACTGTAAATGCCCACATAGAGTACACCTTTATGTCTTCAGATAATTCAAGAGATCATATATTTGTTCTACATAACAAATTAACTTAAATTCATATCCCTTTAAAAGTAGAAACCAGCCAAAAAGACAAACATTAAAGCAAAGTACAATTACATGTACTATACCTAATGTAGGTATTTTCACTGTACATACATATTGTAGCGTTTGCAGGTTCTTTTCAGAACTAAAGAACAGTGGAGACGCAATTAACCAACCAAGCACTAGCTTTATTTGTTAACAACCACACAAAACCAAACACAGGTTATACACACACATGAGGAGACTGACGGAACACGTACACATTTTTAGGGTGGTAATTACCTAACAACACACTATACTTTTACAGGACTACACAGGGCACTAGAACTACTAGGACATTATTTACACAGGTAGGGTCAGCCGCTGGTCATCGTGCTGACCCTCAGACTCTCCCCGGCTACCACTCCCAGCATGCCCAGCGGTACTACGAGAGCCTAGGGGCGCTTCCTCCTCACCACCAGGCGAGGGCGTTACACTGCCCCCACCTGAAGCGTCTGGCGTCTCGCCGACGTCGAACACCCCCCTCAGGCTGTACTTGTACTCGGCTAACTGCTGCGGAACCCTGCGTGAGCGGCCGCTGTGCCGCAGTGACGGCTGGCGACCCACGGACGCCCCACTATCGGCTGGCTCCAGCCCCGGCTGCTCCTCTAGAGCCTCCCCACACGGCTCCTCCTCCTGGGCCCGGTAGGGGGCCAGGCGGTCTCGGTGCAGGACCACCACTCTCCCCCGTGTTCGCAACAGGACATGGTAGCAGACCTCGCCCACCACCCCGAGTACCTCAGTGGGCCCCTCCCACGACGGCGCCAGCTTAGGGCTGAGGCCTTTGCGGTGGCGCGGGTTGTACACCCAAACTGAGTCCCCGGGCTGGAAGGCAGGCCCCCCTGCAGCGCAGGTCGTAGTACCGCTTCTGCCGGACCCCCGCCTGTGTCAGGTGGGTCCGTGCAAAGCTGTGCACCCACTGCATCTGCTGTCGCAGGTCCCACTCGTAGTCCGGTCCAGCCAGCGGTGCCAACCCGTCTCCGGGCGGCGGGCCGAAGACGCGGTGCACCCGGTGGATTCCTGGACCCCGGTCCTGTACACCCACGTCAGGATCAGCTGCCTGACGCTGCGCCAGGTCTGGCAGGCCCACCCCCAGCGGTTTACACTGTAAGATGGTTATGTGGCAACCTTCAGTCTGCAAATATTCAGTTTTTCACTGTCCTGCTTTATCAATCACATTTGATTTACGCACATTTTAATTGAACTGGAGTTTTCTGAATTCTAGTGCAAAGATGAATGGGTCACCAAGTCACTACTCTACTTAGAGACTGAGCACTGAGAGAAGCTGGGTTCCAGTCTGAGGTAACATACAGAGGTAAGTGTAATTCTGTTCCCATTGTGCTCCAGATGGGACTTACATAAACTTTGGCTACAGCTAACTTGTCAGGATAAGTTCCATGAAAATTTCACAGCATACAGCACAGGAGAGTCTCTCTGCCAGGCATTTCTTCACAGTTACAGTCTGTCTTGCTCTCAATACTGTTTTCTGATCACAGTCACAGAAATACTGTATGCTTTCGCTTTCCCAGAAAGATTTTTACAGTAAATTACAGTAACATTTCCTACTTCTGAACTCAAACCTGTCAGCACATCTCCTCTTTTTCTGTTGGAATGTAAGGTGAGAATGGTCACAGGTTCCACTAGGGAGCAGAAACCTTCTGGCAAATCTCTGCCAAAGGTCTGTGGAGGCACAGTATTTGCTCGCTGCCTTTATTTAAACATTTTTACATTGTACAATCTGTATAGGGAAACAGTTGTGCATACAACATATACACTCAAAACACCAACCCTAACAAAGCTTCAAGAGTTTTTTTTAACATACAGTAGAAGATTATGAGGCACCTAAGAATATTCATTCTGCCATTCACATATTCTTATCCTGAATTAAATTAACAACATTAACCCATTGTGGGCATCTGTGAAGTTTCAAATACTGTCTAAAGGAGGAAATGGCTAATAAAAAGATTTCTGAAGTCTTCCTTATTCTGAAAGTTCATTTTTTCCAGGTGTATTATTTCTGTACATCTGCTAATGACAGCAGGTAAAAGAGTCTGCAGCTCATTCACGTTCTTTGAAAATATAAAAGTCATGAGAAAATAATATGCTGCCATCATGCTTTTCAGTAAACATACTGTAGCGCATTCGCCCGGCACTGTGGCTGAAGAGCGCCCGGCTGGGGTACGCGGTGAGGGGCAGGACAGGAGTGGAAGTGGTCAGGTCAGAGTTTAGGAAGGCCGCTGACCAGTGCAGCTGTCCCACAGTGAAATGGGCATACAGTTTTCCGTGTAAATAGTTCCCTGGTTCCGCACCCCTAGGTGTTACTCTCTCGCTGGCTTGCGCTCTGGCTCGCTGGCTCTCTCTGGCTGTCTGTCTTGTGTCTCCCACTCGGCTGGGCGCGGGACTGCTGGCTTGCAGGTGGTGACGGAGAGTTTTTAACTCCACAAGTCTGAGTCTCTGTGTTCGAATTCATTACAATACTGTATAACTGTGCATGACTGCAATACATAAACATTCTTCTCTGTATGTTAATATTTCAACAGTGTTTTCTGTGAAACAGTCAATATGTTTTTTTCCCCACTTTAGAAGTGTCATGACGGCATTCTTCATGAAGGATGTTTTTCTCTTTTTTGCCAACATTACACAATGATTTTAATGTCGATATAAAAGTAAATGTGAAAATACCTGTATATCTTTACTATTTGTAAATCTGAATAGTTGCTGGGCAACTGTTTTTTTTCCATCAAAAATAAGAAACAGTGACGTGTCCCTGCCTAAACTAAACATTGCATGACTTTAAAAGCTATAAAAAATGGGTTTAAAAAACTACTACTTAAAAGCTGTAGTTTTTTTTTTACTTTTTAATTAAACGTAAACGCAACACACGTTTCATACAGAAAAAAAAAATCACATTCTTCCGTCTTCCTCTGGTGTGAAGCAGATCGTGATGTTTTTTTTTCCATTCAGAGGCTAAGAAAATATGACCGCCCACTGCACTCCGTCAGAGAAGGAGGCGGCACCGAGAAAGAGAGGAGGTGTGGAGCTCAGCAATACAAAATGAGCGTTCTGCTGCCTGGAGTGCTTATGGAACCGATCGCATCTGCCTTTATAACTTAGTTTTTAAAATTAAGCAACATAAATCATTTTTACCATCGTTAAAGCAGGAGCTTATTGTACTTCCTAATAACATCACACGTGGAAAGATTTCACATTTTTAATTTTTTATAATTTTTAGGAAAGTGTCATCAATAAAAATACCACAAAACTATTTTCGATTATATTTCTGAATCTTATGTCAAACATATGTAGATGTACTGTAACATTGAATTAAGAAAGTCAGGTGTTATAATAATACACTTTATTTTATATAGCGCCTTTAAAAGTGGCTTCTCAAAGCGCTTTACAGGATGACAACAACAATAAATAAAAATAATACACAAGATAAAACACAATTACAATACACAGAAGAGACCGTGGATGGTGGTACTAAGAAAAGGAGAAGCAGAGGGGAAAAGAATGGAACCAGTTAAATAAAGGCTCTTCTAAAGAAGAAAGTTTTGAGTCTGGATTTGAAGGAGTTTAGAGAAGTTGACTCTCTGATATACTTGAGCAGAAAGTTCCAGAGCTTGGGGGCATAACAGGAGAAGGCCCTTTCACCCATACAATGAATACGGGCTTGGAGGACAGTTAGGAGACCAGAATTAGAAGAGGTTTTGAGGTGGGGAGTAGGGCGATAACAGTTCAGACAGGTACAGAGGTGCCAAGCCATGCAGAGCCTTATAGGTGAGCATGAGGAATTTAAAGTCCACACAGAATTTGACAAGAAGCCAGTGCAAGGACTCCAGGATAGGAGTAATGTGGTCACTTGCACTAGACCTGCCGAATTTTGGACATACTGCAGTTTGTTCAATGTAAATTTAGATACCCCAACGAGTAGAGTATTACAATAGTCAATTCGAGAGAACACAAATGTGTTGATCAGCTTTTAAGCCACAGTTAGAAGCCAGATTGGAGAGGTTCGAAAAGGTTATTTGCAATAAGCCGGTTATGTTACTGAAATGTGACAGCACGTTTTAGAATATTTGCAAGAAAGGGTAAGATGAAGATGGGGTGAAAATTGTTAAGATTGTCCAGAGCCATGTAAGGCTTAAATTGTAAAATTGTGTTATCATAAATTAGCAATCAAAAATATTAAAATGAGTACTGTAATAAATTGTTGCACTTTTTCCACATCCTGTAAAAATATTCATTTACAAATCATTGTTCAAATGTAGGTTAATTCTGACTATCAGAAAACAAGTAAAATACTAAATCATAAAATATAAATGAGGGTAAAATATAATTTAAAATATTATACTAACAATCAACAATTAAAAACAATGTTAACTTTATAAAAACTAAATGCATTAACTAAAGAATAGGGTGGCTCAGTAATTAGCATACTTTTTGTATGTTTTTTTATAAATACAACAGTAGCACCAGATGTGGCTCAGTGGCTTTCAAAATTAAATTATGCATGCAAATGTTTGAATTAAAAAGATGGCTAAGCTATCCATCCATTTATAATGCTGGCACAGAGGATTAGCATTACTAGCTAGAAGCCATGTCACCCTGGAACTTACAATTGGCAACCCCCTTGAAGCTAAGCAGGTGTGAACCTGGTCAGTACCTGGATGGGAGACCTCCTGGGAAAGACAAAGGTTGCTGCTGGAAGAGGTGTTGGTCCATGTAGGTCCTAATGCCCCAGTATAGTGATGGGGACACTATGCTGTAAAAATGAGTGCCATCTTTTGGATGAGGCGTAAAACCGAGGTCCTGACTCTCTGTGGTCATTAAAAATCCCAGGCTATTTATCGAAAAGAGTAGGGGTGTAACCCCGGCATCCCAGCCAAATTTCCCATGCCTCCTAATAATCACCCTCTATGAATTGACTACATTACTTTGTTCTCCTCCCACGCCCCTCTAACGGCAGGTGGAGCGACGCACAGGTTGGAGTATTCTCGGTCGCATTTAATAATAATAATTGCTTACCTTATATAGTGCTTTTTCTGGACACCACTCAAAGCGCTTTACAGGTAATGAGGACTCCCCTCCACCACCACCAATGTGCAGCATCCACCTGGATGTGTGCCAGAACGCTCACCACACATCACCTATCAGTGGGGAGGCAAGCATAATAATGAAGCCAATTCATACTGTAGATGGAGATTATTAGGAGGCCATGATTGGTAAGGGCCAATAGGAAATTTGGCCAGGACACCGGGGTTACACCCCTACTCTTCTCGAGAAACGCCCTGGGATTTTTAATGACCACAGAGAGTCAGGACCTCGGTTTTTACGTCTCATTCGAAGGACGGTACCTGTATACAGTATAGTGTCCCCATCGCTATACTGTGGCATTAAGACCCACATAGACCGCAGGGTGAGCACCCTTTTCTTGCCCCACTAACACCTCTTCCAGCAGCAACCTTAGTTTCTCCCAGGAGCTCTCCCATCCAGGTACTGACCAGGCTCACACCTGCTTAGCTTCAGTGGGTTGCCAGTTGTGAGTTGCAGGGTGATATGGCTGCTGAGCAATAATGGCAATCTCAGCTCAAAGATTTGGTTCAAACCACCAAATGGAGACGGGAGTGTCTACAAGCAGACCCTGCTGATGCGGGATTAACGCTAGGATGAGAGAGAGTGCATTAGCATTGCTATCTTGCAGAGCTGAGACCCTAGGTTCAGTTCCTGAGGTACTATATGTGTGGATTATGCACGTTTTCTCTTGGTTCACATGGGTTTTCTCCAGATGATCTGATTTCCTCTTGCAGTCCAAACATACTGATACGTTAATTGGCTTATGGGAAAATTGGCCCTGGTGTGAATGTGTGTGTTTGTGTTTGTCTGCTCTGTGATGGACTGGCGTTATGTCCAGAGTGTATTCTGTCTATTGCTTGCTGGGAGAGTACAGCTCCCCTGAACTGGATAATGAGATTAGATAATGGATGGAACTAAAGGCACTGTATAACTATACACAGGGATAGAAACAGCAGTTATCCTCACCAAGGATAAATTATTGTATAGTGCACTTCAGTACATGTCTGGTACATCAGTATCCATAACTAGTCTATATTTAACCAAATTGCTTCTAAATATAAACATCTTAAGATGCTGGCTCCATGGATCAGCATTAGCTATGTTTGCCTATTAATTCAATTTATATGCAGGTACATCCAACACACAGTTCAACACTAGCAAATACACAAAATCTAAATTACAATCCTCATTTCAGTATCTATGTAAACATTCAAAAGCAGATATTCAGTCATCATCTACCTCTGCAGTCTGTAACATCCCCTGTCCATTTGTCAAAAGCATGACTAACCCTCTTAGGAATTGTTGTTGTTATCAGTGTATTCTTCCCCAAATTATCTTTTCCCTACCTACATCTGTAAACGTAACATAAGAACTTTTAACCTGTGCCTTCTACCATATGTTCTGATGGTGCCAAACAATCTTTGTCTAATCTTACTGTACTTGCTATTTCTCTTGGCCTGCAGATAACACTTTTTAAGTCAGTCAGTTATTCTAGATTAAAGAAGTTCAAGTAGCTAGCTGCTTCAGCATGTCTAGTCTGCAAAGAAACAAGTGGCACACCCGAAGAAGGCTCCACAGACGAAACGTGTTTCTTTCTCTTTTCAGCATGCAATAAACCTTGACTTGTTCCTATTCTAGATTAAACCATTTCTCCAACTTGAAACGCTTAAAACCCCCTTGTAATTTTTGTCCCTATCCCAACTCCTCTTCGTTCTTCATTTCAACTATACTTTCTTAACTCTACCACTAGTAGATATTTTGTCCATACATCCTCCCTTGCTTTTTTCAACCTTTCTAGCCTTCTCTTTCAATGAATGCAACATGGCATCTATTATTCTAACCATCCTCTCACAAAGCGTTCTGAATTTTAACGGACACTTTACCAATGAAGAAACATTAAAATAACAGAATTCGGATGTTGGTGAAAGAAGAGCTGTTTATTCATGTGCACACAGGAGAGCAGCTTGCAAAACCTAGTCTCCCTGAACGGTTATAAAGTTAGTCTTTTTATACAGTGTAACAAACAAAGTATTAGCACATACATCATATGACTTGCTAACTGTTGCCTCAGTCCTTTCCGTTCTTATGCTGGTCTAACAGAAAAGACCTCTTTATATGGCACTTTGCCAGAACTCAAAACAGGATGTTACAAGTTCCATATAGATGTTATGTGAAATTATGAACAGACAGAAGTTGCTATGCGTTTCCTGCTGACAGTCAAAGAATATGCAGCTTGACCTTTCGGAGATAAATTTCTAAAAGGATTTATTCTAGATTCTTTACCACAGATAACAAAAACATCAAGAATGTACTTCCTGTGTCAGCAAACAGGCATACCTCACCTCTGACAAACTCACTTATCTGTCTGCCATTCCTTTAGCTTACATAAAAGCTCTCTATACCTTGCATTCAATTCTAATATACAGTATACTGTTTTTTTGCAAGAGATCTTCAGACATGCTGTTACTAGCCTGCAAATAACTCCTAATATGTAGCATCCTGAAATAACTCAGTCTACACTTAAATGCTCAAAAACTGCTTGTATTAGTTTGCATAAATCACTAATGATAGATAGATACTTTATTGATCCCGTGAGGGAAATTGCAGTGCAACAGCAGCTTAACACAGACAACACAGACACAGTGTAACGAATGATACAATAATAATAATAATAATAATAATAATAATAATAATACAATACATACAATACATACAATACAATCAGTACAGTGAGAAGTGCACTAAGATGAGTTACTCACAGTCCAGAACACACAAAGAACGAACCAGAACAGAGTAGTACACAAAAAAGTTGTATTGCACAATATGACTATAAATATAAATGTATTGCACAGGTCCCTGGCATATATTGCACAAAAGTGGGTTTAAATGGGAAAAGAAAAAGAACAGATGTATCAGTTTACTGTGCAGTCCAGAAACAGGTCACTGTCAATGTTGCCTCTGCCCAGACGCAAGGTGGATGCGTTGTACAGTCTTATGGCAGAAGGCAAGAATGACCTCCTGTAGTGCTCCCTTTCGCACCGTGGATGAATCAGTCTATTTCTGAACTTGCTCTTAATTTCTACAAGCATGTCATAGAGGGGATGGGAGACGTTGTCCATGATGGCTTCTAGTTTGGACACGATTCTCCTCTCAGCTACTACCTCCAGGGGGTCCAGGCCAGACCCAATGACAGAGCTTGCTGTCCTGATGAGCTTGTTCAGCCTGTTATATAGCCTAATATCATACAGTATGTGAATACCGGCCATGTACTGTAGCATTAAAAAAAGCTGCATTGTGCAACATCACACTGATTTGGTTTCTTTTAAAGTGAACTAGAGAAACCAGAAAGACTCCTTTTCTAGAACTAATGATTGCACATTCTGTACACTGGGGTAATTAAATCCACACCGAGCAATCTCCAGAATGTTCACAATTTGGCAGCCAGAATCCTGACCGGACTGTAAACAAGCAATCATATTACACCTGTCTTCGAGTCCTTGCACTGGCTTCCTATCAAGTTTTGAGTCAACTTCAAAATTGTCATCCTCATTCAGTACCTATCTGGCGTATTATCTACTTTCCACCTTGTAACCTTTGTTCGTCTGACTCTGGTCTTCTAGATGTCCTCAAGATTATCTACATTTTATAGGTGACAGTTCTACTCTTGCTGCACCCCAGAGCTCTGGATTTGTATCCCCAATGATATCAGAGTCACCTACCCTGAGTCCATTTAAATTTAAACTCAAAACCTTTCTTTTCAGAAAGGCTGTTATTTAGCGTCTGTAGCTGCTTCTTTTTCTAACTTCTGCAGTTCTTTTAACATCTTGTCTTTCTTATATGAACAGTATTTACTTTGTAATTTGTAGTCCTTATAACTGTTTTACACTTAATGTTTGCTTTGAGATGGTACATTTAAAGATGCTATAGAAAATAAAGTTAATTATTATTGTTATAGAGAAAAATGATCAGATTTTACCTGGTATCTACTGTATTTTCTGTGCTTGCCCTATCTAAATAGATTTTCAATTATTCTGAAAATCTTCTTGAAATGAGCCATTTCAAGATTCCTGTTTTCACTGTTAACATCTTACACGAGCTCTGTGACAAAATATATATTGACCTCTGACAGCTCAAATCATTAGATTTCTATAGTTATGTCTTTATTTAGTGATTAGTGACAAAGGAAAATGTATTTTATGTGTTGCAAAAAAACTAACATGCTTTAACAAAATATATTTACAAATCCTTTCCCCTGGCAATCTACTTGATTGCCCAACTATTTGAGAATCCTTCCATGAAACCATGTTTGCTATTAAATTCATATAAGGCTCTCTGATAGAATTGTTCTTTTTTCATGTATGTTAATTTTCTGACTTTCTATCCCATCAAACCTTCATACTCTCCCTGCTAGAAATGCACCTGATTATTCAAGCCCCTAACTCTCAAGCCAAATATGCTTCAGGTTCACATGTTCTTTTGTAACACAGAGCCTTCTGGGATTTTTTGTATTTCTAAGTGTTTGTAAGTGTTTCTGAATCCCTGAATGTCTGGTCATGGCTTTTTTGTTTGCTCATTTCAAAGTAATATCTGCTCCATTCTAAAACCTTTTTGCTCATGTGCATGTATGTATTTTTATGTTTATTTAAATCTCTCAAAATTTAACATCCTAAATTTTCATTTGCCTTTTTAGACTGAATTTTAGTTTCAGCCTTAAAAAGCTTAAGTTTTCTTTATCTTTTGTTACTTGTCCTACACGGGTCTGTAATTGTGAAGTTTCCAGTATCTTTACATTAATCTATGCACATTTGTAAACTATTACTGATCACCAAATTTCTGCACTTGACATGGCCTAATTCTCCTTTTCCTGAACATCTATGGCAAGCAGAGCTAATGCTGTTTCTGTTGCGATCTTCAGCAGCTGAAATGTCACTGTTTAAACGATTAAGAAATTGCATTGCTCAAATTTGGATTTTTACTTATTCTATGCAAACACAAAGTAGTTGCTTTCTGAAAATGTTATTTTTTTTGTTAGCCTTTAAGACCTTGATCAAAACTGATTTGAGATGTCAAAAAGTATTTATATTCTATTTGTATTTCTGCTCCAGAAAAAAATGAGTTGTTTGTCCAGATTTTTACTTTATATTTAGGCTCAGATTTCAACTATAAATTTTACATTAATTGCTAGCAGTAAATACTGATGTTCCCCACACCCCACCTCTTACCACAAAAATATATTTGTATTGTAGCTGGGATTCCCTTTTTATCTGTATGTGTCTATCCCTACTCTCTCTCACCCGCTGCGATTTGGACCCAGAATGGTTATGGAATGTGTAGTGGTGAGGCTTAATAATAAGGCAGAATTAAGTGTTCTGAGCCTTCCCAAATGAGGCCCCATTTCTCTGTTCATCTCTGTGGTGCAGCCACAGAGAAACTATTCATACAAGATGTTTTCTTTTGATAAGGACAGCTCCCACAGGGGGATGCACTTAGCTAAGCCTGGCTATCATGATCAATGGTCATCCATTGGCGCCTATCTGTTTAGGGAGTGCCAGTTGGACATCTGGACTGCATTATTAAGTGTCAGGAGTAAGTGACTCATATCTCACCTTGATCAACCAATCAGGGCCGAGTAACCCACGTGGGACTCTGATGCCCATGGAACTTTCACCCAATCAATGAGCTGAAGTTCCTCCAGGTAAAAACAGGCAACACAGAGAGCCTGAGAGATTCAACAAGATTCAGATTCAGATTCAACAATTCTAAAGGGAATTCAAAGGAGAATCCCAAGGGCAGGACATTCTCGCAGCGCGCCTCCTGACCATCCTGAGACTCAGCCCGGACAACCACGGAACGGCCAGTGTGTCCGAGTGCCAGAACTTTCCTTTGTTCTAAGAGTCTAGAGTGGAGGTTGCCAGAGAGTAACCAGCAGCAGGCCTCGTGAACAGGTCGGAACTGTGGACAGCTGAATCACTATTCAGAACTAGCTCTTCATCAGGAACGAACCGGTCCTCTTCCTGACTTGCTGGGACCCACAGTCATCTTTTCTCCTGTGCACAAACTTTGCTAGTTAAAGCCAACAGTGAGCATCAGCAGCGCACCGTCGCAAGCCGCACAGCACAGCCTGGCACCGAGCCAGAGAGCGCGGATTGGACAGCAACAGCCTGCAACTGTTTCTTTGTGCCCGCAGGAGATCTGAATCCCCAGAGATTGGATGAGTATTCAACTTCAATGCATTACAGCTCGAGAATTCAATTGTTATCCAAACCAGTTGATATCAATTGAATTCCTAAGAGTTATGTACTTGTTTGAGTATTTAATGTAGAAGTTATAACCAAGTTCATTTACGAAACGGTCTTAATGAATGATATACTGAACGTATGTCCTCTTGATATGTCCAGAGTCACAGGAGCTGATAAGAAAAACAACCAAAGCATGTTCAGGAAAGATCACTAGAGGTAGGAACCATACAAACAGGAGCACAAGTAACATCTGTGAAACATCTGTGAAATTAATTGTCTCATCTAATTGTAAAAAACATTAAGATTTTAAAAAACATTAAGAATTTAATGTGAATAATAGGATTTTAAAGTTAATCTGCTACAGTATATTGCATCTTAGCTTATCAAGAGTGTCAGTGTTATTGCAGTCACTGTTACTGAAAAACCCAAACAGCATTATTATTTAACTTTATGTGAAATACGTCATATGAATAAATTATTTCAAAACCTTTCTAAAAGAAGCCCTTATCTAGGGCAGTGTTTCAGGTGTATGATAGTAGAGAGAAGGAGGATGACTGCAGTAACTAAACATGTGACTGTGACCTGTTGTCAATTACAGTAGATCAGATCTCAAGAGGCACAAACAAAGGAGTCACATTACTGTATTGTAGAGCATGATGACTGATGATTAGTTAAACACTCAGGACAGACACACTGTCAGGAGAGGATCAATAGGACAAACAGGTCATGTAGTGGCACCTGTAGAGCAAAGTGGAGGAGATCAGTCACTTAATGCATGGGCATTAAGTTACACAGACAGACCCACTCACACTGTTTTAATCTGATTGACTCCACAGTTCTCAATGTTCCTACTGCACTGTGAAAACATTTAAATCTCCCTGCCCCCTCCCCCCCCCCCCCCCGTACTCACTGTACTGAACAATCCCCAGCATCTTCTCCCAGACTCTGTACTTCAGAGAGCCCAGGTGCTTGTCAACATTTATCAGTGCTCCTGAAACCCCCTCTGAATCCTGCAGTGTGCACTGGGCTCTGCAATAATAATCAGGAGTCAGTGCTGCTGGGAGTTTGGACTCCACAAAATAGAAAAGAGGAAGACAGATTGGAGTTCACATACTTTACCTTTGTGTCCTTGTAGTTCTGAAAAACAACAAAATGACCGATTAGTAATTTGTTTTCAAATAGAAACCCCCGAATACTTTGGTGACATTCTGATTAGTGACCATGACATAACAGATGATGACAGGAGCTGAAGATCAAACTGCACAGTTTTATGAAGCAAATTTAAAAACAGAAAAAGTAAGATTTTTACAGTATATAACATAGAATATTTAATTGGGCTTCATCATTTAAAACATACAAATAAAACATTAATTAATATATCAAAAGATTATTCAGAATAATATTCAACAGCATATAACATAATTTAAAAGGTTATCTTTTAAATGATTAAATTTAAAATGTATTCTTTAAAGGTTTCTTTAAAAAAAGAAGAAATAATCACAGAATAACTCCTTCTGTTCTAAAATTCTGTCTTATTATTTATTATAATATTATTTGAATTTGATCACTGTCAATGAAGAGCCAGGACCAGTATCAGACCACAGATGTCTAAATCCTGTCATAATGCTATGCATTTAATTCCCACCTAGAAGTTTAAACTTAAGAGCAGTAACCTGGAACAGAAAACTTTGAGGGTGTGGACACAGCCTGATGCAATCTTCTTGTAAGAAATGCATTGTACAAACTTGAATATCAGATATGGGTTGATATGCAATTGAATATTTTTTTTTAATAAAATGTCTGGTTGAACTGTGTTAAAAGTTGAACAATAATCAAGGAAACATATCCTAGCATATATTTTGCATGTTTTGAAACAAGATGAGTAAGGGTAACTAATGCATCTTCTGTGTTTCTCCCTTCTCTATAAACAAACTGATATAGATCAAGTTTACCATTTACTGGTAAACTTGGACTATATGGTTTACTGGGAAATATTATTGTATCTTCTAAGTTGTCACTAGTTCTAGCTAGGAGAAGATTTGTCATTCCAGAAGGCTCCAGATGAATCCCTAGTTGTCAGTATTTGACTTAGAGCAGAACAGATGTTCAGTGTTATAGCACACATGTGACCATTCATTACTGTCAGTCTGCATTCAGAGGACTGTTATCAGAGTCATCCCTACCAGCAGGAATGAAATGTCTTCAGCTCCCATCTTCTGTTCTATGGCTCTGATTGTGTCTGAAATGGATTAGATCTCTCTTGTAAGAATCTCCATCTTCTCCTTCATCATCTGGCTCTTCTACTCCTGTTCCTCTTTGAGTGCAGCTATCCTGGCTGCCTCTTCATCTCATAGAAACTGGTGAAGTTTCTCAAATTCCTTCTTTATCTGTTTTTCTGTTTCCTGAGCTTGTGCCTGTAAATTAATATGTTTGAAACAAAATAATAAAATTGTGTCATAATGTCATGATGCATGGGAACATTGGTTTTCGTCACACTTCAGAAACGCTGAGCTATTTTGTATTATTCATGTTTGTAGTCTTGACATTCAGCAATATAGCTGTCAATATTACCTTATGACATTAAAGATGTTGTAACAGAAAGAATAAGTTCTGGATCCCGAGATGAAGTTAAACAGATGAGTATTGTTCAAAGTGCCGGTACAAACATTCAGTTTATATAGGGTTTTCTGAGGTCGCTCCATACTATGGTAATGGAGAGAGGTCACGGTGTTTGGACAGTTTACAGCCTTTTGACCAAATGGTCAGGGCTTTGGTTACCCTCTGGGGTTTCCTGGCTGGCATCTGGAATCCTTATCAGTTTTCCCTTTTCTGCCATAAACTCCAGCCTGTGGCTTAGAAGTCTAATCTTCAGGCAGAAAGGACTTAAGTTAACCCCTTCTTCACATCTTGTATCTTTCTTCAAAGATGTATTGAAAAAAAGCAATGTAATTCTACTTAAATACCTCAAAGAACTCCTGGTGAATTAACTTTATTTTGAATATAAAACACATGCTAGAAATAATATTCATTTCATTACTATATCATACAATTTATTATGTGACAGATGGCTTCCTTCAAATAACTCATTGATAACATTTAGTCAGCAAGTTAACTTGTACTAGTAGAAATGTATTTTGAATATTTGTAATTTTAAAAATTAATCTTGTATTTCTAAAAAAATATAACATAAATAATACCTTAATGTGCTTTGCAGTTTAAACACACATCTGTTAAACTTCGGTAAAGAGCTTTAATGTCTTCTGCGGGGGCTCCAAAGCAGCCTGGAGCTCCTTCTGTAACAGAATGTTAGAGTTTATACTAAAACACAAGAACTACGGATTAAAGGCATCACTGCCAACACAAGTAATACTGTCTTTGTTCACTTATCAGGGATTAGATTTGTATTGATTTAAATCTATATTTTACAAATAACTATATAATATAATGCAAAATGATTCATTCTATTTAAGTCATATAAAGTAGATTTTTAGTATTAAATATTTTCTTCAAATAAGCAAAGGTATCATCTCTTTTATTCTTTCTGCCTCTTTATGAACTGTAGCCCCATGACCACACACAGGACCACCACACAAATACAGGACTGTAAATATGTTTAATTTCAATAATATATAACACGAAAAGCCCAGCAACATATTTTCTTTCATTTCAATTCACCTGAACCCTGTAATCTGAGCTCACTGGAGTTCAGCACAAACAGCTGCTTGTGTTCCTGTTCTTCATATAGTGTCTCCATGAACAGAGGATCTGACACATATTTAAACACCCTGAACATGACACTATAGCTATTTTTGTCCTCATGCCATCCAGCACTGGTTATTCAAACTGACCAGCCCCCATAAAAAGAACCAAAAAGACGATCAAGCTATTACAATTTTTGATATTGTGCAATATCTTTGTTACCTGGCCAGAAGATAATTCCAGGATGACAGGAAAAATATTACAAATGTATTATAAAACATATATATATAACCTATATATAACCTATTGAATATAAAAAAACATGTTTTTTATTTTGCCCCTTTGGTAAAAACTCTTACATGTTGAAATTAGAGACAAGACACCTACAGGTAAATGTGAAATCCAAAGTATATTGAATGCAGAGGCTTCACACAGGTGTGGTTCCTGAGTAAATTAAGCAATTGACTTAAGTATAAACGTGCTGGACAAGACCAATTGTCCATTATGTTGGCTGCCACGGCTAGAAGAAGAGATTTCAATGACTTTGAGAATGGGCTGATTGTAAGAGCATATTTGGCAGGAGGTTCAGTGATGAAGACTGCTTAGCTTGTTTATTTTTCATGAGAAACAGTTGCTAAGGTGATGTTGATATGGAAGTCTGAAGGAAGACATCATCAACAAGGGGCAACTGTGGCATAGTCTTCAACTGTGATGTCTGTGCATTTTTTTGAGGCAAAACAGATACAACAAGCAACTCTGAATCAATTGACAGCAAATGTCAATCTAAGGTGTGATTAAGCAGTTTCATAAAGTGCAGTCTACCAAGAACATCACAGAGATGGATAGTATTGTTGGGTTGCAGTCCATAAACCCCTTATTACACCTAAAATTCACTTTTGTGAAGTAAAGTGGTGCAAAGAACATAGACAATCTACTGAGCAGTGAAAAAACTCATCCGGTCTGATGAGTCTTCCTTCACCCTGCTCTCAATTTGCAGACAAGTACATGTGTGGTTCACACTAAAAGAAGACTACAAGTTTGCGTACCCCACAGTGAAGGTTTGTAGTGGCTCTGTTATGGTGTTGGAGGTCCACTTTTTAGGTCCACTCAACCCCACAGAGGGCATGGTAAATGCCTATAAGAAAATTCTGGGTTATCATATTCATCCTATGGTGAAGCATAGGATATCCTGATAGGAGTGAAATCTTCCACGATCACATTGCTCCCATCCACAAGGCAGGGGTGGTTAATGAATAGTCTGATGTGCTTAAAACGAAAACATGTAAATCATGTGCTATGACCATCCCAGTCACCAGATCTCAACACAATTGAATATTTACAGGGGCTTCTGAAGCAGAACCTGAGAAAGTGTTTTCATCCACCACTAACACAACACCAAATAATGGATTTTTTTGTGGAATAATTGTGCGGAATCCCTCCAGCACAGTTCCAGACTTTAAAGCTGCTCTGGCACCTTGTGATAGCCCAATGCCCTATTAAGTTACTTTATGTTGGTGTTTTCTTTATTTTGGCAGTTACCAGTACATCTCAAATTACCTATTTGTTTCAGTGAAGAAGCAAAAACTACAATGTGCCATTTGTGTTGGCCCTACTAACGACCATTTCACAAGGAATAACAACACCCACAAATCAAGTGTACTGAAAGGTTTATGGGGTGTTTTAATTACAACAAATTTGGTTTAACATGTTTGGCTGAGGGATATCTTCCTAGCCATAGGAGTAGGAGTCTAGGAACCCCATGCACAGTGAGGTATGAGCAAGGGGCAGATGTAAAGGTGGAGATGTGGTGGAGGAGGATGCAAAAGACATGTGCGAGGGAGTGAAATGGAAATCTACGTACTTCTAAAAAGAAGAGAAAAAAAAAAGAATAGGTGGGTTAGAGTCCCAACTAAGCCTGGGTTAGAGTCCCGGCAGAAGAAACAATAAAAGACCTTACTAAGTGACCGACAAGATTTTCTGTGGCTCCTTTATTATAACTATAAAAGTTTCCACGACAGTCTTGGCGACGAGGTTGGGATCACAAACCTGAATGCGGACGGCCGCTGAGACTCCATTCGGGCCCGGACAATTTTCGTGAATTGGACGAACCTCAGGGGATAATCTGTTTATCCTTACAGAGATGCGTCTGGAGAATTGGCAGCTGTCTGACGTCAGTAAGCGATCCTTTTAACGAACCTTTTACAAGCCTTGAAAGTATTCTCTCTATAAGCCTGTGGCTTAAGCGACGGGTCTGGGAACCGGTGAGTCTGGGACTCGTATAGAGGAACTTATCTTAACACAGACATGTGGTTAGTGCCCTGTTGGGTAGTTAAAGTGGTAAGGTTCTAAAGTAAGCCACAGATCGGTAAAACGGGACCGAGCTGTCCAGCAAAGGTACATGTAAGACAAATTCAGAGAAGCAGGAATAGGTGGGTTAGAGTCCCACTAAGCTCCGGGTTAGAGTCCCGGTAAAGAACAATAAAAGATTATAGTTTTGGTTAGAGTCCCGGCAGAAGAAAAAATATTTTTATGTTCATGAACTGTGAAGCTAGGGTAATAGGTGTAAGGGAAAATATTTATCAACTGAAAGAGGCGCCAGGGATAACAATTGATTTTTGCATATGCAAAGTAGAACATAAGTGTAAGTATATAGAAAATAGAGAAGGAAACTCCAGAATTATTTTTTGATCCACATGTATTACTTATAAGGAACTTATTAACATTTGTGTAGGAGACATATGTATTTGGATCACTAAACCTCTGCTGTTTAAATAATATAGGAAGTTTCTTAGTAAATATGTGAAATAATCAGAGCTCTCAAAATGTGCCAATACCTCAAAAGGGTTTTATATATGATTTATATATGATAATTAGGGCCCCATAACTATGAAGGATCTTTGTAAGTGGTCAGAATGGACAGGGGAAAGTGGAATTAGGAAAAAGAAGTTTCCTGAAGATGGGACATATGACAGGGAGAATCATCTCTACCTCCATAAATGAAATGTCTACAGCTCCCAACTCCTGTTCTACGGCTCTTATTGTGCCCGAAAGGGATGATATCTCTCTATTGAGCCTGTTAATCTTTTTCATCATCTGATGCTTCTTCCTCCCTTAGTGCAGCTATCCTGACAGCCTCTTCATGTCATAGAAACTGTTGAAGTTTCTCAAACTCCTTCTTTACGTGCCTCTCAGTTAGCTGAGCTTGAATCTGGAATAGAAAGTATTGATTACTGGTTGAATTTTTTGCTCTGTGTATGATTTGCTTTTTTTCAGGGGGGTGGGGGGGTTGTCTCTCCTAGCACAAGTTTTCTGTTATCAATTTCAGCTGTTGGTAAATAACAAACATGATTAACAAGTTTTGTTATAAATTCTAATCTAGTAAATTTCCAATACATTTTATTGTCCTGTAAGGATAACATAGAACACATGTACCATTGTAATTGTTTTAAAATATCCTTTTTGGATGATTCAGAGCTTTTTTTCTTGTTACTTTGTTTTGTCTAGACCTCTTAATAAGTCAATAAAAAATACTAGTTTGTATTTCTGAAACTGCTTTTATAGTTTTAAAGCGATTTTCAAAGCAATGTTACCTTAATGTGCTCTGCAGTTTGATCACGTGTCTGTTAAACTTTACAAAAGGCTTCCAGCTTCATCTGTAGTGTAGCTTTAAGCTCCTCCTGGAATGAGATGATACTATACTTCAGAAACAGATTGAAAGCAGACATTACTGTCACCACAAAAGAGAAATGTCCTGTCAATGAAAGAGTCCACCACAAAGAGAGTTTCTGTAATACAGAGATTCTACAGGCCCTTCAATACACTCCTGAATTGCAATACAACCAGCACCCCAATTGTTGTATTACAGTAGTCCTGATAGTCAAAGTGCTAAGGGGCAGGCTGCATCAAAATGGATCATAGGACTCCAGTGTGAGAAGCATTGCTGTATTGTACAGTTCAATACTCAATTATGAAATTCCTGTTTCTCCTTTTTCGATGAGTTCGTCATTGTTTAATTTAAGTCTTTATTCACTGAAACTTACAGGTGTATTAATTACTAATTCATGGAGATAATTCATCCATCTTTTAACTGCTTCTTTCAGTTCAGAGCTGCGGTAGAGCTGTAAGCAAATCCCAGCAAGCAACATGTGCAAAGCCTGGTTACACACTGGATAGAACACCGGTCCATCTCAGGGCAGACAGACACCTACTCTAAGGAAGCACTCTGAAGAAACCCACATGGACACGAGGAAAACATACAAACTCCACAGATAGCACACCAGGGCCCCTGTTCTGCGAGGCAGAAATGCTAACCATCTGTGAATATATTTGTAACCAACCTTGTTTATAAACTGGCATGATTATAACATCTGGCGATTTATTTTTTAGGATAAGATGTAAAATTTTACTTTGAATATCTTTTTTAATATACAATATTTTCTCACCTTATGATCCACTGCAGCCTCCTCCACAGGACAGAGCTCGTGTTTTTTGTGGTTTCTTGAAGATTAACAAACAAGGCAGACAGGCTCTTCATCAGTCAAACAGAAGAGCTTCTGTTTCTCACAGTGCAGACTGCAGAGCTCTTCAGACCCTGTTTGAGGTCTCTGACTCCTCTCCTGTAAGAAGGCCTCACAGATTCTTTAGAACCCGGCTGACTGGAGGTTGTGACTTACTGGACCTGCCTTGTTTTTTCGGGGTCGTGACATCACTCATACACATCATAGTCTCATTCATTAGTGCTACGTTTGTGCCTGTTTGTGCTGTTGAAAGAAAGTTCCCAGCTGCTTTCTTTCCCGAGATATAGCGCCTTCTTTTTTGGGGGTGTGATGTCACTCAGCCCCCCTACAACGTTGTAGGAGAACTGGACCTGTCTCAATCGTTACTGCTGTGTTAGTGCTGATTTGTGCCGTTGAAAGTAGCGTTTGTGCTGCTTTCGTTCACAAGATATAGTGCCTTGTTTTTCTGGTGATCACGTGGCCATGCATGGTGACTTTGACCTCCAGTTACCCCATCTGCCAAGTTCAAGTGCTCTGTTACCAGCGCAAAACAATTCTGCAACTTAGTTCCTCTGTTTGCCAGGGTGGGGGATGACTGTGGATTTTGCATTTAATATTATCTTCTATGCGTTTGTGTGAACAGGAAATTTTTCCTGAAAGAATCAGGTGTGAGGAAGAAGTCACTTGACTGAAATGTTGTGTTTTATTTCTTCTCTTTTCAACATGGAATAAACCTATTACTTGTTCCTTTGGACATAGTGGATGCCTACTCAAAGTGGCTAGAATTCATTATAACATCATCCACTTCTTCAAAGGTCATGGCTGAAGCACTACATTGTTATTTGCAACATATGCAGCACTGGAAACAATTCTGTCAGACAACACCCTGTATTTCACTTCAGAAGAGTTTAATGAGTTTATAATCACTATGCAATAAGTCACAGTTGCTCCTTGCCACCCTGCGTCAAATTGGCAGGCAGACAGAATGGTACAGACTACAAAGGATAGAGGATGATTTGGCTACCATGGTGGCTCAGTTTTTAATCTCTCAATATACCACTCCAAACTCAACTATGGGGCAGAGCTGGGCTAGTGATGAAAAGCAAACTGTGAACAGCGCTGGGTCAACTACATGCAGACTATGCAGCAGAGATGTCATAAAAGGAAGCTATGCAAGGAGACCCAAAGTGGATACCCACTACAGTGGCAGAGGCAACAAGACTACTGTCAGACAGGGCAGTGACACCTGATGGCCGTATTCATGTTTAAATGGTTGACCCTGACAGCTCGCTGTGGGGTCAAGAGGTTTCCCTGACCATGACTACAACTCCAGTCGCACGTGAGGAGCCACAGTTGTCCACTGTTGAGGATTCAGGATGTTTGGACCACTCCGTCCACTCTGACAAACCTTCTGCTCCTGTCCCTGTTTCACCGGCCACATATATTACCACGGGGCCTGATGTTGAAAGGCATAGCGGCCCCCATCCAAAACATCAGCATTGGGCTCCTCTGTGGATGAAGTACTATGTGGACTAGGGGTGTGGTGTATAGTGGAACTGAACATTACTTGTTCTTCCCCTTTCCCAGGGGACATGGGGAGATTGTTATATGGTTCCGGGGGAAGTAGTTTTCCTAGTTTTCAGTTAGCTGTTCGATATGTTATACATATGAAGATATGTTATTCAATAAAGTTAGCATTCAGCATAATCCTTGAGTGCCTCTGCATTTTTGGGTAGATATAATACTACCTTTAGATATCCATACTTTTAAATCATACATACTGTATAGGGAAACATATTGTTCAGTCAACAAACACAATACTGAGCTTGAAAAGCTGCATCTGTTGTTTTTTTGCTTTGAACATAGGAAGCACCTTCAATTATTCTTACCCTGAAAAGCATTGACAAAGTCAATCCAATATGGATATCTATGAAGTTAGAAATTAAGAAAATGATCCTTTGCAAGCTCAGTGTTTCTAGGTGTGTTATTACTGTGTGTATAACTTGTTGAGGAGTTCTGTTTGTTATTGTGTCAGGTCCCTGTAGGAACAGACAAACTAAAAAAGCTCCACACCAGGATAAAGAGCTTTACTTCATTTTCTTGAGGTAATAAAGACCTGTAAATCTATGTATTAATTTATAGATACACTGGAAATGTTTGTTTCCACCACAAACATACTATCACACAACTGATTGAAGCTCCTTGGAAAACAATGGGAAAATATTTTGGTGGACAATCAATTACTGTACTTATTAATTTAAATAAGCCAGAGAAGCTTATGCACTGCCTTTGTGTGTATCCAAAAACATACAGTATAACTGTTTTAAATGGAGCTGTGTATGACTGATAAACTGTAGTATTGACATTTCACTGGTATTTTCTGTGAATCACATGTTTTTGCTGCACAGCTGCTTTGACCTAATGGCAGTGGATATATCTTTTTTCCTTCTCTCCCTGTCAAGATATTTTTCTTCCACAGTCCTTCCACAGGTGGTTGGTTGTTTGATGACAGTTCCAGGAGGTTTCTGAGTAGTTGTGAAACTGGGAAGACCTGTACAATTAAGACTCCTGCACTTACTTCAACATTCATCATGAGTTTCAATGTGCTCAGATCCCTTGCGTCGGTGTTTGAGATCATAAATAAATCTTCTTGTTGTTAACCCTCTATGTTTTAAACAGGATAATAAACTGCATTCCATCTGAATTACATCTCTTTCCCTGTGTAGTAGTTCTAACAGTCAGCATTGTCTTGTTGATGTGAATCCCCCAGAGTCCAGCACAAAAACATGGGATCAGATCACTCTGACTTCATTTCCCTGTAGAAAAATTCAAATGTACACATTTTCATTTTACAGCTCCTTGTTTGGTTTGCCAAAATAATTCAATGTACTGTATGCAATTATTTCAAAAAGGTTTTATATTTTTTTATATTTAACTGAAAGAAATATAAAATCTAAATATACAGTATTACTGTGAAATAATACAGAGAGTTTAATGTAAAATTGAGAATCTGGGTATATTTCCCAGTTACGTGATGGGTATATAGTGTTACGTGATGTTATATTTCTTTGTTATAATCTGAGGTGAGATGCCCATAGAGAGCAGGGTCATTAAATATAAAATATAACATACATTAACCTGTATATGATTCTGAAACTGTTTTTATTTTCTTATAATCAAGGAAACACTAAGGTACTTAAGGTAAGATCTGAATGTAGCTTTTGAAGGCATAGGTCGATGTGAACTTTATTTTAGACGATGGAGATACAATCTATGAATCTGCTCTACAGCTGAAGCTCATGAGATGTCAGGTGCAATAGAATTCAACTCTGCATTTAGTTATCAATTAGGATTTAAAATAGAATGTTGGTGTTAGGAAATCCCAACAAAGGATCTTATTTGTTGTTATTTATTGTTGTAAAATTAATTGATTAAAAACCCATTACCCATAATTTCTTATCCATGTTTCTATTGATTTCTGCTTTATCCATATACAGTCCATTTTACTGTATATGATTCATTAATTACAAATCCTATAATTAAATTAAGTTTGATGTAATTGAATTAATTATTTAATTCTGAATTGTAATTTGGTGCTGCTTAAAGATTACAGTTTGCTCTTAGGTCAGTGGCTGTGCCTACTGAAAAAAATCTATAGCCTATTCATGAAAGGCACACAACTGAGCCAGGTAAATACATAGTGCACCAATGTTTTACCTCAATTACTGAACTTAAATTACATTAAGCAAAAACTAGTATATTCTAAACTGGAATAGGATCTAAATGATTCTCTTCCACAGACTCTGTGGCTGTAATTTCTGTAATAGATAGGGATGGCTCAATGAATGCAGTACATATGAAAAAGCAATGTTTAATATTATTGCCGTAGGTACATTATTTTAACCAGACAAAATATTCCTGGTTCTGGTCTGATTTCTACATTCAAAACATAGTGTTAGTATCCACTGATACAAATGTCTTAACAGGGCAGATTTGTAAAGGAACAGACATGCTACCTGGCAAGAAGGCTGAAAAAATCCTGTCATTTAATGTGCGTTTAAAAGTGTAGATGACAGTCCCATCACTGGGTTCAGAGAATAACATCTCCTATAGAATCTATGGTGTCCTCAACCTCTCCTGGGCCCAGCAACCACAATCTGTCTCACAAACCTCTTCTTCCAAAAGGTCTCTTTTCTGACCTGACTGGGGCTTAGGTGTTTCCTCCAGGAAGTGGCAGACCAAATAAGGCCAGGTGTGCAGATGCATTGTTCAATCACTTCTTGTTCTCAGGTCTTACTCTCAATCAGAGGCCCAGTCAAACCTGTTTGGCAACCTAGTGTCTGTGTCAAGAGGGCCTTTGATCACTGCAGGAACTCCAAGAATGGGGTGTCAAACTGAATCTACACTAAGGTGTCACTGGCCCATCAAGGCAATTCACATCCATGCAGCCTTCAACACCTGGTGTCCAACACCCAAACGTTCCAGTGTGTGACATATTATTGCTTTCCTTCAGGTGAGAAAGCACAACATACAAAGAAAAAATAGTTTTTTAAGCATTGAATCTACAAGCAAGTGGCACAAAATATTGTTAAACTCTCAAAAGTGGAATACAATGATATCAGATGTGTAAAACAAACATGGCTGTGCATGAGCAGGTCACAGAGCCCTGATGTTAAATTTGAAAATGAAATATTTAAACCAGACATCAATGTCCACGATACTTTTTGGATCAACTGTGATCCTCAACACTCTGTGTTATCAACTGTAAAAGACACCTTTGCTGGACTGATTCGTACAAGAAGAAAGTCAAAACCAGGTGAGATGACTGGAAATAACCTCTAAGTACAGTAAATGTGTCTTTATAGATATAGATGGGTGTCCCATCACTGGGGTCAGAGAATGAGACCTCCCCGCGTCATAGTCCAACAACACTCTTATCTTCTGGGGTTTCCTCTTCAAAGTGAGTCGTGTGGCTGATGAGGTTTGTGCTCTGTAAACACCTCCCCAAAGCCATATAGCCCAAATTCCTCCTTCTGGGGTTGGACTAATTGATCCTTTCCAGTTGATGGACTCTTTTGCCAATCCCAACAGCTAAAAATTGTTATCTCCCACCTTGATATCCCAGCAGTGTCTCCCTGAAGTGAATCCCTCAGAGCCCAGAACACAGTGCCAGAAATCAAACCTCTCTGGGTTGTCAGGAAGCTGCTGTCTCTCACCTGTGCCTCTCACACTGGTCAGATCAACAGACAGTGAGAGACAGTGAGACACAGAGAGACAGTGAGAGAGGGGTTCTGCTGTGTTGGGGTGCATGACCTGCTTGTCATGGTAATCTTCTCCTGTAGTGTCCTGTCTCTTTAGCTGTTGTCCTCATGTGTAATTGCCTGATTGTGTTCTAGAGTGACGTTACTCTCCTCTCTGTTTATTGATAACAGTCTAATACTCTACAGACCAGAGACACACAGCCCTTAATAGCCCCTATTGTTACTGAAGTCTTTCCCTTTCCACAATCACACAAGACAAAAGCTTGAGACCATGTCCTGGATAAGGACATGATTTTAAAAGCCAGGTTATTTCTCATCAAAAACATGCTTTCTTAATTAAAACATTGACAACAATGACACTGACACACTTCATAGATATCAATATAGCAGTTTAAGGTTAAAATTCTTATTTTCCATTTCATAGTCTTAAACTTTTAGTTTAAGTCTCAAGTCTCCATCTACAGTATAGCCCTGCATTTCATTGACTATGTCTTTAAGCAGGTCACGGTTAATTTCTATTGTTTTTCCTGTCAGTTCCTGTGAAGTTGGACCCCAACAGAAGAAACCCACCTCTCACTGTCTGAGAATCTTACTAGTATGACATACAAACCTTAGAGACAACCCATAGAGGATTGATTCCTGCATCTGTGTACTGGGATCTGAGGGATTCATCTCTGGGAGACTCTGCTGGAATGTCAAAGTGGAGGACAAATTTGACTTCAGTTTTGGGTGTCCATTGGCAGGAAAAGATCACTCTGAGCACAGTAGAAGTGTGGTTTATAGGTCTGTAGGGAGGCATTTATAAAGCACTGATCTCACCACAGACACAACTTAATCTAAAGAGAAAATTCAGGAAAATTAGAGTGCGATTATGACATGAGAAGTGTATTTAATGTGTAAAAATAGTATTGTATACACATAAACAATACAATTGTGCAATACTGTACATGTGTCATGATTATGTCTATATGATGTCTCTCGGCTAGCTGTTGCCCTGGGAAACTGTTACGTTTTCACAAGGGCTCACAGTTTTCCAGGGCTTGTTGCATAAACTGGATCCCCTTCAGGTGATCTGCCTTTAATGAACAATTATTCCATTCCATTCCCTACTCAATTTATCTTCTTCTATTTAAAGCTGAACACCCGCTTCAATGGCGTTCCATCATTTTTCATTTCACACCTTTTCCCTGGACTACGGGTTTTTGTTCTGTGCTTTGTTTTTATTTGTTTTCCCCGTCCTGTCTGTACTAGCCTGGTCTCCATTTCCCGGGCAGGTGCCTCAGCAGCCTCTCTGGATGGTTGTCTCATCCTGCATTATGAAGCCCATCTGCACCCCTGTCTTTGGTTCTCGGCACCAGGATTCTGCTCTGAATTCGAGATCCCATAGTCCCTCAGGGCTCGGCAACAGGATCCCATTCCAAGAGCAAGATATCCAAGCATTTTCCTTTTTTTCTGGAAGCTCAGCACAGGATTGCACTACATAGCCAAGAGGCTGCCCAATTCCTTTTACAGTCTGCTCCAGTGTACTCTGGTTCCAGGTTTCACTCAGTACCAAATCTTCTGTACCTGACTTCATGGTGGCCTTCTCTGTTTGCCTCCTTTTATGTGGTTCTATCCCACTTTCAGGAGTCAGCTTCCACCATCCAGGACCTTAGGGCTCTCCCCGTGCAGCACTGCATCTCAGCTCCTGTCCATCCACTCCACTCCAGGATTTCACTGTGAGGCACTTGGTTTCCATCCTGGATATCTGGAGTTTTCGCTGGTGCCTCTTTCTCCTGCAGTTCTATCCCCTTCTATCCCAGCTTCTGCCATCCAGGAACCCGGGGCTTTCTGTGTGAAACCCTGCACCTCATTTCCAGTTCCTTTTCTGGCCAAAGCTTCCTGCACTCTTTCCTGCTGGTCTCCAGTGTTCCATCCTACTTACAGGAGGCAGCTGCCATCGTTCAGGACCCTAGGGCTCTCCCTGTGCAACCCCATTTACTCTCTGCTTAGCAGCCCTGTCTTTGGTCCATTGAGTCCCACCTTTGCACTCACTCTTTTCTCTGCCCCCTTCTAATGATTCTTTGAGATGGTTTCCTCTCTTGGTTCAGGGCTCCTTTCTGTTTGCACCAAAGCACTTCAGTCAAAGAGCGAAACCAGGGATACTGAGCTGATGGTGCATGCCTGGCCTGGTGTCGGATCAGAGCCCCCATAAGGTATACACATGTATTTCATGTGTCTAAAATTTCCTTTTTTACACCCATCATAAGAAACTGACCTACCTCTATAGGTCACCATTAATATTCCTGAATTTTAGATTAATGTAGTATTTATTTTACCTTGTTTTATTATTTGTGTGTTTCAGTATTATTGTGTGGAAAATCCAGCATTTCTAATTTTACAGACAAAATTCTCCTTTAGTACACTTCAGATCCATGAAATCCGAAGTAAATTATTGTGAAGTCAAATAAACTGAAGGTTAACTGTATTAAAAGATAATTGGCACCTATACTCTACATCTTCTTTGAAAGCAGTTCTACAAGATTGACTAAACTAAATGAATAATCTAGTAAATGTATACTGCCTGAGACATCCAATCATTGCAGATCAGCAAGGATACAATGTGACTACATTCTTAGGACTTTCCAGAAACATCTTTCCTTATTTAGAAAAACACAAGAAATTTTGTCAAACTGGATAATGTCTTTATGAGAGGATCTGTGAGACAGGCAACATGAATGTTCAAGTTTTTAGTCATTATTTTTGTAATTTATCTGTAGTGTGTTTTTTGAGGAAATTATTGCTACAGTCAGGGACATAAGTCTTTTCAAATGACGTATATTTATATTTCTTATAACCATGAAAATGAACTGAATCTAAAAGTATTTGTAAGGTGTGAAGAAGATAATATTGCTTAGAAAAGCAGACTGAATGAAAAAAAAGTCACATTGTGACTGTGAAGAAATGGCAGCAAGATATTCTCTCCTGTCCTGTGTGCTGTGAAATCTTTAAGGATCCTGTTCTTCTGACATGTAGCCACAGCTTCTGTCAAGCTTGTCTGCAGCAGTACTGGGAGCAGAAGGGCTCTCAGGAATGTCCAGTCCGCAGAACATCTTCAAAAGATGTGCCTCCCTTTAACCTGACTCACAAAGAATCTATGTGAGATCTTGTAACAGAGGAGTCAGAGATCTCCAGAGGGGTCTGAAGCGCTCTGCAGTCTTCACAAGGAGAAACTCAAACACTTCTGTTTGGATGATGAAGAGCGTGTCTGTGTTGAAAACCACAAACTGCGCCCTATACAGGAGGCAACACAGAAGTATAAGGTATGAAATAAATTTCATTGCATAGCATATGATTGTTAGTTTTGCTTAGTAGAAATGGTGTCCTTGCAGAATGTGTTTAGAAACACAGTATATGAAATTTATAATCTAATTTCAGGAGGGATGACCATAGCCAAGTTCCATTAGCCTCAGCTGCGAGTAATTCACAATCAGTCCTGAAGTAATTTCCTCACCTATAACAGTATCATTATTATATATAATCCCCTTCTCTCCTGTCGTGGAAACTTTTACTGTTAGAATAAACGAGCCACAGAAAGTATTCTCGATCACTTAGTAAGGTTTTTTATTTCATATTGCAATATGGGTGCCCTTCTGTCACTCTGCAGAGTGCATCAGAGACTCAACTTGCTAAAGGCAGCAAAGGCTTTTTATAAAGATGTTGTAATGCAGTGGAAAAATACAGCACTTAGTTCCTTTCTAATATTTCCCCTTTCCTTAGGACAAGAAAGATTACAACATAGAAACGAAAGAAGTGCCAATACATATTCTGCAAAGCTTAGCAATTGCACTCGGCTAATTTGGTAATCTAGACAATACGTCCTGTCTTGACAAACTGTCTTCTGACAATCTGTACGTAGCACAGCAGTTACATCTTTGTTATATATTTTCCTAAGGCTCTTTACATTTTACATCAATTTACTTATTAGATTTCCATTTCAATTCCCTCCTTTTTATTCTTAAATTGCTTAAATGTTAGATCCTTCACATGGATTCCCCGGAGGTTCCCATACTTCGGATTTTTGCGTTCTTAACAGAATATACTGATGCGTAAACATATTCATTACCATATTGTGAAGCATTTTAATAATACATGTCATACAGCAACATAATACAGGAAGACAAGTATCACAACTACTACAACCGGTGTTATTAAGTTAAAGAAAAACATTCCCTATGGTCCAAACAGTGACTCTTTACAGGAGAAGAAAGTGGTCTCCTTATTCACTCATTAGTTCTTACAGAACAGGTAAATCCCTGTGGGCTGGAGCCCAGCATAATCTTAGGAGGTTTGTCCCCCTGCCTCAGCTGTGCCGTTTTGCAGAACAATTCTAGCTGAAGTTGTAAAACTTATCTTTGTTCCGTTCCTGCAAAACATCTTATTATGAACAAACAAACCACAACAATCATTTACAATATTATCATAACGAATAATACCAGACCCACAAATATGTGTTGAACCAGAGACCCTCTCCATGTTCCTAGCACAGACTGTAGCCATGCACCAATGCCCCAATCATCTGGATTATAATTATGATAACAGCCATATCACCCTGCAACTCACAACTAGCAACCCACTGAAGCTAAGCAGGTGTGAGCCTGGTCAGTACCTGGATGAGAGACCTCCCGGGAAAAAATAAGGTTGCTGCTGGAAGAGGTGTTAGTGGGGCCAACAGGGGGCACTCACCCTGTGGTCCATGTGGGTCCTAATGCCCCAGTATAGTGATGTGGACACTATACTGTGAACAGGTGCTGTCCTTCAGATGAGATGTAAAACCGAGGTCCTGACTCTCTGTGGTCCCAGGGATTTTCTCGAAAAGAGTAGGGGTGTAACCCTGGCGTCCTGGACAAATTTCCCATTCACTTACCAATCATGGCCTCCTAATAATCCCTATCTATGAATTGGTTTCATTATTCTGCTCTCCTCCCCACTGATAGCTGATGTGTGGTGAGCATTCTGGCACACTATGGCTGTCGTCGCATCATCCAGGTGGATGCTGCACATTGGTGGTGGTGGAGGGGAGTCCCCATTACCTGTAAAGCGCTTTGAGTGGAGTGTCCAGAAAAGCGCTATATAAGTGTAAGCAATTATTATTATTTTGTTGTTGTTGTTGTTCTTCATCATAGATGTGCTGTGCTAAGTTATTAATGTGCTCAGAATTGTCTAGAATACAAGTACTGCTTAGTCTTCGGTCACTTAAACAGCTGTTTATCACCCTAATAGAGAATGGCCTAGAACTGTGATTAAAGTGGGGAGCACACAGTTAGTTCCATTCTAATACATTTGAGTTACACTCAGACTAAAAACAGAACTATTTACCCATGCCAATAAACCTAAATAATCACCTCTATCAAAGGGGATTACTCCCATGAATATCTTTTATAGCAATACAAACCCAACAGGAGATCTGATTATTATTTGTGGCAGATTGATAAAGTATTGTTTCCATATCCCTTTTTATCAAAGTAAAACTCCTTACACTTAACAGGCATACTGTCAGCCCCCCTTAGGAAGCTCGGCAATCACAGAAACAGTAACAACATAATAATTAATGTTCACTCAGTCTCTGGTGCAGTGGCTCAGTGACAATGCAATGCGTAGATCCAGCGATCTTATCCTGTCACTCAGATGGCAGAGTCAGTAGTCAGTTGCACTTGATATGGTCCCTCCCCAGCGGGGTTGCAACATCTGGCAGGGTATATCTTCCTTACCCACACCCACTCGCCAGGTATCGGGTCGCGTTTTCTCTCTACTGGAGGTCTCCAAGTGTCCAGCACCTGTTCACCAGCCCCGTGCACTGCTTCAATTAACAACCTACAATAGAGAATGAGATAGCAAATTCAATTATCCATTACCCAGATTTGGCCCTCCAGGAAGTCTAACTGGTTGGCCTGTGATGATATCAAACAGGCTCTGTTATACAGTTCTGTTTGATCCAGCCCGCAGGCTACACAGGACAGCAGGCAGAACATCTACCCATTGCGTTCTTTCACTCTGATGTTTAGTCGATCTTCAGAGTTCTGTTCCTTCTTTCCACTGTTCCAGTAGACTGAGGGTGATGGGTGCAATGAAGGTCCCATCTCACCCCGAACAACGCAGCCAAAGCCTGACACACCTTCCCTGTGAAGTGTGTCCCTTGATCATAATTCAAGCGGCAGGGCAGTTCCCACTGAGGGCTTATCTCTGTCATCAAGTGTTTGGTAGACACAGAGGCAGTGGCAGCAACCCACTGGGAAAACAGATTATAAGAGCCCAGGTTTTCCCTTTACAATTGTCAATTTGCCAGTGCATGAAAGGTTCCTCAGGAGCAGGCCTTTTGTACTGTAGGACCCGCACCTGAACTGTAGTTGAGTTCCTTTGACAAGCCTCACATTGAGATACCACATAATTGGCTACTGCTTCAGACCCGGTCCCCACCCAGTTTTGGGTAACTGGCACACCATTTGACTCACACCCAGGTGTCCGACAGAGTGCATTTGTCGGGCTACAAAGGGCATTAGGCTGTGAGGCATGCAGGGCGTCCAGTGTGCTGGCAGTATCACACCCAATCATTATGCAGCCCCACATTCTTTTCTAACCATGTCCATTTCTCTGCTTTAGAGGCCTCAGCCTGAATGTCCTGTAGCTGTCCGCTTTTCACCAACAGAGGTCTCACAGAGGCCTCAGACTCCTGCTCTACCAGGACTGCTCACCTGACAGCTGCATCTGCAAAGTTTTTCCCTCGAGTTACTGGAAACATTTCTTTATTATGTGACTTACACTTTACCACAGCTACTTCAGTCAAGCTTCTAACAATTCAGAGACAAACCCAGAATTCTTAACTGGAGTCCCCGCCGTGTTGAGGAAGTCCCTATTCCTCCACCGCCATTCAAAATTGTGGCTATTATTTTTTTATTATTATTATTATTATTCACAGTTAATACTGCCGGGCAGGTAGGCTGCACAACACATAAACATGGCTCCTTGGCCACCGCACTGAGGGGTCCTGAATAATAACCCACCAGACGATGCCTACCTCCATGCTCCTGCAATAGCACAGCAGCTCACAACCCATTTCTTTCACTTACAGACAGATTACATACAGATGATCCATCTGAGGAAATCCATTCCAGGGCCAGTGCCTGCAAGAAAGCTTGTTTCAAAACATTAAAAACGGTTTCTGCTGCAGGGGTCAAGGCAATTTTGTCTTTAAACTGTACTACCACCCTTAAGCCAGTTCGTCACCAGGCGAGCTCGTTCTGAAAAGGAATTAACCCTGGCTTTATCATGTAGTTGGTTTTATACCGTTTTTTCCGTGAAAAGATCTAATACTTGGAGTAGCCCGGCCTTATGGATTCCCTCATTAGGTAAAACGATCACAATATCACATAGCTCTATTGAGGTAGTTCACATAAATGCTATTTCATACAGTTATTCCTTATAAATGCTGCAGGGCATCCCAGCCCAATAGGTCTGGGGTGTCCCCCACCCACATCAGTAGTTGAAACTGTACATATTATCCAAGCATACTGTAACAGCCTGTATCTGCTTTAAACACAACCCTTGCCCCCCTACTCCTGTAGCCTCCTGTTACCCGTTAGAAAACGTAATATCACATCTTTATGCTGTTTTAGTCGAAAAACAGGACAACTGTGCTCCTGTGTCCCCCAGTTACTGCACACTGTAAGATTATTTTACTTTTATTTAAATCCTGAAATAAATTTAGGAAGGCTACAAAGGGGCTTACTGGATTAAATCTATTATTTCACGTTACAGCTTCTGACGTGTTCTTTAAATGTGAAATCAAGCCTCTTTCTTACAATTTTTTTCAGTAACTGCACACCAGCTTATTAGTAGTTTTATCTTTGGGGTTTTGTCCCCAGGGCTAGTAAACACACTTCCAATCTGGATATGCCCAATCAGGAGATTTATCCCAGTCCTCATTATCTCGGTATAATATTGTAACGCATACGGCCTCCATTGCTTGTGAGAGCTGGCTTACCAGAGCGGTGGCGTCACTGCCCTTCCCTGTGAATAGCAGGGACCGCAGCTGCTGGGCTGATGGGAGATTTCCCTTTGGCTCAAGAGGCTGGGTCCCTGTTGAGTGATGCCGGAGGCCCGGGTTTGAGTCCCCAACGGTGGGGGGCCGACCTGATGTGGCAGCGGCGAAGGCACCCATGTGAACCCTGTAGCGTTACAATATTAAAGTCTCCCTTTTCTCCTCCTCCTTTCTCCTCGCTCGCTCTGCATACATTCTTATATTAAATTAAATCTATATCCTCTCGCAGTAATATCAGGAAAGCATATATATTCTTGGCAACATCAGGTTTTAATCCACTCAAGTAAATTTGCCTTTTCTTCTTCATATTTCTTTTTAAGTTTCACTTAACATCCAGTCAGACACCTCCACTAATATTTTTGTTCTTCACAACAAACCATTTTCATGTTTCTCCCACAGTCCACAAATGTGGTGGCAGGTTAATAGACTTCTGGGAAAGCTGGCATTGGTGTGAGTGTGTGCCCTTTAATAGACCGGCATCCTGTCCAGGGTTCAATCTTGCCTTGTGTCCAGTGCTTCCTGGGACAGGCTCTGGGTAACTGTGACCCTGAATTGGATAATTGTTTATTTACAGTGATGTTGATGGAGTTCAAATGCTACAATGCATTTATATTAGCTGAAAGTATAATCTTAAGCATCCGAATAACCATTCCTCTTTTAAGTGGTTTAAAATCAGGGTTCCGTTCTATACAGTATGTCTCAAACCCTCAAAATGACTTTACATTAAAAAGTATTTTATGTGTTTAATTTATTAACATTGTAGCAATTTCTTATTTTCATAATACTTTGAGTTATATTAGCTATAAAAGGTAATGTTTTAATTTAGATGGATACTTCATCATTTGGGTCATGTATCGGCCAATCTGCCTCCTCCTTTTTAGAGGATGTTGTAAACATTTAGGAACAGTATGATCTAGCAACAAGGTTATGTCACTGTAATTAGGCTTAAGACAATCAATAACAAGGCTTAACTTTCTTTTAAATTCTTTACGATCATCAGACAATTTCGAAAAAGACTTGACTAATACAAATAATTCACTAGGAGACCAAGGTCAATGTACATACTGTATGCTGGAGTTTCTTCTGGACTTGTAAAAGTGCACATTGTCATTTCGCGAACAATTTGCCCCTGAAAGCTCTGAACCCAGTCTTTTGTCTGATTCTGCAGGTGGAGGTTTCTGCAATTGTTGAATTTGACATTGCCCTGTTTGTGAACGGATGTTTGCAGATGGAGGATCAATTACAACTCCCCATTTGCCAACAGAATAGGCTAGTGGAGGTGCACTGGGAGAAGCCTGTGGAGGTGGATGATGTGGATTATAATAATGAGTGTTCCAGTCATCATGATCATGCTCAGAGTAAAAAGGCTTTGGCTTCGGACCGCTTTCTAATTTCGGTGGAGACTTTTTCTTTTCAGTACGCATGGCCATTACTTTAGCTGCAGCTTGCTGTTCTTTATTTTCAAGACTAGCCTTTTTTGAAGCTTCCCATCATTTCTGTGATTCCTCTTTCCATGACACATAAGTTTTCCAATTCACTTTCTTTCCTTTCTTCTCCTTCTCTTCTAACTTTCCCCTTAAAATTTCTATTTTATCAGTACTCATTGTACTGAACAATCCCCAGCATCATCTCTCAGTCTGTGTACTTTAGCAGCCATATCACCCTGCAACTCACAACTGGCAACCCACTGAAGCTAAGCAGGTGTGAGCCTGGTCAGTACCTGGATGGGAGACCTCCTGGGAAAAACTAAGGTTGCTGCTGGAAGAGGTGTTAGTGGGGCCAGCAGGGGGCGCTCACCCTGCAGTCCATGTGGGTCCTAATGCCCCACTATAGTGACGGGGAAACTATACTGTAAACAGGCGCCGTCCTTTGGATGAGACGTAAAACCAAGGTCCTGACTCTCTGTGGTCATTAAAAATCCCAGGGCGTTTCTCGTAAAAAGTAGGGGTGTAACCCCGGCGTCCTGGACAAATTTCCTGTTGGCCCTTACCAATCATGGCCTCCTAATAATCCCCCTCTATGAATTGGCTACATTACTCTGCTCTCCTCCCCACTGATATCTGATGTGGGGTGAGTGTTCTGGCGCACTATGGCTGCCGTCGCATCATCCCGGTGGATGCTGCACATTGGTGGTGGTACCTGTAAAGCGCTTTGAGTGGAGTGTCCAGAAAAGCGCTATATAAGTGTAAGCAATTATTATTATTAATTATTACTTCAGAGAGCCCAGGTGCTTGGCAAAATCTATCAGTGCTCCTGAAACCCCCTCTGGATCCTGCAATGTGCACTGGGCTCTGCAGTAATATTCTGGAGTCAGTTCTGCTGTGGGTTTGGACTCAGTACAACAGAAAAGAGGAAGCTTATACAGCATAGTATTAAAATACATTTTCACATAAAATAAAAGGTGTGAAAACAGAATCCCATAATATTTCTGGAATGGGATCCTGTCAATGAAGAGCCTTCTACTGTGCACTAAGCTGTCACTAGAGTTGTTAAATCTAGAGGAGTCGCTGGTTAATAAGCATGAGGCCAGTTAAGGCATATTTTTCATATTTTTCTCTTGAATTGAATACTGCTCTGGGAGAGGACCTGTCACTTTAGAAGAATCCAGGAGAACCCCATGTTACCAGCATAAAACTCACCATAATTTTCCCCATAGAAAATCTCAATCTATTTCCAACCTGAATCCTTGCTAGAATTTCTTCCTCTATACTATTTTCCTCTTGAACCATTCCTCCCAAATACTTAAAAACTTCCACTTTTCCAAAGGATATCCCCCTCTACTTCCAAAGAGCCATGCGTGTTTGTGCGTCTTACAGGGAGGTGCCTAGTGAAATTTGCAAGATATATTATATTGCATTATATAAATGCGTTAGAAAGGGGAAACATATAGGGGAAAGCAACTTGATCATATCCCAAGGATCAGCTAAACTTTGAAGGCACTTCCAATTTCCTTCATGAATCAATCAATATGACTCAGTGGTTCCACTATAATGTCTAAAGTCTATTTCAAGAATGGAAATGTTTTCCTTAATTCTTGGAAAAAAAAATTACATTTTCAAGAATCAAAGTGATCCAGAATTATAATGCTTTATAGTGTTTTCAAAATGACAGAATTCTCATTTGTAATTGAATTACAAAATTGCGACTTCCTGTCAAAGGCTCATAAAGACCTGTTTCGATTGTCTCATAATCTCAGAAACAATCCTCACAGCTCTGCATGACTGTGGAACCTCCTTACGCAGCAGGGCTTTTCACAATACATTAAATTATCTCAACAATTAATGTTGTAATAAATGTTGGACAAAACACCAAACTACAAAGCACACCAAAATGGGAAGCAGACAAAAACAACAAAAAGGGGAATAAGAAAAGAAAAACATTCTGCAGACTAAAAAAGTACATGTCAAGGCTCACACAGGTTTTACACAGTAAAAACAAAAAAATAGAATTGCCTTTTCGTTCCTAAAGTAGTAATCATTACCTTTAATCTGGCCATTTTCTAATTCATTTTTCATCTGTGTGAATTGAGCCAGTGTCTTCCCACAGTGCAGGACATAAAAATCCCTTACTGTCTGTTTCAGTAAAGGAGAACTCCAATTAAAATATGTTAGCTGCAGGTAGGGGACTGCACAACTATGGATACTTTGTGAAACAGCTCCACTTGCTGGTGATTTGCATTTTATATTAAGAGCTCTCTTCTATGTAAAATATATTTTTTTATTTTTAAATTCATGTGATCACAGTCTAAAGACTGTATTAATGGCAAGATCAAGGATAATTTTTCAATTAGAAAATTAAATATCAGATACTGTTCACAGAACATTATATTTATTATACAATCTCCATAGGATATTAAATTACTTTAGTATAATGTTTCATAAAAAAGTCAGAATCTCCTACAGCATAGTACAACTGTATCGTGGCTGATTTGAAATTTCTGCTCCAGAGTGAAAAGTTACAACTGCTGGACCACTAACCCCACCACTTACTACAGCAACATAGATTTCTCTGTAAGTTTCCCATCCCAGGACTGAGAAGGCACCAACCTTACTAAGTTTCTGAGATCTAATGAGTCTGATCCTTTTAAGACCATGATGTCCCTTGAAGACAGCTCGGCTTCCTCTGCTCAGCAAAGGCTGTGGAGAAGCCACATCCCTTGAGTCATTTTAATGCAGATGTGTAATATACTGTTGTTGAAGGTTCCCTTCTCTACACAGTGTACATCTATAGAATGGAGATCAGAAGCCTTGAAGAAATGTTTACAAATGAGAGGTCATTAACTGATCCATGGATCTGATCCATCCAAACTTCTTTGTGTAAAGAAGTGCCTCCTGTTCTCAGTTTTAAGTCCACTTTCTTGTAGTATCCACTTGATTTTGTACAAGAGCATCTTAAGAAAAAAAACAGAATTCCATCCTGGTGTCTTCTCGTTTGCTATAATCTCAGGCTTTTTTTGTTTTACTTTAATTCTTAAACATCACCATTGCTGAAAGAGTCTCAGAAGAACTTATTTAAAGAGACAGCAGCCTGTTTACAACGGCAGAGAGAAGGGCTGTCTGTGTGTTTGCAGAGAGCGAGAGATTGTGAAAGTTTAAGTGAGTTAGAATCTGAGCACAAGTGTAATCAAAGGGTCGGTGGCAGTTCAGAGACCCTTTGCCAGCAAACGGGGTATTGGGGGAAAGAGTAGGGTCCATTTAATTGCAGATCTCTGGTGGAGAGCATGTGGTGGCAATGAGGTGAGGGCACCACTGATGCTAAACAGTGTGTAGATGAGACAAGCAAGTAGCTGGCCAAGATACACCAGCAGCTGCATGTCTTAGAAACACAGTGGTCGGGAGAAGGTGCACTGGTAGCTGCAAGGAAAATGAGTCGCCTGAGAGGTTTTGTGGGTACATGCAATTTTAATTAGAGAAAGTGTGTTAAGTCTCAGCATGGAGTGAGGTGCGGAAGAGACTTGGTGTTGTTAGTGTAGAAAGTGCCAGTGCAAGAGTGAGGCACTGGAAACAGAGTGAGTGTGAGGCCCAGCCTGGTGGCATCAGGAGGAAGGTGTCAATGGCTGGAGCCGACCTTGGAAGACCAAAGGCTGGCTGGTCAGTAGAGGATTAGTAGTGTCATAGGGTTGAGGAACAGGAAGCTCTGTGTGTCTGCACTCAAGAAACACAAGACTCTAGGTGAGTGAAGGAGTAGGAGTGAGGAGGAGCTCAAAATGAGCTAGATGGGCGTCCTGTCATTTCAAACCAGTCTGATGATCTATTGTTCTTATTTTAAATCTCCACATGTTCTTAATGGTCTTAGGTAACATGTTTATTTCAAACCAGGAATTAACATGGGTTTTCTGGTTTATACTGCATCTTAAGTTATGTCTTTCATTTTGTATGTTTTTGGGATCCATGTTAATTAGCTCAGTATTCAATTCCAGCATTTGCATTTCTGTCTCACTCCACTTTTTTGTTTGTTGAGCTGGATAGTGTTGTCTGCACTAACAATGCTACCCCATGACTTCCCTGATGCCTGTTTCTCTCTCCTTTTCTTAAAAGTTTCCTTCAATTTCTCCATACCCAATCCTTCCTGTGGCAGCCAAGGGATTCGTGCAGGGAAAAATAGTACCAGGATCAGCTTTGGAGTTAAACACACCCTCTTTATTCATGGAACTCAGTCCAGCCACAACAAAGCAGCAACAACCATATTAACTACAACCAACAAAAAATTGATTACACGCGGGCAGCAATAGGAACCAGTACACAAGTTTAGGGTGGACACAACTCTTGGGAAAAACAGGGCCAACAACAACAAAACACTTTTTACTTCCTTTCCTACACTACAACTATTTACATGCCCAGCTGACCCTCAGTCCATCCCCCTGTAGCGATTCCCAGCATGCACTTTGACGCATTCATTATTCAAGTGCGCTTCAGCTAAGGCACCTGGAGAGGGCACTACATTCCTTAATATTTTTTAGTGACTCATGGGCTTTCTGGCTGTTTTTTTTCCTGAAGCCTGCACTTTACTCTGCACAGCTTTCTATCTTTGCTGGACGCTCAATATCCGGGTGTTCTCCATACCCAAGCTTCCTTTTATTTATTTTCTGCCCTTGCTCCCTGCAGGATTTTTCAGCTCCAGCGTCGCCCAGTGCAGCAGTCTCGGCAGCCTCAAGATTGCCCTTCTAGTTGTTGGCTCCTTGTCCAGGAAACTCGCAATTCCGTTCCTCCTGTAGACGAGACTCCGTGTTTTCTGATGGTTGGATTCTGTTTAGCAGCAATCTTAGCTTCCAGTCTTCGCTCTGCGCCCCTAGCCTGCTCACAGTATCACCTGGCACAGCACCTCCAGCTCCTTGCCTGTGCCCTGTATTTCTTGAGGAAGCAGTCTCTATTCTAGCCAGCATCTTTAATCTTCACTTTCTCTTTTAACTGCCTTGACCCTCGAGTTAGCCAGGGCTGCCCTGTAAGCTTGTTCTGTTCCTTTTAAGGGATCTCACTATTGGTTTCCTTTCAGTACCCGATGCTCCCTTTCCAATGGTCTAAATTCAGTGACCTTTCTTTTTGCTAGGGATGCAGCTAGCCTGGGTTCTCCTGGGATCAATGTTTTCCTCCCATTATTGATTGGCCTGGGCTGATCAGCCCCACTGGCCAGTAATTCTCATAATCCTCTTTCACTTTTCATTCTCTAGTCTCTTGTGCTTGGGTTCTGACAAATCACCACCGGTGTGGCTGTATCCACTGTGCTGTATGCTGTGGCATTATAAGGAGGATATGCTGTACTGACAGAAGTCTCCCACCTTTTCTGTAGGAGACATGCTCTCTAAAAACAGCTAATTAATAAAAGACTCACTAAACTTCTACTGTGCCATGCATACACCATGTCTCCCAAGAGTGATGTTACAATAACAATCAGTCTTCAATAATCTACAAATTTTATTACCCTTCAAAAATACATTCCACAGAGCATATTAACAATGTAATTTGACCAAACCATTTTCTTGTATTCTTTATCCTAAAGAATACATTTAGTACTTTCTAATTGCAAATGCAACATGACATTTCAGTCTCCTAACATTAAACCAAACTTGAATCCTATTGAATTTTTAGAATTTAATTCTACTTGTCCTTAGATACATAGATAGATGATAGATAGATACTTTATTGATCCCGTGAGGGAAATTGCAGTGCAACAGCAGCTTAACACACACAACATAGCCACAGTGTAACGAATTATATAATAATAGTACAATACATACAATACAATACAAGAGTTACTCACAGTCCGGACACACAAGAACAAACTAAAACAGAACAGTACACAGAAAATCGTATCACACATATGAATATAAATATAGATGTAACTATAGATATAAATATAAATGTATTGCACAGGTCCCTGGCATATATTGCACAAAAAATGGTTGTAAATGGGAAAAAGAAAAAGAAAAAGAAAGAGAACAGATGTAGCAGTAGATGTGTAGATGCGTTTAGTCCAGAAACAGGTCACTTTCGATGTTGCCTCTGCCAACGTTGTACGTTGTACAGTCTTATGGCAGAAGGCAAGAATGACATCCTGTAGCACTCCCTGTCGCACCGTGGATGAATCAGTCTATTGCTGAACGTGCTCTTCATTCCTGCAAGCCTGTCATAGAGGGGATGGGAGAAGTTGTCCATGATGGCCTCTAGTTTGGACATCATTCTCCTCTCAGCCACTACCTCCAAGGGGTCCAGGTCAGACCCAATGACAGAGCTTGCTCTCCTGATGAGCTTGTTCAGCCTTTTGGAATCCACTGCTCTAATCCCAGAGCCCCAGCACACCACTGCGTAGAAAATGGCACTCGCTACCACCGACTGATAGAACATGTGCAGCATCTTACTACACACATTGAAGGACCTGAGCCTCCTCAAGAAGTAAAGTCGGCTCTGACCCTTCTTATAGATGGCTTCGATGTTCTTAGACCATTCCAGTCTATCGTCGATGTGCACTCCCAGGTACTTGTACGAGTCCACCATCTCCACGCCACTCTCATGGATGTAGACAGGAGTAGGTTTGACCTTTTTCCTCCTGAAATCTACCACCAGTTCCTTTGTCTTTGTTACATTCAGTTCCAAGTGGTTCACCCCACACCACTCCACAAAGCTGCTGACCAGTCCTCTGTACTCCTCCTCCTGCTCACCCTTGATACATCCCACAATTGCAGAGTCATCTGAGAACTTCTGCAGGTGGCATGACTTTGAGTTTTACTTAAAGTCCGAAGTATAGAGGGTGAAGAGGAATGGAGACAGAACTGTCCCTTGAGGTGCCCCTGTGTTACTCACTACCTGTTCAGACACACAGTTCTGAAGTCTCACAGACTTTGGTCTGCCTGTCAGGTAGTCAGTGAGGTCATGGAGGCATTGACTTGCATCTCCTCCAGCTGGATGGTATTGAAGGCACTGGAGAAGTCGAAAAACATGATCCTTACAGTGTTGCCAGCCCTGTTCAGGTGTGAGTAGACCCTTTGCAGCATGTAGATGATCGCATCCTCCACACCAACACTGGGCTGGTAGGCAAACTGTAGGGTGTCCAGTGATGAGCTGACCAGGGGTCTCAGGTGGGATAAGACCAGCCTCTCCAGTGTCTTCATGATGTGAGAAGTCAGTGCAACTGGTCTGTAGTCGTTGAAGACAGAGGGGCGCCCTTTCTTTGGTACCGGGACCAGGCATGATGTCTTCCAGAGCACCGGGACTCTCTCCAAGCGCAGGCTCAGGTTGAACAGTCGCTGGAGCACTCCGCTCAGCTGATCAGCACAGGCCCTCAGAACTCTGGGACAGATGTTATCTGGTCCTGTGGCCTTACCCTCGTGCAGCCTCTTCAGCTCTTTCTTCACCTGGTCAGCTGTGATGGTCAGCCTGGCCTGGGGGATTGTGCTCATAGTGCTTTCAGTGCTGCAGGTGTTAATGGCCGAGGTGTTGGAGAGTGGCAGCTGTGGGGGATGGGTGGGTGAGTAGCTGTCGGGGGTTGTAGTTGTGGGCCGCCATGTTTGTGGGGGGATGGAGGAGGTGTTGGGCAGTTGCAGCTGTGAAGGGTTAGGGAGCGTGTGGCTGTGGGGGGATGGGTGTTGTGCCACAGAGGACCCAGAATCAAACCTGTTAAAGAACTGGCTCAACTCGTTGGCCATCTCCAGGTTCCCTTCTGTTGCACCCCCAGCCTGTTTGAAGCCAGTGATCTCTCTCATGCTGCTCCATACATCTCTCACCCTATTCTTTTGCAGCTTGTCCTCTACCTTCCTCCTGTAGGCATCCTTGCTCTCTCTTAACTTCTGCTTTAGCTCCCTCTGTACACGCTTGACCTCTTCCTTATCTCCCCTCCTAAAGGCTCTCTTCTTGTCATTCAGAAGAGCCTTCAGGTCGCTGGTGATCCAGGGTTTGTTATTGGAAAAGCAGTGTACGTCTTTGGTGGGGATGGTGTTGTCTACGCAGAAGTTAATATAGTCAGTGACACAGTCCACCATGCTGTCTACACAGTCCACCATGCTGTCCTTAAGCCATCACAGAAGACACCAGCACATACAGCAAGACTTGCCTGTAAAATGAAAAGGTGAAAAATGTACAAAGCAGATCATGACCTCATCTCATCTGGCTGAAGAAAATGTTTATTAAAGGGGATTAAATATATTGATTAAATATAAAATGCTATTTTATATTTCAGGGTTATAAAGAATTAGCAGTGATGAGCGCATTTCCAACCAAAATAAAAGTAAAATGTACACAATAACATGTAAAACCTACAAATTACAAAATAGATTAAATTTCCAGGTATGGCAGCACCATGCTCTGTAATTCAGAGGCAAGAAAAAATTCCAAACTACACAACCTGTAGTTGTCTATGACATTGTAAACAAGCTGGCTTATCAATACATATTGCTCTCAACCTCGAGACTTTAGACAAATTCTACCTGCTTGTTAACTCACATTGGAATATTTCTGCAGTGCACAACCTGTACTTATTCACATGTAGATCAGATTACATTAGTTTTTACAGTGACTAGTGAGCAGGAAGTGCCGCTTCATGTAGCAATTTCTCCAAATATTCACTCTCGTCTGTGGCAAAACCAAGGGTTTGAGACATTATGGCAACTTACAGTACTTTCACAAAATTCAAGATTTTGTGCTTAACTGGAAATTTGTCATTTTTCCCATACCGACAATAAATTTATTTTGTTAGAGATTTAATCACTGATCTGAAAACTGGAACTACAGTTCCCCTTTCAATACATTTGAGATTTGAAATTAATGGCATTGTTGAAAGCTGAACTTACATACATTTCAAAATTATCTCAATGACGTAACAAGCACACTCAAAAACATCTATTGCATGATTATAACAAAAAAGCAATTAATTGTAAAAAAACATCCTTTGAAGCTGATTTGTTTTTACTTTTTTTCATTTATCCAAACATACATAGTATTCTCGTAACATAAGAGTAACTGACATCACATTGTGTGAACGACTGGTCTGCAAATAACCCATTGGAATCACGTGTTCAGAGATCTATATTCTCAGGATTATGAAAAGTAGGAAGCTGTTTTTGACCAGGGAACGAAGAGCTGAAATGTAGAAACTTGCCTGTAAGAAATGGGCAGAGTGTTGATCCTTGCTGAAAAATAAAGTATGAACAACAGTTTGGCTGTGGAGGCTTCTTCCATATGTTATAATGATAATCTCATGCATTTAGTTACTGCTTGTCATCCCAAAAGATTCACCCCCCTGAAAGGGAACCTATCACACATTCTACTGGCCTCCACATTTTCCCTGTTCTTTATCCTCATGATAAGGGGTTATTTACTTGTTAAAGACACTTCCACTGGGCAGATTTGTAAAGGTTCAGGATAGCTTGGCCAAAACAAGGGATAAACCTGCTCTGTAAATGCATTTTTAAACCTGTAGATGGGTGCCTTGTCACTGGGGTCAGAGAATGATACCTCTCCCCTGTCATAGTCCAGCTGCAATCTGATTTTCTGAGGTTTCCTCTTCAGAGTGAGTCGTGTCTGTGGTGATGTCAGTGCTCTGTAATCACCATCCAGAAGACCTATCATCCAGAATCCTCCTTCTGGGCTCCCAGTGATTGATCCTTTTCTGCTAATGGTTTCTTTAGCCAGACCCAAGATCCAGTAATTTTTGTCTACCACCTCCACATCCCAGCAGTGTCTCCCAGAGGTGAATCCCTCAGAACCCAGCACACCTCCACCTGTATCAAACCTCTCTGGGTTGTCAGGAAGCTGCTGTCTCTCAGCTCTGCCTCTCACACTGGTAAGATCCTCAGACAGTGAGAGCTGAGGTTCTGCTGTGTTAGGATCCAGAGTCACAGGAGCTGATAGAGAAAGAAAATTGCAATATTAAATAGCTTCGGCTTATATTTGTAGCCAAGGTAGAGTTTATGCTGTACTGTATGTGTGATGTGTAACTAACTGAAAAAAAGGCAGTAAAAATGAATGAAGAAGTTATTTACATTTTTTATTAAATAATGTTATGATTGTGAGTGGAATGTAAGGACCAAGGGAAAAACATGTTAAAGTTCCTATCCTTATCTTCACACAGGTATATTCTCTACTAATAAACTTCATTTTGTAGTGGCTGTTGAGAATGTGAGATTTATATTGTGGAAGTTACATTTACTTAAAGCCATGCTGCCAAAATTATTTTAATAAAATACTCATTAAGTACTTAAGAGAGCTAAGTCAATAATTTAACAAGAATTATAGTTCAATGTTGGTGGAAATGAACAGGCTAAACCAATCTTCAGTATAATTGTGAGTAATCAAAAGATGAATGCAGTGAATAGGGTAGTTCATGTTCCGTTAATTATGTTTTATTAGAAGAATGATGCAAGATGTGCCTGTGGCCTGCTGTCTATTCCACTTTATCTCAGATAAGAGAAAGGAAGTCACATTACTGTAGAGCGCTTTCCAGAAAATCCTGTTAATCCCTCACCCCCCATGATCCTGCTCCCATTATTCACTGTACTGAACAATCCCCAGCATCTTCTCCCAGACTCTGTACTTCAGAGAGCCCAGGTGTTTGGCAACATCTATCAGTGCTCCCAAAATCTTCTCTGGATCCTGCAGTGTGCGCTGGACCCTACAATAATATTCAAGAGTCAATGCTGCTCTGGGTTTGAACTCAGTACAATAGAAAAGAGGAAGACATGCTGGAGTTCACATACTGTACCTGCTCTTTGTGTTCTTGTAGTTCTGAAAAACATAATCAATGTGAAATATGAGTGATTATTCATAAATAGAAATCTTAAGACATTCTGTAGACAGAATGAAGATCAGACTACAGTTGAATCAAGTATGTCTAAATAATAGAAAAGTAAGATCTTTATACAACACAGATTTTCAACAACAATAAAATAACATACCAATAAAATTTAAAAATCTTAGAAGATGATACAGCACAGTATTAAAATGCTTATAGGTTTAAAAGGTGTAAATGCTTATAACAGGCGTGAAAACAGAAGAACCTTCTGCTGTGCACTAAGTTGTCACTACAGTTGTTAACTCAGAGGATTCCCTGGTTAATGAGCGTGAAGTCAGGTTGGGCAATTTGTTTTATAATTTTTTCCTGAATTAAACTCTCCTCTAATTGGAAGAAGACTTGTCATTGCAGTAGAATTCAGGAAAATGCCAGACTGCCAGCATAAAATGTACAGCCGAATTCTCACCTCAGTGTTTCAGCCCAGCACTGGGAACACAGTATGTGAATGTGACCTTTCATTACTGTCAGTACGAATTATTATTAATGCCATACACTTATATTGTACTTTTCTGGACACTACTTAAAACACTTACAGGTACAGCGACGGACGAGAACAGAGTGATTAAGCCAAGACATAGATGGGGTAATTAGGAGGCTGTGATTAGTAAGGGCCAGGAACAAATGTGGATAGAATTCTCTTTTAGAGACATTTCCCGTGGTTTTTAATGACCACAGAGAGTCGGGACCTCAGTTTCACATCTCATTCACAGGACTACTTTTTACAGGATCCACACAGACCACAGGGTAAGCACCCTCTACTGGTCCCACTAAACCTCTTCCAGCAGTGACCTTAACTTTCCCAGGAGGTCTCCCATCCAGGTATGGGCCAAGCTCACACCTGGTTAGCTGCAGTGGGTCTCCAGTTGTGATCTGCAGAATGATATATATAGCTGCCAGCATTAAAAGGAGTGTTGTTACAGAGTCATGTTTACCTGGAGGAATGAAAGGTCTTTAGATCCCATCTCCTGTTCTATGGCTCTGATTGTGTCTGAAAGGGATGAGATCTCACTTGTGAGCCTCTTAATCTTCCTTTTTATCATCTGACTCTTCTGCTCCTCTTCCTTCCTCAGTGCAGCTATCCGGGCTGCCTCTTCATCTTGTAGAAACTGGTGAAGTTTCTCAAACTCCTTCTTTATCTGTCTTTCAGTTTGCTGGGTCTGCATCTGGAATGGAAAAAAAAAACATAAAGAATTTCATTTTTGTTAATGCTTGAAGAAACTTCATTTACTAAGCCTGTCTTTTTATCTGATCCTGCAGTAGCTTCAGTGATGTCTCAAGTTCCTCCTAGAAAACATTGACAAAGTTAATTTTTGAATTTGATCATTTTTAGTCAATTTGACTTCCCTGTCCACAAGCACTGTATGACCAGGAAAGAAAGAAAACATAATGAAACAATTAAGATTCTCTCATAAATACTTTCTCAGTGCCTACTTCCTACATGAAGTTCAGATTTTTTATGCGTTTTTTTTTTGTTACAGGCAATGTATTTTTTTTATTTTACCCTTTTTGAATTGTAGTGGTTTGAAGGGTTTACTGAGACAATTATTAATTGTAGCAGTGTAGCGGCGAGGCTTAATAATAAGGCAGAATTAAGTGTTTCTGAGCTTTCCCAAATTAGGCCTCATTTCTCTGTTCATCTCTAGGGTGCAGCCACAGAGAAACCATTCATGCAAGGTGATTTAAGGTCCAAGGACAGCTCCCAAAGGGGGATGCACTTAGCTAAGCCTGGCTATCATGATCAATGGTCATCCATTGGTGCCTATCTGTCTAGGGAGTGCGAGTTGGACATCTGGATTGCATTCCTAAGTGTCAGGACTAAGTGACTCATATCTCACCTTGATCAACCAATCAGGGACTGGTAGGGCCGAGTAACCCACGTGGGACTCTGATGCCCATGGAACTTTCAGCCAATCAATGAGCTGAAGTTCCTCCAGGTAAAAACAGGCAACACAGAGAGCCTGAGAGATTCAGATTCAGATTCAGATTCAGATTCAACAAGATTCTGTGAGAATTCCAGGGCAGGACGGCCCAGGAGCAGAAGGCTCCCAAGGGCAGGACATTCTCGCAGCGCGCCTCCTGACCATCCTGAGACTCAGCCCGGACAACCACGGAACGGCCAGTGTGTCCGAGTGCCAGAACTTTCCTTTGTTCTAAGAGTCTAGAGTGGAGGTTGCCAGAGGGTAACCAGCAGCAGGCCTCGTGAACAGGTCGGAACTGTGGACAGCTGAATCACTATTCAGAACTAGCTCTTCATCATAACGAACTGGTCCTCTTCCTGACTTGCTGGGACCCACAGTCATCTTTTCTCCTGTGCACAAACTTTGCTAGTTAAAGCCAACAGTGAGCATCAGCAGCGCACCGTCGCAAGCCGCACATCACAGCCTGGCACGGAGCCAGAGAGCGCGGATTGGACAGCAACAGCCTGCAACTGTTTCTTTGTGCCCGCAGGAGATCTGAATCCCCAGAGATTGGATGAGTATTCAACTTCAATGCATTACAGCTCGAGAATTCAATTGTTATCCCAACCAGTTGATATCAATTTAATTCCTAAGAGTTATGTACTTGTTTGAGTATCTAATGTAGAAGTTGTAACCAAGTTCACTTTACGAAACGGTCTTAATGAATGATATACTGAACGTATGTCCTCTTGATATGTGTAACACTTTGTAACTGATTGAATATACCTTTTGTATTCTGATAACCCTCTCGATAAGATCTGTTAGGTTTATATGCATATTCTATGTATTAATAAATGTATCCTCGTGTATTAGTACCTGTGTGTGCGCGTTGTTTGAGTTATGTCGCATGGTTGGATTCTAAAGCCATCAAAAGAATCAACTTTGTGATTTACTGCTACAATTAATAATTGTCTCAGTAAATGCCCAAACCCTACAGAACTGGTGCCTTCAGAGAGCCACTATGATTACATATTTGGCGTCCCTGAACCGGTTTTCTCTACATTTATTTGGCGTCCCTGGGTGGGCGTGGCAAGACTGAAATGAGTCAACCAAGCGGAATAATTCAATATAAAACGCCGCGGGTTTCATACACGACAATACAGTGTGCTGAAAGCCGAAAGAAAAAAAGTTCCCCTTGCTCTTTAAGCAGTGCTTGATTGTTTTGTGATCTTTTGCGATCTACCGGGTTGATTGCATACTTGATCTTGTGGTTTTCTGTGGTAAAACTGTGATTTCGTACTTAAAAGTAATACTCTTTAAGTTTAACGATGGTTGGTAAAAGGTCTGAATTCGAGTCGCTATTAAGCACTCTCTCTAGCAGCGACAGGTCTGACCACGATCTCTTCCACATCTCCGTCAGCGGAGAAGCTAGGAGAATAGATCTCCATTCTCTGAGAGAGCTAGCGAAGGACATAGAGAGATTTGACCCCGCAGTGTCAGAGAATAATATCGAGAGTTATATTCAGGACCTCAGGTATAACCTGCAGTACCTGCCAAACGCCACAGAACAGGAGAAAGTGTTTCTGGTTAGAAAAACTACCAGCAGAGCTGTACATGAGTGGATGGCTAGGCAGATGAAAGAAGTCTGTAATGACTTTGAGCAGCTTTGTCAAGCACTTATCGAAGAATACAGTGCGTTTATTGACCCGACTGCTGCGATAGCCGCCGCTCTTAACATTAAGCACGAGAGAGCAGAGTCCCCTCGCGAATATTACGAGAGACTTAGACGAACTTATTTTGCAGGGCGAAATGATGAGGGTTGCGAAGAGAACACACATTTCAAGGGTTTATTCATTGCGAATCTCCACCCGTCAGTCAGAAAGATGATCTTAATGCATACAGATGCACAGACCATGAAAATGACTGATATCAAGAGATTCGTGCAGAAAGCCTGGGAGTATGATGTCCAAAGTCGCTCTGAGCAAAAAGTTGCTAAAGCGACTGCGTTCGCCGTCAGAGCCAGCAGGGTTAATTCCCCCCTGCTCGAAGGAGCACAGGCTCCTGAGCTGGCTAAGCCCCGTTCCAAAGCACTCACACAGGACCGCACCCAGCGTCCTAAGTGCCATGAGAACACCGGGGGAGGGAAAGGGCTAGAAAAAACTGAACAAAAGGATTCAGTAGCCGCCCGCCTGGCCAGGCTTGAACAAGCTTTATTAGGACAGGGACAACCGCTCCCCAAGGCTGCCGGAAGCGTGAATGAGCTGATACTCTCCACTGGAGGAGGCGGAGACCCGCCCCCTCTCCCTCCCTCAGTCTATCTGATTGAGCGGAAGGGTTCCTGCCTGGATAAGGTCAGCCACTCCCAAGTGAGTGCTGACTCCACCCCTGAAGTCACAGAGCAGGCAGTAAAACGCAGAGGAAAAGCAAGAAGCTTTTACTTCAAGGCTGCCATGGGAGATGTCTTACCCAGTGAGACACTGATTGACACTGAGGTTGAAAGGTGTTTGATGTCACACGGCAAGCTCAAACGGGTAGAAAAAGAAAAGGGCATGCGACTCAGAGAGGAACCTTTGGTGAATCACCAGAAAGGCAAGGTGTGGAAACAGGTCAAGGCTCCTAAGCCTTCTGTACAGAAGGAAAGGGGGGCCAAGAGGCAGACTGTGCTCACACAGTGCCCACCGAACACAGAAGCCTATGCGGAGATTCCTTCTGTTCCCTCTGGACAAGAAATAAAAATATTTCCTTGTTCCCCAGATATACAGGGAAGTCGTGTCCCGGCTGAGGTCCCAACAGCCTCCCTGCCACAGGAGCGCTGCTCCGAGCAGCCGCCTGATCCACCAGGTAAAGCACACCCCTTTTACATCCCTAAAGAGGAGCAGATCTCCCCACCTGGCGATGAAAAGGATCTTTCCCTGTGCACCCTGGCACCCAAGAGGGGTCAGGACCACCACCCTGCAGTGGTGGAAGGGATCCAGATGGCAGGAGAGCAGGTTGGTGATGAAGCCCTCACCCTTGGCCCTGAGAGGTCCTCTATTAGTGAGGATCTGCTTGAGCAGCTGTCACAGGGCCACCGCCAGGTGCCCCTAGTGCAACATTCACAGGTTAGACAGGAGGTCCAGCTGGACGCTGAGACTACTGCGCTGTGGACACACCTGATCCCAGATGCCGATTCCCTCTGCTGTGACCCAGGGAACCTGCAGTCAGGTAATATTATTTCTCACAACTACCAGGTAGTGAGTGAGACTGACCTGATTGTTCCTGCCTCAACGGCAGGGTTGCCAACACACCCAGTCCCCAGGAAGGGACAGGGAATGAAAGCCGAGCCGGTTTTCTTACAGCCACCAGCTCAGTTTGTCAGTCTGAGTCTGACCAACAGTGGTTCAGCCAGACTGGAGCTGGATGGTCAAGCCACCCGCCTGCCAGTGCAGGACATCGCAAAGAGGGGTGTCAGAATCCCCGCCTGCACTGACATGGGCCTGGTGAGTGATAGTGAGTTCAAAGACAGTGAACTAGCTATCCCAGTGCTGGGGCAGCTCCCTGAACCCCTAGCGAGGGAAGGGGGGAGCGAGCAGGTGTCCTACACCCACGCCCAGCGAACGATTGTAAACATGCCAATAGAGGGATTCCTCAATCAGGAAGTGTGCAGGGTGGACCTGAACAGTGAGAATGGGGTAACAATCCCAGATCACTCAGGTGCTCCAGATGACCACTCAGCCGAGGGTCAGGCATGCTCCACCGCTGCACCGCCCCCTGCAGGGTTCCTAGAGCACAGGCATGAACAAATCGAAAAAGCAGATGCCCTGGAAAAGGAGGAGCAGCATCAGCCGCTGCGTCAGATCTCCCCAGATTTCCAGGAGGTTGGTGCCCAAGATGCCACATGGCATACTGAGAAAGACACCATGTACATGCTGCGCCAGCTTAGAAAGGCAACAGTCACTCAGAAGGAGATGACTGGGATCAGCCACCAGAAAAGACTTTTGGGAGGACTGATTGCTGCCGCCACTGTTGCACGTTTGCTTTTTCTGGTAGGTTTGTGTGCTACTGGCACTCTCACCCTGACTGCCCCAAGAAGGCAGGTGTCAGAGATGCCAGAGGGTAGTGACAGACTGTATCAACAGCAGCAAAAGTTGGAAAGCTTAGGGGAAACCCTACAGGCAACTTCCTATGCAACAGGGTTAAATCTTATTCCCCAAACAGTGGACATGATTGTTGGTGTTATACAGTGGGTTTATGCTTGTGTGCAACAGGCCAGAATGTTGACACAAGACCTGTTAAGGGAATTTAGTGCCACTGTAGCCAGTCTAACCACGGCACAAATCCCAACCCACTTGATTCCACTCTTCTCAGTAGAGGAGTATGTGACATTAACCCCATCGCTCATAGCTCACCCAGAAGGCAATCCAAGATTGAATTCGGTTCCAAATCTTGAGATGGGTATGGCTACCAAAGCTATCCATTGGCTGTGTCTAAACGATTCACCAATGAAGGGTGTAAAGCTACTAATGGGCAGAGGGAGGTTAATGAACCCCATGAAGAGCAGGTGGGAAGTAATTGGCTGGTAAGCACACCACATTTAACTGACACTATGACTTGTGACGGGCATGATACAGCTACCACAATGCAGCTACCTAACCAATAGTTTTCCTGTAAGTTCCCAAGGAGGCCATAGTACAGCTTGGTGACTTAACACTGTACTGTCTAGAACCAGACAATATAAGACCAAACTTGAGGTCTAAGATGCCTTCAGGTGCCACACTATTCAATTGGATAGAAATCCAAGAAACAGTAAGCCCTGAAGAGGTACAGGTAGTTAGTTTGCTTTAATGGAACAAACCTCCAAACCACCCTAGCAGATACCCAACACAGGTGTTGTGGTTTATCGGGGGGCTGGGAACAGGAACTGTTGTTATTGTAACACTACTGCCGGGTAGCTGGATCATGACTGACAGTGTACTCTGAATGATGTACTCTCACATCAAGATGTACTCTGGGTAGCATGAATGAGTCAAAGGTAGCATGTCAAAAGAAAGGAAGTGACTTCTCCCCAAATATCTACCACAGAGGTATCAGATATTGACAGTGAACTTCCTGATGTGTAATTCCTAGACTGAGATAATGTCTCCTACCGTGTTTATACATACTCCAGATGTTATTCATCCTGTTTGTATCCAATGCTGGTTCTGGTATGAATTCTCGAGGAGTAATGTAGACATTTAAGATTAATGTTCTAATGACAAGGGACATCACTTAACTCTGTTTTGTTTTGAAGGCAACAACGCCTCAGGACCTCGTGACCTTCAAAAAGGGGGGATATGTAGCGGCGAGGCTTAATAATAAGGCAGAATTAAGTGTTTCTGAGCTTTCCCAAATTAGGCCTCATTTCTCTGTTCATCTCTAGGGTGCAGCCACAGAGAAACCATTCATGCAAGGTGATTTAAGGTCCAAGGACAGCTCCCAAAGGGGGATGCACTTAGCTAAGCCTGGCTATCATGATCAATGGTCATCCATTGGTGCCTATCTGTCTAGGGAGTGCGAGTTGGACATCTGGATTGCATTCCTAAGTGTCAGGACTAAGTGACTCATATCTCACCTTGATCAACCAATCAGGGACTGGTAGGGCCGAGTAACCCACGTGGGACTCTGATGCCCATGGAACTTTCAGCCAATCAATGAGCTGAAGTTCCTCCAGGTAAAAACAGGCAACACAGAGAGCCTGAGAGATTCAGATTCAGATTCAGATTCAGATTCAACAAGATTCTGTGAGAATTCCAGGGCAGGACGGCCCAGGAGCAGAAGGCTCCCAAGGGCAGGACATTCTCGCAGCGCGCCTCCTGACCATCCTGAGACTCAGCCCGGACAACCACGGAACGGCCAGTGTGTCCGAGTGCCAGAACTTTCCTTTGTTCTAAGAGTCTAGAGTGGAGGTTGCCAGAGGGTAACCAGCAGCAGGCCTCGTGAACAGGTCGGAACTGTGGACAGCTGAATCACTATTCAGAACTAGCTCTTCATCATAACGAACTGGTCCTCTTCCTGACTTGCTGGGACCCACAGTCATCTTTTCTCCTGTGCACAAACTTTGCTAGTTAAAGCCAACAGTGAGCATCAGCAGCGCACCGTCGCAAGCCGCACATCACAGCCTGGCACGGAGCCAGAGAGCGCGGATTGGACAGCAACAGCCTGCAACTGTTTCTTTGTGCCCGCAGGAGATCTGAATCCCCAGAGATTGGATGAGTATTCAACTTCAATGCATTACAGCTCGAGAATTCAATTGTTATCCCAACCAGTTGATATCAATTTAATTCCTAAGAGTTATGTACTTGTTTGAGTATCTAATGTAGAAGTTGTAACCAAGTTCACTTTACGAAACGGTCTTAATGAATGATATACTGAACGTATGTCCTCTTGATATGTGTAACACTTTGTAACTGATTGAATATACCTTTTGTATTCTGATAACCCTCTCGATAAGATCTGTTAGGTTTATATGCATATTCTATGTATTAATAAATGTATCCTCGTGTATTAGTACCTGTGTGTGCGCGTTGTTTGAGTTATGTCGCATGGTTGGATTCTAAAGCCATCAAAAGAATCAACTTTGTGATTTACTGCTACAATTAATAATTGTCTCAGTAAATGCCCAAACCCTACAGAACTGGTGCCTTCAGAGAGCCACTATGATTACATATTTGGCGTCCCTGAACCGGTTTTCTCTACAGCAGTAATCACGAGGTTGTTCGTTTGGGGCTTTTAGAAAATCAATCATCAGAACAACTAACAACGCACACACACGGGTTCAATACACGAGATACATTTATTAATATAAACTGTGCACCAAACATATACTAGTCTGCCTGGATATGAGCGGCAGACCTTACTGTGAGGGTTATCAATATACAAGGTATATAATCTCTAAGAGATGCAAACACAAAGAGATACACAACAGAGATTATATGTCAATATATATTGTTCGGTTACCAAATGGCTAATCAGTGTTATTACCCACTGTTACTCTAAACTCGGAAGTAAATACATTACTCATGAATTAAATTGATAACAAATTGTGTTGAGGTACAATTGAATTCTTGAGACGCAATGTAGAACATGGGGTTTACTTATCCACTGTGTATGGATTTGGAATTTCCCGGCACGAACACCAAACCAGCTGACAGGCTCTGTTGTAGCCTGTTCCAGCGGTTGTCCAATGGGGGTTGTCCCGGCGTCCTCTGGCTACCGGCCAACCAGTCGAGGTGCAGCTCGGAATAGGACGGGCGGAGGAATCTGACTGCGGCGCGCAGGGCAGTCGTTGCTCCGAGGGGATCTACCAGCAGTCCGGCTGGCTAGTAGAAAGTCTCTATGCACAGAGTGTGACCGCGAGTCCTCACAAGTCACTCTTTTGCCTGGGAAGAAACTGGTTCGTTCCCGGTCCAGCGCTGCTTCTGAATAAGCTATTCAGGTTGTCGACGAGGGTCCAACTGTAGGCTGCCGTTGATCAAGCGGAGCATTCACGTTGGTAGAATTCTGAGTACGTACGGGATCCTCGGCCTCGCGCTTAGAACAAAGTCCAAGTCCTTTTGCAGACAACAGCAGTTGTCACGTGATTGTCTCTGAGGATGCACAAAAATGGCCAAGGAGAGCCCCAATCTGAGCTTGCGCTCCCTTTTTGACCAAGACACAGATGTGTGCTGATTGGTTGAGAGTTTGGCGGGCATTGGAGACCCACGTGGTATTACCACGCCCTGCCAGTCCCTGATTGGTTGGTCAAGGTGAGATATAAGTCACTCTTGACACTTAAGAATGCAGTCCAGATGTCCATTCGGCACTCCCTAGACTGATAAGCGCCAATGGATGACCATTGATCATGATAGTCAGGCTTAGCTAAGTGCATCCCCATCTGGTAGCTTGTTCCTTATCAAAAGAAAACATCTTAAATCAGCCTGCATGAATACTTTCTCTGTGGCTGCACCACAGAGATGGAGGGTGAGATGGGGCCTCCTTTAGAACAGCATACCAACGCTTAATTCTGTCTTATTAACAAGCATTGCCGCTACATATCCCCCCTTTTTGAAGGTCACGAGGTCCTGAGGCGTTGTTGCCTTCAAAACAAAAACAGAGTTAAGTGATGTCTGTTGTACCACGGTGGATTCTACCACCCAATATTCACATTACCTCTCGAGAATTTGTACAGGAAATAGTGTTGGAAAGAACATTGCGTATACCTGCTCTCAGTTATAAGGTACATAGAAATGAGGCATTGGGCATCCTCATTAGCCCTAGACCTTAAACTTCCGGCAGTTCACTATCAGTATCGGGTAGCTTTGCAGCAGGCAGACATTTGGGAGTGGTTACCTGATTTCGGTGATACACCATTGCTCCCTTTGTCTCATTCAAACTACCCTGCAAGGCTTTGATACAAGAGACCAGCATCCAACACATTACCCCAGCCATGATCCAGCTACCCAGCAGCAGTGTCAAGATGACCCCGTTTACTGTTCCTAGCGCCCCAGAGGATCCACAACGACTGTGCTTGGGACCTACCAGTGTAGTGTTTAAGTTTGTGTGGTTGAGAATAAATTCGACTACCTGTACACCCTCAAGACTTACTGTCTCTTGGATTCTCTCATCCAAGTCAATGCTGTGTCCTCTGAAAGCGTCCACAATCTCGAGTTCCGTTTCATACAGTTCTGACTCCAGGTGATATAGTGCTAAATCGTTGAGATGCACTATAGCTCCTTCAGGAACGTGTAGAAAAACTGTTTGATTGGGTAGCTGCACTTCTGTAGCTGTATCATGTCTGTCATAGGTTATTGTAACAGTTAACTGTGGTGTGCTGACCAGCCAATTCTTTCCCACCTGCTCAACCTGGGGTTCGTTAACTTCACTTTTGCTCGTCACTGTGGCTTTACACTTTTCAGTGGCAGCCCCCTTTCTGATACCACACAACCTCTGAGTTGTGTCCCTAAGGAATGGCTTACTTGGGCATACCCAGTGGATATCCTTGGTTGATATACACAGTTCCAGGTTTGGAACAAGGTACGAATTTGGATCATCCTCCTGGTAAGCTACGAGCGGTGGGGTGGTCAACTTCACATGCATGTCCCCCCTCCAGAAGCCAACGTTCGATATAGACTTGAGTCTATAGATATTCTAGCTACTCACGATGGGAAGGTTCAACAGGAAACCTATTTCCTTGGGTTCGGGGTTGACATGTATGGTAATGGCACTGCCTAGACTGTATGCAAGATGTACTTGCAATGGCTACACCATCTCGGAAGTGGTTGTCCTCACTACTTCTTCTACTAAGGACAGTGGAACCAAGTAGGTTGGAATCTGTCCAATGGCTAGGCTAGTTACCGTGGCACTAAGCAGATCCTGCATCAGCATTCTGACCTGTTGCACATAAGCATAGTCCCACTGTAACACGTCGACAATCCTGCCCACGGTGTGGAGGGTGTTATTTAACACTGCTGCATGAAGGTTTACTGCTAAAATTGTGCCCTGTAAGGTTTTCCCTAGGCTTTCCAGCCGCTGCTGCTGTTGATACAGCCTCTCATAAATTTCTGGCATTTCCTTACGTAACCCAGACACCTGCCTTCTCAGGGTGGTCAGGGTGACAATGTTAGCAGCAAATAGACCAGCTGAAAATAGCGAACCCACGGCGGAGGGCGCAGCAATCAGACCCCCCAAGAACCTTCTGGGGCGGCTGAGGCCTGTCATCTCCTCCTGGGTGACTGTTGCCTTCCTCAACTGGCAGAGCATGTGTATAGTGTCTAGCTGGGCATGCCATATAGTATCCCCAGCTCACTGCCTACCATGATAGGACACCCTACTGTTCATGTTGATGTGCTTCCGAAACACATCATGTGGGTCCAGCCGTACATACACTCGCTGAGTATATGTTCTGCAATTTGCTAACAACAATCCGGGAGTGTCCTGCAGGACTATGCCGGTAGGAGGACCGGGTTCCACAACTTCAAGGGGCTGTGTTGAGGCGATCCACAGTACTGTCAGGACCAGCCGTGGCAGTTTTAGGATTCCCATTCTGGAACACAGATGAGGCACATGGTACAGTTCCACTATAATTTTTAATATATTTTCCTAGCAGGACCTACACTACGGTACCTAACTACCTGCAGCTACAAAGGGGCACCCCCCTCTTTGATCAGGTTTGGACTTTTAACCCTATTCTGTGTCCTCCGGCACCATTTGAGGTGGGCGATACAACCGGAGATGGTTGCGATGCACCCACTTGTAGACCAGAGATTGCCTTCCCTTTTCAATCCGAATTCGATAAGCTACTGGTGATACCTTATCGACAATCTCGTGGGGTCCTGTCCAACTGGGTAAGAACTTCCGGGTCACCCCTGTGGGTTTGGCAAAGTGGAAGTACAGGACCTTGTCTCCTACTTGGAGTTCTTGGTTAACTGCCTTTCGGTCATAGTATGCTTTCCTACCCTCTGCACTCCTTCCCAGATTGTTCTGGGCAAAAGCAAAGGTTGCCTGCAGATGTGCTCGCAGGTCTGACACATACTGATGGGCCGTAGCAGCCCCCGTCGTGCTCAGGTCCTCCACCCCATAAAGACAGTGTAGGAGAAGAGTCATCTTCCGACCTGTCATCATCTCAAAAGGTGGGACCCCCGTAGAGCAATGGGGCGTAGCTCGGATAGCCATCAGAACCAGGGGCAGCTTAATGTCCCAGTCCCTACTGCTGGTGGAGACAAACTTTTTGAGCATACTAACCACCGTTCGGTTTGCCCTTTCTGCCTGGCCCGAGGATTGAGGGTGGTAGGAGGTATGCAACTGGGCCTTGACCCCAAGCATATTCCACAGGGTTGCCATTACTGTAGCTGTGAAATGGGTTCCCTGATCCGAGTCCACGGTCAGGGGGAGTCCCCATCTACTGAACACATGGTTCACCAACAGCACTGCAGTTGTCTCTGCCGTGTCATTGGGTGCTGGGAGGCACTCAATCCATTTTGTGAATGCACACGTAACAGTGAGGAAATATTTGTTCCCTCTGGATGACCTCACCAGCGGCCCCACCCAATCCATTTGTAGATTGGACCAGGGGAATCGCATGCCCTTTTTCTGGAGTGGTGCACGGTGCAAGGGCCATGATGGTTGGAACTGGCTACACGTCAGACACCCCTTTACATACGCGGCGATGTCTTGGCCCATGTGAGGCCAGAATGCCACCTCCTGGATAGTGTCTTACGTAGCCTTGATTCCCCGGTGACCCCCACAGGGTTCGTCATGAGCGTGTTGGATCATGACCCCCTGATGACAGCGGGGAACTACCCACTTGGGGACACCTTGTGCAACTGGTACACAAACCAACAACCCCTTTATAATTTTTAGGTTGTCTTTCACCTCTGCCAGCTCCTTCAGCTCCGGAGACTGGCTCAGCATCTGCTCCGAAAGAGGTTGACGCACTGGTTCAGCGATATGCTGATACATTTGCCCAATTGCTGGGTCCTGTTTCTGCATTTCTGCAAGATCGGTGTTAAAACCCTGTGACCCAAGCACTACAGATTGAGGGTCAGCTCCGACATCCTGTCTAGCCCTGCTTCGGGTGACCGCCTTGACCTCAGCCACAGTTTCTGGGGGTAGCCATTCCTGCTGGAACTGCCAGGGTTCACCCTCTAAGGCGCCAGATTTGGCCAGCTGGTCGGCCTCATCATTCCCGTCTTTGTCGGGTCCCTTCACCTGGGAGTGTCCCTTCACCTTCCTCCAGCAAACCATCATTCCAGCCTCGGTCGTGAGCTTGTCACTGGCCAGGAACAACTCTTTGTTCTTTACTTCCTTGCCCCGGGCATTTTTCATGCCGTTACCCTTCCAATACGGAAGATGGGACACGAAGCTATGTCGGGTGTAGTTCGAGTCACTACAGATGACAAACTGTTTAAGGCCATTTGTCAGGGCCTGCTGGAGGGTGATCAGCACCCCAGCTACTTCCGCATACTGATTAGTCTTTGGTCCTAGCTTATAGCGGGTCGGCCCACAGGGAGTATTGTCTTGCCAGACTACTCCTACCCCTGCTAGCACTTGCTGTTCGTGGCGAAAAGAGCAACCGTCAACATAGGCCATGGGTAAGCCCTGGCCCACGTTCTCTTCGTAGTACCGATGATTGTTCGGTAGCTCAGCAGCGGGAATTGTTTCTGGAGCTTCCATGTCAGTGTCACAGCCGTGACACACTTGGCCCAAAGCCAGGCCCTGTCCCAGGTACATTTTCTTGCTCTGTACATAACATACCTCTATCTCATAGTCTTGTAGGGCCATCATCCATGCCACAATCCTGCTATTTGACACCCTGCCTGCTTTCAGTCTCTGGCTATGCAGGAATGTCACAGGTTGGTGGCAGGTTTCGATGATGATCTTTTGTCCCCCAGCATAACTATGGAAGTGTTCTACCAACCAGACCGTAGACAACAGGGCCTTCTCGCAGTCCAAGAACTTTTGCTCCACTGGGCTCAGGGCTTGACTGGCATACGCCACCAGCCTTCGCTCTTGGTCATATTCCTGACTCAGAGCAGCCCCAAGGCAGTGCTCTGAGAACCCTGCTTCAAGGTAGAAAACCTTATTTTTGTCAGGGTAGGCCAAGCACGGCGCACTACCGAGTCTGCGCTTCAGCTCCATCACAGCCTGTTCTGGGGAAGGCCCCCACTCAAAGGGCACGTCTTTCTGCAACAGCTTGTGGAGGGGCCTTGCTATTTCAGCGTAATCCTCAATGAACTGCCGGGAATAATTACATACTCCCAGAAAGCTGCGCAGTTCAGACAGGTTAGTGGGCGACTTCATATTCTGGATAGCTTGGACTCTGCTGGACTGTGGCTGTGTCCCACATACTCCACTTGGGTCCTACACCACTGTCCCTTAGCCAGAGACAGTTTGGCCCCTGCACGGGAGAGCTGGGTCAACACATGCCTGATCTCGGCCATGTGTTCTTCCCAGGTCTGACTCCGCATCAGAATATCGTCCACATAGACCAGATTGCCCATGGCGGCTGCATCACTCATGGCTTTGTGCAGAAATATGTTGAACTCCGCTGGGGAGTTGGAATACCCAAAGGGGCATCGATTCCAGGTGAACTGCCTGTTTCCAAAGGAAAAGGCCAGTTTGTACTGGTCTGTCGATTCTACCTTAAGGGTCCAGAACCCATTGGCCACATCCACTGTGGTGAAATATTTCGCTGTTGTCACCTTGGCTAACTCCTGATCTAGGTAGATCATTGGCCATCGTGACAAAAGAACCTTTTATAATTCAGTGGGGAGTTATAAGTGGAGTTACACTCCCTTATGATCTGACACTCTAGTAGAGCATCCAACGTCTGCTTTATGGACTCGTATGCCGTGAGGGGAATGTGATACTGCCTGACATAGGTTGGGCAGGCGCCAGGGGCCGTGGGAATGCGCACTGTGTGCAAATCCGTCACCCCGCAGTCATAGGCATCCCGTGCAAACACTTCCTGGAAATCCTGGAAGATCTGACACAGCTGCTGATGCTGGCTTTCCGTTTCCAGGGCATCTGCCTTACCAACCTGTTCCTGTACCTGCTCTAGGAACCCCGCTTTTGACGGCATGGCGGTATCCCGGGTCGCACTCTCAGCTGAGTGGGCCGTCGGAACACCTGCGTGTACTGTGTACACAACCATCTCATCCTTATCGCTAAGGTCCACCCTGCACACCTCCTGATTGCAGAATCCCTCTATTGGCGTAATTGCAATCATCCGCCGGGGGTAGGTGTAGTACACCTGCTCGGTTCCCCCCTCCCTGGCCAAGGGACCAGGGAGCTGCCCCAGTACTGGGATGGCCAGTTCGAAATCATAGAAACCATTGTCAATTACCAGTCCCATGTCAGTGTGAGCAGGGATTTTGACATCTTGTTTTGCTATGTTCTGCACCAACAGGCAGGTGGCTCGGCCTAGTCTGGGGCTACCACAGACTGCTAGGTTCAGTCTGATAAACTGAGCTGATGGTTGGAAGAAAACCGGGAACCCTGCTGTTGACGCAGGAACGATCAGGTCCGATTCGTTTACTACCTGACAGGCCTGAGGAATCGTCTGACCTGACCGAATGTTCTCGGGGTCGCCGCTTAGAGAGTGGGCATCTGGGTTCACCCGTGTCCACAGCACACTGTTTACTGTGTCCAGCTGGGCGCCCAGTCGAACCAACAGGTCTGCACCAATACAGACCGAATGGGTCAGCTGAGGTGCTACCTGGAAGTAGTGAACAAACTTCCTTTTTCCGATGGAGATGGAAGCTACACAGCTTCCTTTGCTCCAAATAGACCTATGAGGTGGGGGTGCCCACCACAGAACCTGTGACTGCGTCACCAGGGTCACCTGGTGGCTTTGTGACAGGTCCTTGAACAGACCTTCACTGATTATGGACTTCTCAGAGCTGAGGCTAAGAATTACATCATCAACCTGCACTTCTGCCACCTGGACCCCTCCCACCACCATGGGGTGGTAGTCCTGGTCCCCCTGAGGTGCCAGGGTGCACAGAAAGGACTCCCATTCATTACCGGACAGGGAGATCCACTCTTCTTCAGGGATGAAAAAGGGCTGTGCCTTGCCTGGCGGGTCAATTTATTTCTCGACCAGAGGAATTAGGAGGGACCTCCAACTCAGCTATAGTGTTCAGTGGGCACTGTGTGAGCACAGCATAGCCACTGAACCCCCCTTTTTGCTGTACGACAGGCTTAGGGTTTTTGACCTGAGCCCACAATTTTCCACGCTGGCAGTCCACCAGAGGCTTCAGCCTGTCAAGCAGGTCTTGGCCAATGAGTAGTGGCTCTGTTTTAAACCTAGAGATGTAAACAGGATGCACCACGTTCATTGGCTCGAACCTAAGTGCCACCCACACTCGGTGTGTGATCCTGGCATGATCCTGGGTATAGCTTGAAATCTCTATCTTACACGGTTCTACCTTAAGTCTGATGCCTTTTCCTTTCGCTACTCGTTTGTGCTCGCTGAGTAGATCGGCTGACATCAAACTAATTTCAGCCCCAGTGTCAATCAGTACTTCTCTATCTAAGACGTTTTCAAGAGAAACCTTGATATAAATACGCTTTGCTTTGCCTTTCTGGCTGAGATTCCCTAAGAATTGTTGGAAGCCTGCCTTTTCTTTGACTTCAGGGGCGGGGTCAGCGCCCAACTCAGAGTCACAGCCTTCTTTCAGGCAGGAACCCTCCCATCCAATCAGATAGACTGAGGGAGGGGTTTGGGATGGATCCCCGCCTCCTCCAGTGAGAAGGGGCGTGGTCCCCCTAAGCTCATTCACGCTTCCGGCATTCGGTGCGGAAGGTTTACCCTGTCCTGATCTCTGAAGCAGGGCTTGTTCAAGCCGGGCCAGGCGGGCTGCAGTCGTCTCCCTTCATCCAGCCTTATGATAGGCTCTGCCTGAGCCCTTGCCTTCCCCGTAGCACTCACAGCGGCTCTGACGCTTAGTGCGGTCCTGCCTGCCTATTTTGCGCCGGGGCTTAAATAATAATGTAATAATGTTAAGAATAATGAGCCCGCTTAGCGGGCTTAGGAACCTCAGCTCCCTCGAGCTAAGGCGAGTCGTCAACCCTGTTGGCTTTAGTGGCGAACACGGCCGTTTTAGCAGGTTTTCGCTCTGAGGAAGCAGAGACTTCAGCTCCCCAGGCTTTTTGAGCCAACCTTCTAATGTCAGCCATTTTCATCGCTTTTGCATCAGTGTGCATCACAATCATTTTCCTGACTGAGGGATGCAGATTAGCAATGAATAAACCTTTGAAATTCACGTTCTCTTCGCAACCCTCTTCATTCCGCCCTGCAAAATAAGTGTCTCATAATAGTCGCGAGGGGCTTCAGCTTTTTCGTGCTTAATATGGTGCGCAGCGGCCACGGCAGATATGGGATCGATAAAAGCCGAAAATTCTCCGATCATTGCCTGACACAGCTCCTCAAAGCTATTACAGACCTCCGGTCCTTGTCTAGACATTCACTCGTGGACCGCTCGGCTGGTAGTTTTCCTTACTAACATAGCCTTTTCCTGTTCGGACGCTTCGGGCATAAACTGCAAAGTATATCTCAGCTCATCGATGTAGGTTTCCACATTATTCCCTGACACTGACGGGTCAAACCTTTCTACATCTTTGGCTAACTGCCTCAGGGAGTGGAGGTTAATTTTTACGGTTTCTTCGCGGGCAGGGAGACGGCCGTGATCAGGAGCAGGGGGTCTATGCCTGAATTGACTCGCCCTTGCGTTTCGCGCAGGACTCGGCGATCTCCCCCATGCCGATCCGTCCACAGACCCTGGCCGGGAGAAACCTCCTCCGGGCGCGCTGGGTGAGCGCTCCGGGCTGCTAGGTGGGCTGGCATGCAAGTGGGATCTAGCCTGTTTTGCTTCCAGTACGGCAGCATCTAACTCCTTTTGCCTTTCCTGGCTGAGCTCGTTTAAACTCTCAATTTCTTTTTCTTTCAAGCTCGCTTCCAGGTCTCTCCTAGCTACCTCAGCCGCAGTTTCTCTAGCAGACAGGTCATCTAATTTACCTAAAACTTCCCTGAGTCTGTCTTCACTTTCCTCATTTTTCACTCTCTTTTCTCTGATTATATCCAACAACTCAACTCGCTCCGCCTTATATCTTTCTAGCTTTCCCTGAAGCTTTTAAAACTTTGTCAGCTCGGACAAAGACAGTTCCAGCTGTTTAGCTAGATTAATGTGAAACTAGATAGGACCTGAACTGCGTTCACGGACCCTCCTGTGTTAAGCTGGTTCGCTTCTCAATATTGTAACGCAACGGGGGCTCAGGCGGGCGCCCTTGCCGCATCTGGTCGGCCCCTGCACCGTCCGGGGCTCGAACCCGGGACTTCCGCGTCTCTCTGCAGCGACCTAGCCCCGTGAGCTAAAGAGAGATCTCTCTACAGCCCAGTAGCTGTAGTCCTGCTATCACAGGGAAGGGCGGTGACGTCACCCGCTCTGATACGCCGGCTCTTACACACAGTGCTTGTCGGCCGTAAGCGTTACAATATCATCAAAGTTCAACTTTTCGATACCGCTCCAGTAACCAGGATTGTCGTCGCTAGAAATAGTACTTATGAGCGACTCCACTTCAGACATTTTAGCAGCCATTGTCATTACGTCAGAGAAACTTTAAGAGTATCACTTTTTTTCATTTTACCAAAATACAGTATGGAATCTAAACACCCGAGCAGATGGATTTCCAATCAGCACACGTTACACTAAACGCTAGAAAACAGGGGGATTTCTTTACGCAGTTATCAGCACATCCGGTATTCGCGTATAGAAGCCGCGGTGCTGTGCTGAACTTGAACTCACAGCAATATCAGTTATTCTATGCGATTTGTTCTCATTTCATTCTCAACTCGCACGCCCAGGGACGCCATTAAATGTAGTGGTTTGAAGGGTTTACTGAGACAATTATTAATTGTAGCAGTAATCACGAGGTTGTTCGTTTGGGGCTTTTAGAAAATCAATCGTCAGAACAATTAACAACGCACACACACGGGTTCAAAACACGAGATACATTTATTAATATAAACTGTGCACCAAACATATACTAGTCTGCCTGGATACGAGCGGCAGACCTTACTGTGAGGGTTATCAATATACAAGGTATATAATCTCGAAGAGATGCAAACACAAAGAGATACACAACAGAGAATATATGTCGATATATATCGTTCGGTTACCAAATGGCTAATCAGTGTTATTACCCACTGTAACTCTAAACTCGGAAGTAAATACATTACTCATGAATTAAATTGATAACAACTTGTGTTGAGGTACAATTGAATTCTCGAGACGCAATGTAGAACATGGGGTTTACTTATCCACTGTGTTTGGAATTTTCCGGCACGAACACCAAACCAGCTGACAGGCTCTGTTACAGCCTCTGTTCCAGCGGTTGTCCAGTGGGCGTTGTCCCGGAGGAATCTGACTGCGGCGCGCAGGGCAGTCTTTGCTCCGAGGGGATCTACCAGCAGTCCGGCTGGCTAGTAGAAAGTCTCTATGCACAGTGTGACCGCGAGTCCTCACAAGTCACTCTTTTGCCTGGGAAGAAACTGGTTCGTTCCTGGTCCAGCGCTGCTTCTGAATAAGCTATTCAGGTTGTCGACGAGGGTCCAACTGTAGGCTGCCGTTGATCAAGCGGAGCATTCACGTTGGTAGAATTCTGAGTACGTACGGGATCCTCGGCCTCGCGCTTAGAACAAAGTCCAAGTCCTTTTGAGGTCAACAGCAGTTGTCACGTGATTGTCTCTGAGGATGCGCGAAAATGGCCAAGGAGAGCCCCGATCTGAGCATGCCCTCCCTTTTTTACCAAGACACAGATGTGTGCTGATTGGTTGAGAGTTTGGCAGGCATTGGAGACCCACGTGGTATTACCACACCCTGCCAGTCCCTGATTGGTTGGTCAAGGTGAGATATAAGTCACTCTTGACACTTAAGAATGCAGTCCAGATGTCCATTCGGCACTCCCTAGACTGATAGGCGCCAATGGATGACCATTGATCATGATAGCCAGGCTTAGCTAAGTGCATCCCCGTCTGGGAGCTTGTTCCTTATCAAAAGAAAACATCTTAAATCGGCCTGCATGAATACTTTTTCTGTGGCTGCACCACAGAGATGGAGGGTGAGATGGGGCCTCCTTTAGGACAGCATACCAACGCTTAATTCTGTCTTATTAACAAACATTGCCGCTACAGAATGTATAGCTGAATGCTTTCCTACAGCATTTATTTTCTTCTCAATAAATGAGTCAATAAGAGTTTAATCTCTGTAAAAGTACTATTGAAAAAAATTCCAGTCAATGACAAACATTTGCATTCATGAAGCACATGAATTGCTACAATAGTATATTAACCATTATTACACAATATAATATATAACAAAATAAGTATATCTACCCCTTGGTGTCAAGTAACACAAAGGAAATTAAGTTAGAAACATAACCTACAGTAGCCATTAGCAATGTGAAATTCCAGAAAAAAGAGCACAGCTTTTGAGTCATCAAAACATTTAACAATTCATTTGTGTTTAAATATTTACTATCTGTATACATACTGTAATAAGGTTAAAACCATTATTTTTACTTCTCTAAAGACATTTTTAACTTCAAACCTTATATGTCTGTGCTGATTCCTGCACAGGGCAGAATTTGTGGTTTTCATGTTTTCTTGAAGTCTGACACACAGCTCTTCATCAGCCAAACAAAAGAGCTTCAGCTTCTCACTGTGCAGACTGCAGAGTTCTTCAGTCCCGGGTAGACTTCCCTCCTGCAATGACTCACACAGATTCTTTAGAGCCAGGTTACAGGCATTTCTTTAGAGGTCTTCCTGCAAACGGTACATTTTTGAGACCTTACAGTCTGCCAATGTTTGTCCAGGCAGGCTTTGCAGAAGCTGTGGCTACACATCAAGGTGACAGGGTCCCTGAAAATTTCATAACACACAGGACAGGACATAGCTCCTCTTCTAGGACAGAAGATCTTGCTGCCATTTCTTCACAGAGTTATAACTTTTCTGTCACACAATAGCTATAGCCTTGAGTGCATCCACTTTCACTTTCATTCACTTCCAACTTCCTTTATATGTACAGCTCATTTTTCTCTTTAACGGACATTATGTCAACACAAATTACAATGATTGTGTTATGCTTTTTTTGCTGTGTTATTGTAAATAAAGTAAATATTAAAGGTTTGGCAATTTATAATTAAATACAAAAAACTTTGATTAGGTTCAGCTGCAGGTACTTCTACATGTCAGGAATACTTAAATCATCTAAAGATGTTTTTGGGAGTTTTGGGGTAAAAAGATCGCACACTGAAGAGTTGCTTTTTCAGACCTCAGAATCATTGAGCTAAGTGGCACTATGTGAATGTGCATGTAAAACTGAGGACAGTAGGCACCTCTTTGTACAAAGAGTTGTGGGAGTCTGGTACAAGCTGCTCAGCCATTATGTTGATGCTGATAACAAGGCTTCTTTCAAGATATTTTAGGATTATCTAAGATGCTAAGTTAGTAGAAAGGTCTCCTCTCATTTGTAACACTTCTTCTATTATTGTCTAACTCAGTATTGCACCTTCAATATTATATATTATTTGCAAATAATATATAGTGCATTGTATTCTGTTGCATTAGAATACAGTATATATACAGTATTATGTCCCAAGGATCAACTAAACCTGAAGGCACTTACAATATCCTTCATGAAACAGTCAATACGCTGCCTCAGTTGTTCAGAAATTGAACCATTGTCGGACATTATAAATCTATTTGGAGGTAAAAAAAAGAATGCAATAGGAAAATAGGTTTTCCAAAATCAATGAGGTCCTGAGCACTTTTCAGTTGTCTCAAAAAATCTCCATCCTTTTTATGATAAAATTTCAGCACTGCAATTTCCTGTCAAGGAAAATTCTGAAAATTCTGAAAAATTCAGAAAAGTTTGAAAATGTATTTTATTTATTCAGGTGATAATCTATAATTAGCAGATAAATACATCCCTGTAAAAAATGCTCAGGTAGCAGGTGAAATGGGGAACTTGTAATCATGGTGAGACCCAGAGAAATGTTCCTTTAGACATGGGGTTGAAGAGCAGATTCTACTTATACAACATTATTATGTAATTTCAATAGGATTTTAATTACCAAGTAGTCAGATGACAGTTAGAATATTTCATTAATCAGCCCAGTACAACTGTATTGTGGCAATGATTTGAAATTTCTGCTCCAAAGTGAAAAGTATACCTGCTGGACCCCACCACTTACAGCAGCAGCGTACTGTATGTTTCCCATCCCAGGACTGAGAAGGCACCAACCTTTATAAGCTTCTGAGATCTAATGAATCTGCCCCCTTTTAAGAACATGTTGGTGCAGATTTGTAACTTATTGTTCTTGAAGGTTCCCTTCTCTACTCAGTGTACATCTGTAGGATGAAGAGCAGAAGCCTTGAAGAAAGGTTTACAAACAAGAGGTCATTCAGCCCATCTGGCTTATTTGGTAGATGGTCATTAATTGATCAAAGGATCTGACCCAGCCACTTCTTGAAAGAAATGAGGGTATCAACTTTACTGATCACTGCTGAGTAGCTTGTTCCACACTGCCACAGCCCTTTGTGTGAAGAAGTATCTCCTGTTCTCAGGTTTAAGTTCACTTCCTTGTAGTTTAAATGTAATTTTGCACAACAGCACCTTAAGAAAAAAAGAATAAAAATCCATCCTCATGTCTTTGTTATTAGTAGAGCCTTATGCTTTTTTAATTTTTATTTTCAAATAGTACCACTTTTGTGTGATTAACACAAAAAACAGAGTATTTCTGTACCAGGAACTTGCCTATTCTCTTCCCGCTGGGGTAAAACATAACATTTATCCTGGGATACTTTGAACCGCAAAACAGATATGAACTGTACTTCTATTTTACAAGTGATTAATGTATTGTAGATTATTTATAAACCAAAACATTTGTGAAGCTGAGGAATAGATGGATTCCAGGGTTTTTTGTAAACAAACTCACATGAACAGTGGAAAAAAGAGTCATTTGTCTCAGCTGTTTGTTTGAACAAATCTCTTGGTTGCTTAATACATGCCATTAAATATTTGACAAGTACAGTACCTTCTGTATATACTGGAGAGGGAAGACAAAGTATAAGATGTCCATTTTTAATAATTCCTGAGTAATGATGACAGGATTTTTCAACATAGTTTCCTCCTCACCAATATTTGGGGAGATCCTTTCAGGAACATTTGCTGGATGAAATGATATAACCTTTATGGCCAGTACTAAGGTCAGATAATTATTTACAATAGTATATGAGGGAAGAAATCATACCCAAACAAGGCATGAAATACTGTTTGGTACAATATGTAGGCAAAAAACACATAATACTACCATTAGCATTAACAAAGCTTTTATAAAGGTCACGTCACACTTTTGATGTTCTGTCCACTTCTTCTTCATATTCCCCACTCACCTCTCCTTTTCAACATGGAGGCCCAGGTTTCTGAAAAGCAATCCAGTAGTACAGAAGTTCACTGTTGCTTAGATCTGTCATAGTGATCATTTTGGAGTAGAGGCACTTGTCAAAGGGCAGGCACTGAAGATTGAAGAGAGACTGGCTTGGGGGGTATGTTGGCTTAATGTTCAGCTCCTCGAGGCACATGCCCACGTAAACATCCTCTAGGTGCAAAGGTTTCACGTACTTGGACTTTTCCAGGATCTTCTGGGCCAAGTCCAGGGAAAAGATGTAGCCAATCCCAGAGACATAGAGGGGGTAAGTCCTTTTGGGGTACACCTCCTCAGGCATGTACCACTTTGATCCTCGGTCTCTTCGAGCTTCTCCACCTTCAATGATCACCCCAGTGATGAAGTCTTTCTTGGTAGGGATAGCCTTGGGATCCAGGAACTTAACCAAATGGTCCACGTTAAGGAAAGTGTCTGTGTCAATCTTTATAGCGTAAGGACTCTCAGAGCAGTAGGAGGTCAACCAGTCCAGGATCATCATTGTCTTGATGGTCAGATTGAAGTAGCTGTCCATAAAGTCCTTCTGGACCATGTCCTGGTGCTCTCGGCTCTCGTTCTTCAGCTCTTCCTGTATACGAGAGGCTTGCTCTCCAGATGGAAGCCCCAAGTAGAAGATCCGAAGAATGTTCACCCCAGGAATCAAGCTCTCATTACCCCAGGTCCTTCTGATGGTGTCCCTTGACAGGCGATTGTCTGGAGCCACTGGGACCATTAAGATCAGGAACGGGGTCATTTTGCTGCACTTCTCTGGCTCATTGATAATGTATGTGTAGTTGTAGGGATAAGCAACATCATACGGCCCGTGCGGTAGCTGTAGATTGTAGGTGATCATTGGAGTGGCCTGGGAATTGAAAAATCTGATGCTCTTTATAACCTGCAAATTGTCCACAACTGCAAACAAGAAGCGCAAAATCACTCCTGGAAAACTCACATCTTTACAATAGATCACCACTAAAATGCTGACAATCGTCATCTTAAAAACTGTCAGAGCACATATCCGGAAGAGTTTAAGGTTTACTCCCATTTTCTTTTGCTGACCTACCAGAACAAAGAGAAGAGAGAAGTACATAATCATAGAGGAAAATCCTTCAAATGGAGAATACTTCAAATCCTTCAAATGGAGACAAATGCCAAAGCCAGGAGAGTTGCTCTGATATCCGATATGCTTTTCCTCTAGAAAATATTTGGACTTGTGTGAGCCAGACATCTATACTTGCATGAAAGACTTGAGCACTCATACACAGGGCTAGGAGCCACAACATTACAGATATCAGGAAAAATCAGAAACTGCATTTTTCCTAAGACTTATCCCAATTTACAGCACACAAGGAAAATGTTTAAACAGGTTTACTGGCCCTTTTTTGGTGGTCTTGCATACGTTTTTTTTTTCCTTGCATTAAAAGCCTTTCAACACCTCGGAATTATTCTTAAAACATCGAGATAGCACTGAAATACAGAGGTTTTCAGAAAGCCATTTGAAACCCAGAAAATAAAATGACTGAAATTAAACACCAAAATGTAATTATATGGAGAACCTTATCATGTTCGGCTATTATTTATTTGTGAAATTTTAATTGAATTTATCAGCTTTATTCAGTGTTGGTGATTTTCTTTAACCTTACTGACAAACTCTAAGAGGATTAAAAATGTTGTAATTATACTTCCTAACTGTGAAGTTAATGCAAGTTAACTTTTTCCACACCTAATGTTGCTTAACAAAGCAAAATGACTATATAACTATAGAGTACAAAGGCAGAAGTTCTTCCATTGCTTCCTGTAAGCAACTGACATACTTCCATGGCAGTGGGCACCAACACATCTCGCCCTGCAGATGAACAAACTCTGAAAGCAGGATGAGCTCTCTGATCCCAGGTTCAAGTCTGTGGCCAGGACACCCCAGGTACAGATGCAGCCATTCAAAATGGGTGGGGTATTTCGTGGCATCACGCAGTGTCTCGCGGTATCACGCAGTGTCACGCAGTATCACGCAGTCATGCCGGAAACTATCCGGCGTCACCTTGTAAAACCGCCAGGGGGAGCTTAACATCTCATGTACAGCATTTGAGCTTTTAATTTTGAACTGTGTATTACAGCATGTAAATCATCAGTCATTAAAATGTTGGTATATTTTATGAAAGCAAGATTGCTCAGTTGGACAAAAGTACACAACCTACCTTTATCAGAAATATTTATGCATCAAAGCCTTTACCGAAGATATTACGAATGGTATTAATAATGGATGACTTTGGACAAGCTGTATACTCAAAGTATAATTTCTTTAGCACATTTGTACAAGCACTTGGAATCTGTCCAAGCCATACTTTGTCAGGCATTTTGTTTTACTTCAACGGGCATAAAAACTTCCTTGCTTTTAACAGGGCGTTTCATAATTTCTAACTACGAGAATGATTTAAAATGAGACACTTATCATTCAACTAGGGCTCAAAATATCACAAGGATCCTCAAGAGCACAGCAAAGACTGTATTAAAAGATACTTGTATGTATCAACGCTTTCTTTTCCGTATACCAGATTTTATGGAACCACTTCAGAAGGGTGTCAGCCAGTCAGATTCCAGGAATCGGTACTTTAAAGGAAAAATACACACCGGTATTCCATTTCTCCCTAACGATTTTAAGCATCAAAGTATTTAACTAGCATGTGAAATAGCGTGTGAAAAAGTGGTAGTTTTAAGCTTTTCTGCTGATATAATATGGAATCGCGTATCTAAAGAATTTAATATTGTGCGAGCTATCGACAAACTGACTGATGAAAATGATGAGCTACCGGCGATGCAAGTCCAAAGACGACTATGGGCTGACCTCGGGGCGAACATTAGCCCGACATCGATAAGAAGAGTACGCAGGAGGCTTGGATGGAGATACAGAAAAACCAACACATGCCCCATGATAAGGCTAAAAAACAAAGAGGAAAGACTCAAGCAAGTGCTCCAATGGATTGAACAGGGGGAGGCATTTCAGGATGTACTTTTCACCGACGAAACAACAGTGGCTCTGGAACAGTTTTCAACAATGGCATTTTGCAAAAAGGGGAGATATGTGGACAAGCCAAAGCCCAAACATCCACTGAAGGTTCACGTCTGGGGCGGTATATCTACAAGAGGCCCGGGACCACTTCTTATTTTCGAAGGAATTATGGACCGTGTATTCTTCGACGAAGTCGTGGTCACACAGCATGCTGCCCCATATATCAGGGAGCAGTTTGGATCAAGGCACCGTCTCTTTCAAGACAACGATCCGAAACACACAGCAGCAAGGGCGAGGCTTATAGCAGAAGGAGTGAACTGGGTGAAAACTCCAGCCGAATCCCCAGACCTAAATCCGATAGAGATGGTTTGGCATTCGTTGAAAGACTACGTTCGGAAAACTGCTAAGCCCGTCACAAAGCAGGAACTGATCGATGCGATCTATAAATTCTGGGACGAAGAACTGACCGAACAAAATTGTAACAATTTTATTAACAGGCTGTTTTGTGTTCTTCCTAGGATTGTTGACCGGGGCGGGGGACATTCGGGAATGTAAGTCTGAGAAAGACCGTCTCACGTTTGTGAGATTTTCCCTGGTTCCGAAAAAAGACGATTAAAATCTGTAATCTTTCCACTTGTATGTCATCGGAAAATACAATCAGTTTCTGCTTTGTGTAAGGATGGTGTGGTGAGAAGGTGAGAAAGTGGTGAGAAAGCTGTGCTCCTCAAAGCGCTTTACAGGATAAAAACAATAACAACAATAGTGGCTGGGCAAACGATTTTTTTTTATCGAAATACAAAATGAGATACTGTATAATGATGTGCATGAACAAAGTTATACCAATTTTCCTTAGATACGCGATTAAAAAAAATTTTTTTTGAATCCCCGGCGGAACACATTCCATAAGAATCAGCACTTTACAACCCTTACTTCGTGCAACTGGAAAAGAATTCGTGATCGGATCAACGAAATGCTTCATAGAAGGAGGCGCTCTTTTCCTCTAGTCTAACAGTCTATCCACAAACAAAACATTCCTGTTAGACAAGAGGAATTGAAAAAAAACAATTTTGTCAATGGAAACCGGTGTGTGTGTCTCTCTCTGCTGGATGTCCCTCTCACTCTCTGCTGAATGAATAAAAGCATTTTATTAAAAACACGTTCGCGTTTGTCTGGTATTTACTTTGGTCCCTTTTAACTGTTTTTCGATCTACTGTATTGCTTTGAGATGCCACTTTTAAAGGTGATATGTAAAACAAAGTTTTTTATTATTGTTATAGAGAAACATGATCAGATTTTCCCTGGTTCAGAAAAAAAATATCTAAAGTTCTACACATAACTTTCTTAATTTGATGTATTTAAAGCAGTGAACTACTGTAGGTGTAACATAACATTCAGAAATACAATCGAGAATAGTTTTGTGGTGTTTGTTTAGATTAAATGTTCCTAAAACGTATAACATAACAAAATTAAAGATGATTAAAATCTGTAATCTTTCCACTTGTACTGTATGTCATCGGAAAGTTTCTGCTTTGTGTAAGGATGGTATCAAAGAGTAATTTTAAGTGGTGAGAAAGCTGTGCTCAATGTATTTAAGGGACTTAAAAGTAAAAGGAGATGCTTCATATTACTTGACTAATTTTAAAAACTAAGTTATAAATGCAGACGCTCCCTCGGTGCCGCGCCGGGTGTAAATATCAAAATATACATTCGTCCCGGGCAGAGGCCAAAGAGCGCCCGGCTGGGGTGCGCGGGGAAGAGCAGGACAGGAATGAAAGGCGGGGTATAGGAAGGCGTACAGTCTGGGCAGGTATAGATTACACTTTTCTAAAACGTATTTGAAAAATAAAAATGATTACAATCTAATCCTTCCACGTTTGATCCCAAAATCCCAAGAAATATAAATCTAAATGGGGAGAAAGCTATGCTGAAAGTTTATTAAGATACTTAGAAGACAAAGATACTGTATCAATTTATGTTGCATTAGCCTGATTATGATTAAAAAACACATATAATTAAACACGCATTTGCGATTTAAATCAGAACACGATTTAAATCAATATAAATGTTTATATTGTAACGCATACTGTCCAGCTTCCATTTCTCTATAAAAATTTACTCTATTGTACACACACACAATAGAAGCAGGAAGCAGAAGCAGGGACCATTGTCAGAAGGGAAGAAGGTGACTATTCATTGTTATCAAAAGTGACTTAGAATCGATCATGTTGTGACATTTTGAAATATAAAAGTCAATTGATTGGCCATAATTCTATTCTATTTTTTCGAAGAAATGTTTGTTAAAAGAAACAAACATTTGAACACACAACCCGTGAGTTGGTAGTCAGGCACGTAGACCAGTAGGCTACAAGGGAAGTCACATGAAGAGGGAGGCGAAACAGCCCTACACAGCCCTGTCGCAGTACACGAATATAATCATATCGTTATTAAATTCTTTAGATACGCGATTCAATATTATATTCCCTATTAATCACATTCTAAAAGTATGCTTGTTGACTCCGGTATCTCTTTAGTTAAAGACTTCGATGCTTAAAATGTTTAGGGAGAAATGGAATACCGGTGTGTATTTTTTACTTTAAAGTACCAAGACCAGCCATATACAGTACTGTATGTTTATGTTCCAAAATTAATATCGTTTATGGCCTTCACACGCGTTACAGTATGCTCCTATTCTTTTTATGCTCAGCTACTAAGATTTCCCTTCAGTGGTAAAATTCAATATCTACAATGGGCACAGTAAAGACGTTTACTGTACTGTAAGTCTTTCTACGACAGACCAACGGACCACGAGTGCCCCTGTCAGTCAACCAATCACGTACCGCGGTACCCCGCGTCATCTTGTGTCACGATGCGCGACGCCGCAGCCAATTACCTCTGGTACGTGTCTGTACCGCGCACTTTGAATGGCTGCATCTGTAGGAGCACACTGGTAAAGTTCCAGTAGGAAGTAGGAATGGAAATAATCTAGCAGGGTACTCTTTTCCATCCTGTAAACAACAATTCCTATGACTTGTTATGCACCAAAATGCTTGTGGTAATGTCAGTGAAAGACATAAGCCTTGCTACGGTCAGTGATCTCTCCTATCAGGCACGCTGTAGCTTGCAGTGACTGTGCTTGAAGAGTTGAAGCCAAAGAATCTAGTTTTAGAAAACAATGAATGATTCCAAATTGTTTTTCCGTATTTTCTTTCCATGTTCATGTGGGTTTCCTCTGGGTGCTCCAGTTTCCTGCCACAGTCCAAAAATATTGCTTACCAGGATAAGCTCAAGCTCCACAGAACCCTGAATTAGATAATGTGGTTAGAAAATGGAAAGATGTAAATGTATAATTAAAAAAACTCTGTGACCAGCTATGGTATAACACTGCAATGAGAACAATGTTGTACTAAAGGGAAACCATGGCAGACAGCATCACTCAAATTAGAATACTTAAAGATACATCATTTATTGACCACGACTTGCTTACATTTTTTGACACTACAAAATAAACTTTATTTGTACACCCAAATAACCCTTTAAATAACTACTGAAAGGCATTGAAGGCGTTGGCTCATTTCTGTATGGGTAGACCATGGAAAAGAATCTACAGTATATAGAATAGGTTGGCAAGCAGGCTACAGGTTAACTGGCTTCTGTTAAAACTGGCCATGGTATGAGCATGTGTGTTTGTGTGTGTCCTGTGATGGACTGGCCTCCCATTCAGGGTGTATCCAACTTTGTGCCTGCCACTTGCTGGGTTAGACTGCAGTTTCCCACGCAACCTTGTACTGAATAAAGTGGTTTAGAAAACAGATGGGTGGATATTACTGTACATGCTGTGGCCTTCAATGTTCCAAGAAAAACCTCTTTGAAAAATCAGATGTAATTAAAAAAAATTCAACAAGCATCACTCAGTGCTTTGGCAGAACAGCAAAAGTTCCAGATAGGCTAAAACTTCTTGCTCTAAAACATAAAATACAAATGTGAAATGGGCAGTAGTTTAAGTCACATTGCATTTAATGAAAACTACAAGTCAGATCCTGAGCTGTGTGAGTATTAACAAGGAGCTCATTGTTGGAACCATACAAATAAACAACTCAAAGGATCTGAGGAAACTCGTGTCCATAGTCTTAATATTATTATTATTATTATTAATAATAATAATAATAATAATTGCTTACACTTATATAGCACTTTTCTAGAAACTCCACTCAAAGCACTTTACAGGTAATGGGGACTCCCCTCCACCACCATCAATGTGCAACATCCACCTGGATGATGCGATGGCAGCCATAGTGTGCCAGAACACTCACCACACATCAGCTATCAGTGGGGAGGAGAGCAGAGTAATGAAGCCAATTCATAGATGAGGATTATTAGGAGGCCATGATTGGTAAGGACCAATGGGAAATTTGTCCAGGACACCGGGGTTACACCCCTTCTGTTTTTGAGAAATGCCCTGGGATTTTTAATTACCACAGAGAGTCAGGACCTCGGTTTTACATCTCATCCGAAGGCTGTTTACGGTATAGTGTCCCCTTTACTATACTGGGACATTAGGACCGATATGGACCGCAGGGTGAGTGCCCCCTGCTGGCCCCACTAACACCTCATCCAGCAGCAACCTTAGTTTTTCCCAGCGTGTCCCCCCATCCAGGTACTGACCAGGTTCACACCTGCTTAGCTTCAGTGAGTTGCCAGTTGCAGGGTGATATGGCTGCTATACAAATACAAGGGTCATACAAATGGAATGTGGCAAATTGAAGGCCATGTACCTTATGTCAGTTGTAAGCCTTTTATACTCCAACCTAACAACAAAAATTTACAAATTAAAACTAATTACAAAGTTGAATTTTCCTATAACCCACTTCATACTGAAATAAATGTTACAGGTTTAGCTTTTCTCACAGAAGCATCAAAAGAGGCTTAAAGAATTAAGACAAATTAAGACTTGGCAAACACAGTACCTAGTTGATGACATACAGTATAATGGAAACAGGGGTGCAAACAGGTATAAGGTTTTAAATACACATAGAAAATTCTAAAACCACAATAAAAGAGTTGATATTAATATATTTTATATAAGATTATATAGAAGATGTTATAATAATAATTTAAGATCATTTTATACTAAAAGATTTTAATGAGGTTGCGACTAGTCATACATTGAAAAGTGATAGGTTGAGTTAATATTCTTAAGATGGTTTAAAATGAACCTGACATACAGTGCCTTGCGAAAGTATTCAGCCCCCTTGAACTTTTCAACCTTTTGCCACATTTCAGGCTTCAAACATAAAGATATAAATTTTATATTTTATGTGAAGAATCACCAACAAGTGGGACACAATTGTGAAGTGGAACGAAATCTATTGGATTTTTGAAACTTTTTTAACTAATAAAAAAATGAAAAGTGGGGCGTGCAAAATTATTCGGCCCCTTTACTTTCAGTGCAGCAAACTCACTCCAGAAGTTCAGCGAGGATCTCTGAATGATCCAATGTTGTCCTAAATGACTGATGGTGATAAATAGAATCCACCTGTGTGTAATCAAGTCTCTGTATAAATGCACCTGCTCTGTGATAGTCTCAAGGTTCTGTTGAAAGCGCAGAGAGCATCATGAAGACCAAGGAACACACCAGGCAGGTCCGTAATACTGTTGTGGAGAAGTTTAAAGCCGGATTTGGATACAAAAAGATTTCCCAAGCTTCAAACATCCCAAGGAGCACTGTGCAAGCGATCATCTTGAAATGGAAGGAGTATCAGACCACTGCAAATCTACCAAGACCTGGCCGTCCCTCTAAACTTTCAGCTCAGACAAGGAGAAGACTGATCAGAGATGCAGCCAAGAGGCCCATGATCACTCTGGATGAACTGCAGAGAACTACAGCTGAGGTGGGAGAGTCTGTCCATAGGACAACAATCAGTCTTACACTGCACAAATCTGGCCTTTATGGAAGAGTGGCAAGAAGAAAGCCATTTCTCAAAGATATCCATAAAAAGTCTCGTCTAAAGTTTGCCACAAGCCACCTGGGAGACACCCCAAACATGTGGAAGAAGGTGCTCTGGTCAGATGAAACCAAAATCGAACTTTTTGGCCACAATGCAAAATGATTTGTTTGGCGTAAAAGCAACACAGCTCATCACCCTCAACACACCATCCCCACTGTCAAACATGGTGGTGGCAGCATCATGGTTTGGGCCTGCTTTTCTTCAGCAGGGACAGGGAAGATGGTTAAAATTGAGGGGAAGATGGATGTAGCCAAATACAGGACCATTCTGGATGAAAACCTGTTGGAGTCTGCAAAAGACCTGAAACTGGGACGAAGATTTATCTTCCAACAAGACAATGATCCCAAACATACAGCAAAATCTACAAAGGAATGGTTCACAAATAAACGTATCCAGGTGTTTGAATGGCCAAGTCAAAGTCCAGACCTGAATCCAATCGAGAATCTGTGGAAAGAGCTGAAAACTGCTGTTCACAAACGCTCTCCATCCAACCTCACTGAGCTCGAGCTGTTTTGCAAGGAAGAATGGGCAAGAATTTCAGTCTCTCGATGTGCAAAACTGATAGAGACATACCCCAAGCGACTTGCAGCTGTAATCGCAGCAAAAGGTGGCTCTACAAAGTATTAACGCAAGGGGGCCGAATAATTTTGCACGCCCCATTTTTCATTTTTTTATTAGTTAAAAAGTTTCAAAAATCCAATAGATTTCGTTCCACTTCACAATTGTGTCCCACTTGTTGGTGATTCTTCACATAAAATAAAAAATTTATATCTTTATGTTTGAAGCCTGAAATGTGGCAAAAGGTTGAAAAGTTCAAGGGGGCCGAATACTTTCGCAAGGTACTGTAACTACAGTACTTTCAGAGTGCCCACAAGAAACCTTTTCTTTATTTTGAGTCAGCCTCAATTTTGATTAATAATACAGTTTTGCAGCTGGAGCAAAAGAAGTAAGATATCAGAGATTGCTGTGTTGGTCTTTACAGTGTCAGTTTCATAGCTGTACAGGGTCTGGAGCAACTATAATACCTAAACACCATACTGTACATTAACTAATGACTATAGGAAGACCCAAAATGTGATTACACTTACTGTATGATGTTAGCCATGTATTTTTGTTGAAATCCACACTGGGTCTAATGTCTTACTCACAAAGCGATTTCCCAGTCTGAAATAATTTATAAAGGACTCCATTCTTTCAATTTACAAGACTGCTGAATACACAGTGCAGCAGGTCCAACAGCAAAATCAAATATGTTCAAAAATAAGTGCCAGTAGGAGGATCTGATTCCTTTTTTTGAAAGCCAAGTCCAGTATAAAAAGTTAAGAATGCACAGAGTCAAGATGGTGGGAAAAGATTGAACAATATGCTCAAAGGCTTTTCTGTATTATAAACAGATTTATAATAATTATAATAATTGCTTACACATATATAGCACTTTTTCTGGAAACCCCACTCAAAGCGCTTTGCAGGTAATGGGGACTCCCCTCCACCACTGCCAATGTGCAGCATCCACCTGGATGATGATTTATAGTGTGAATGCCACATCCATTGGTGGCATGGTGCTGGGTTCAATTCCAGAGCTAGGATACCATCTGCTCGAAGTTTGTATGTTCATCCAGGGCTGGCATGGGTTTCCTATGGGTGCTCCAGTTTCTTCCCACAGCCCAAAAACATATTGGTAGAGTAACTGGCTTCTGGAAAACTTGGTCCTGGCATGATGGCCCTGCAATGGACCCATCCTGGGTATATCCCCACTTTGTGCCCATTGCGTAGCAGGATAGGTACCAGCTCCCCCACAGGCATGAATTGCAAGAAGTGGATAGAAAATGGAGAGATGGATGCATGCATGCATCCATGTCACATCCCTCCTCTCATTCACCACAAACAACATGAAACAAGTTAGGTAGTCCCCAGCACGTTCTCATGAACAATTTTTTTTTTGGGGGGGGGGGGCATTCACTGCAATACCTTTTTTTCTTTTTTCCATGAACTCCCTGCAGATTCGCAAGACTTAAAACACCACTACTCATCTCCTTACTACATCAATGAACAATTGGCTTTATAAACTTAAATGTCAATAGAGGTATTGGGTCTCTTTCAATTTTCTAATTGAGGCCCCAGAAGACTCTCAGCTTTCGATGCTGATGAGCCTAGACTATGGCATAATCTCAGTTATGTTTAGTTTTGTTTAACCTACTATATTGAGGTGTATACAATAACTTTCTTGTAAAGTGCCTTGCTAATGGGTTTTTGTCAGAGTAGGAGATTGGCAATGCATTTAGCCACTGACAGATCAAAAAAACGTATTTTATTACAGTACTTATCACTAGATGACTGCAAGACAAACATATAACAGAATTACATTACAGAAGGTGAAAGTCTTACTTTCAACAGTCTTTCTTAGTTTTGCAAATTTACATGAAAGGTAATCTTAAGAAAACTGGTTACAAACAAATGTGATTTCTAAAAAGATTTTCATAAACATCATAAAATATTTTAAGTTTGAGGAGAAATAGTGATACTCACTCACAATTATGTACAGGTTCTGTAACTGTTTTTAATTCTACTTAAATGGAATTAGTAAGACTTAAACACCATTGGCACTTAAACCACAATAAGACACAAATAGTGGCGGGGTTACCTCACTCAGAAAGAGTTTTAGCAATGCAGTAAGGATTCAGTTAGCTCAAAGGGACAACACCAGGAAATTAGTTGTTAAGTATTCAGTTAGTTTTACGATGTGTTGCCATCTACAGTCCACTACAGGCGAGCAGTTTTCAGTCCTGGAAGGTTGCTGCTGGAAGTGATGTTAATGGGGCCAGTAGATGGTGGTCACCCTGGGGTCTGTGTAGGTCCCTAATGCCCCAGTATAGTGACGGGGACACTATACCTTAAAAGGCCGTGTCTTTGGCCGAGATATAAAACCAAGGTCCTGACCTTCTCTGTGGTAATTAAAAATCCCAGGGTATTTCTAAAAAAAAAAAATCAGTGTGTTACCCCTGACGACCTGACCAAATCTCCCATTTGCTATTACCAATCCTGGCCTTCTAATAATCCCCATCTATGAATTAGCTTCATCATGCTGTTCTCCTCCCTACTGATAGCAGACATGTGGTGAGTGTACCGGTGCACTATGGCTATTGTCACATCATGGAGGTGAGGGCTGCACATGAGTGGTGGTGGAGGGGAGTCCCCATTACTGGTAAAGAACTTTGAGAGGAATGTCCAGAAAAGTGCTATACCAGGGTAAGTTATTACGAATTAGCACTAGAACCAACTAATAACACAGGGGTCATCCAGGACAGGATTTAGAAACAGTGTAATACATGGGGGAAACCCAGCTTTCGTTCCATCTTATCTTAGTTTACTTCAACTGGTACTTGAAAAGTTGCTTCATTGGAAAACTTGGAAATATTACTCCTCCACTCATCCATTTTCTAACTACTTTAGAAGTACGTGGTCATGGGGGAGCCCGAGCCTATGTTAGCATACAACAGACACTTACACCTAGGGCCAACTTTCCCAGAAGCATATTAACCTACTAATATTTTTGGAGTGTGGGAGAAAATCAGATCAGCAGGAGGAAAGGCACACAAACACCGTGAGAACACACAAACTCCACACAGATCACAGACTACATATGGAATTACCAAGTGCTCCAAGGCACCAGTGCTTAGCATTGCACCAACAGACTGCTCCAAACCATTGCTTTTCATAAATAAAATAAAACCCCCATTCTAACATTTGTGATCAGAACACAAACTGACCAAATTAAGTAATTATTACAATTAATATGCATTTACAATTAGTTAAATTAATGGTTATATAATTGCTTCTGTTCTAGTCAAGCTCTACCAGGTATGTGAATCCCCAGGGCCAGAACTGGGGAACCACTACTCTTGATCTTCTCATACTACATGAGACACTTGGAAACTATACAGTGTTCATTGTAATCATGGCAAGTCTATGGCTGTGTCTTTATTGTAGCTTGTACCCAATATGTATGAATGTCTTAATCTAACAATGATGTTTACAAACACGTATTGTTGTTGTACCACGGCTTAAAGCAGGCCAATTGAAATATAGTGTACTGAAAAAGTATTTCCCTCCAACCCCTTCTGATTTTCTTGCATATTTGCATTCCCCCTCCCCCCCACAGTGAGATTACTCAGATCTTTTCACAGGTTGTAGAATTATATAAAAGGAGAATCAGGGAGAAAAAAAAAGTTTTTAGCTTCTTTCATTTGTTTGGTGTGCAAGGCAATCAAACATGCAATTTCCAGGTGTGAAAAATGTTATTGCCCTCCCAGTGAACTCAATCCATTTAAGGTATAACTACTGTAGGTCAGCTGTTTGAATACTTTGGTTAACCATCAGGCCTGATGTAATCCGATTTATATTGGGAAGAGCTGGCCATCAGAGTGAAGCTCTCAGTACAGAGGTTCGGGAGGAACATCATGCCAAGATCAAAAGAAATACAGGTACCTGAAAACCTCTGGAAATAAAGCTCTTTATGACTGTTAGTCTTAATAAATGGTTATAAAGCCCATTTTAAGGCTCTGGAGCTCCACCGAACCACAATATAGTCGGACAATATAGTAAAACCTACAGTATATTGTCCAAATAGAGAGTTTGGGTCAGCAGTGCATCTTCCAGGGAGTATCCATCCTTCCAAAATCTCTCCAAGACCAATGAGTAAAATTCTATTTAATGGCTCAGTCATTAAGTTTTAGTTCCATGCAACTTTCTATGTACTTTCTTAACTTGTTACTCTAACATTAAAGTGACTTACTGTACCAATTAAAAGTAAACTGAACATCATTCGACCACTTCATTTACCTGAACCAGGCTTTCCTGCAATTAATGCAGGTATGACTTTAAATCATGAGTAAAAAAAAATACTGAATCATTTCATTGGCAAAGTTACCCCTATATACAGTTTGTTACAGTTATATAATGATTTACACGAGGTTATAAACATTCATTTTTCTTTTTCTTAATAGGCGTAATTTGTACTTCTGCTGCAATAGCATTTGACTCGCGAGATACTCATTAGATTTCGTGTGAATGGTGCTTTTAAAACTTCGTGTTTGAATTGGCAGAACTACTTTTATCTCGGATTAAAGCACAGTTTTGTTCTTAAAAAAGTTTTGGACAATTTCAGTTTTGCTTTTCGTTTATTTTACGACTACAAATCGTAACGCGTATACTGAAACCTCGTAAATGAACACTAAAATCAGCACAGAAATTGTGGAACACAACCAAAAACTAGAAGAACCCGCCAGAGCAAACAAAACATTTAGAACTGCGTCAATTTATGCCCGATTCCGACCATTTCTCAATCTACTACATTCTTAGAAGTATTTGCATCTTGCGTTTCATCGCTAAGAGCTTTACATAGCGCGGGGACATTTGCTTTCGACCACCGCTGAAGTACAGCACCGTGCCGCGTAACGCATGGCGGCCCCTGCACTACAAGCAGCTCCTCTACACCAACACGGCAGTTAAGCGAGAAACTTACCCCAGCCCATCAAAAATGCAGAGATTAACTGAATAAGCACGATTTTAAGAAAACCATATTGGAGAAATCCAATTGAAACAGAACACCAGGATTAACGCTTTACTAACATGGGCACAGGATCCTTAATTACCAAATAGTCAGAACCTTGTTTTCACGGTTCAAAGCCCCATAGAGCGCAATGGAGAAGAATCTGTTGTTTTGATCAGGTTTCTCCTTAAGCAATTTAAAATAATGCTCAAACTAATTTATTATAACATTATCTACATCATGAGGTTCGTCCGTATAGGAGGAATTGTTGCTTGCGGTGGGGGAAGAGGCATGTACAGTACCTACAAATTCTCATCCAAGTGGACAAAATGAGATGCTCTTCGTTTCGTGTGCTCGTTCTCTTTTCTAATGCCCTTAAGGCATTGATATTTCTTATAAGAAAATGGTAGTGCGCTGGACACAACGCCCCATGTTGTTTGCATTTTAAGTTTATATTTCGAAGAATCACGATTTTATTAATTGCAAGTTGAGGGCTACTACACAATCTGACACCAGAATCTTTCGCGCCAGACATTCCTCTTATAAATGCTCTCCTGCGCGCAAACCTCCACATGTTCATAGGAGAAGACTAGACCTACACATCTTCGTTCTCTGGTACACTTGCCTAGTATGCAAGAATAATTACCAGATATGTACATTTCAACATCTCTTGTAAGTCATTAGCAAAGCGTCCTGTTATTATCATGCAGGAATACCGCCTCACTTTGCATATACAGCGAGAACTTCACATATTGTATGAAAACTTACTACATAAAGTGGATAAACGTACCGTATAGCGGTTTTTTGGTACTTTTACTTGCACAACTTAAGAGGTGCAGCAACTTTGAAGATAATTTAAACCTAGTTGCGTAAATACACCCCCCATACCTGAAGTAGTTTTTATGCGACTCGGAAACAGGCTTGGAAACTTTAAACATGCTCCTCAAAACCTGTTGCCGAACATTTAAAGGATCCAAAGATATCCAGTTCCAGCTGAAGCGGCATCAGTCTTGACAAGTTCAAAGTAGATGAGGCACATCTGCAGAGACAGAACCGGAGCATTAGAGTTCGTAGTCCTGCAGCGCTAGGACCAGGTGCTTCTTACAAGTACCAGACAATGAGCAGCTGACGCTCATCCCAGTTTTACCTGCCTGCCTTTTACCTGCCCGAGAAGACGCGTAACGAAGAACCTTCGTGCCCGCGACCGTCTGGGGGTACTTAAAGCTTACAAAACCAGGAGCACCAGCGTGTCCCCCACCACCACATTTTTTTTATCTAAACACGAGATTCGAAAGACTGAACTTGTATATTTTAAAATATAAAGCATTTGTAAACTCCATCAAGTAGGGACTACTGTACATGCTATATTAGCCAAATTAGTCAGATCGAATACACCCTAGAAAAAGGCAACAGGGGCTATAAGAAATGGGTTACAGAGAAGCAAACATCTACTAATTTGTTGACAGTCCAAAAACATACTGTACACAAGGGCACAAAAAATGTGTATATCTCTGTTGCATTCATTGAGCCACTTCATCCCCTTCCCGTTATTTTTACACCTCCGACTTGATCTCTGAAGCAAAGTACTGTATTTGTGTCTTGTAACCACTGAACACCTACTGTAAATAGTTGCGATAGCGCCTGTGTACGATGTCTCTGGCAAATGTACTTTAGAATCCTCTTGGATGTTTAAGTTGAGAATCAAAGTGAGGGAGAGTTAAAACGAATCTGACTCTTACGCTAATCCCCTAAAATAAATATTCAGTTAACGCGCTGTCGCCGAAACAGTCCAAGTAAGCTCCCAAAACATACTCTCAAATCCTGTCTTCAGGACCGCAACAAATTTTACGCCAGGATGTGCAATCGCTTGCAGAAGCCTTGACAAGCTTGCAACAGTCCTCTCCTCCCACGATCCTACTTCTCTTCTTTATCCAGCAACTCGCTCACAGTTTCGCTCATCTTCCTTAATGAGCAGCATCCACACAATTTGATTCGGCTGCGCACACTTCGGTGCCCTCCCACCACTTATCCACAGGAGTGCATAATTAATTACAATAACCCCCCAAAGTACTTTAATACTTTAATGATGGGGGTGAGCTGAGTAGGTGATATTTTTCGTTTCCACTTCGGAATTTGGAGAAGGTGTCAACACAACGTTTCCTTGCACAGATTGTAATATTTGCTGTTCTTTCTTTCAAAGTCTGCCGTAAAAAAGTGTTAAATATTTATTGTATTACCGTTTTACTGTTGCGTAAACTAGTCTTTTTTTAAATGTTGCACTAAGTATAAAAGACACCTGCGTTTTAGTAAGCGTGGGTTAAGTAGCGATACGGAGTAGTTGTTAGGTGGGGATTCTGCATTCTAAATGAAAGGTTTGAGATTCGAATTCGTATTTCACTCGGATTGCTGTAGTATTCTAGCCCAGCTACAGTATATATGGGTTTGAAGGTACCTACTACCCATTTGTAGATAGAAGAGTCAGATAAGTCAATAATAAAGTGCATGTAGAACTAGAACTAGAAACGCATTTTTACAACAAATCATGGTTTTGCTTGTATTTACAGGTAATGTAACTCCTAGAGAGATTTAGAGTACTTCCTACAAAAACATGGCCTTTCCTAATACAAGTACTGTATACTATGGCAGATTGGCGCAAACCTTGTTTGGCAGAGAGGAGGACGGTAGAGAATAGTCAGGAGGCAGATTCGCAGCTTCACGAAGGCAGAGGGTTTATTGGCCTTTTAGTTACATACGACGGTGAAATTCACCAAAGAGAGAGAGAGACAGTAGGTAAATAAAAAGGGAGAGTGCAGTTTCCAATATATTCCCAAAAATTACAGTCTATACAGTAGTTGTTTTAATTTTCTTTTCTTTGCTTTAGATTTTAAGGTAAAACACTACACATTTTGCCATTTGACAGTGTATCCTTATGTCAAGAATAAAACAGTTACAATTTTCGAAGTGTTTAAAATGCCCATTTAGGGAGAATAATTATTTTGCAATAAATGTATTGTTTCCAGATCTCTAGGTGACCAGGCATTTAATCAAGTCTATTTCCATTTGTGTTAAAACTGATGACTTGTGTGTGTCAAGGCACAAATGTAATAATAATTAATTATTTAATTAAGAATAATTTTACCGTGGGGAACCTCAGGAAAACCCTAGCCTCTATATTTTCACAGCTTAGTGGTTTTGACAGCATAATATTGAGCAACTCAGTGAAAAAATCCAAAGATAATGAGCCATGATCCCCAAATAAATATATTTAATAACATGATGGAAAATTAACATTGGAGTCAATTATTTAGATAAGGTGGGACTTGCGACACTGACTTGTAAGTGTTCTTTGAACAATCACTGATGGTAATTGATAAACACAAGTGATATTTTGTATGTAGATTTTCAGAAGGCTTTTGATAATTTTCCTCATTAAAGATCAACTCCTAAATTTCAGGCCATAGGCATTAAGGAAACTCAAGCTTCCTTAATGTTTGGATTGAGATCTGGTAAATAGAAAATGGAGAGTATGGAAAAAGTTTGTTAACCCCCTAGATTGGCCCACATATATACAGTATATATATTATATTCATTACGTCTTAATAAAAAATAGATATCCCTTTATTTTATCCATTAAAACAAACACATGAGCTATATCGGGGTTACCTAATGATGGAGTCTACTAGCAGAATCTGTATGTTACTCTGTACCCATATAGTGGTAGGAGCTGTGAACTCCTGCTGAATTCACATGCTAAACTCTAACCTTCACGCTTGCTTGAGCACAGATGCTTCATGCTCTCTGTACTAAACTCCCATCTTCTGTACCAAACTCCCTGATAAGGAAGGAATGTATTAATTGCTCTCTGAGTCCTTGAGTTTCTTGAGAAAGTACCTCAAAGACAGGAGAGGGGAAGTGTAGAGAAAAGTGTATATAAGTTGTGGAGAACCATATCCCCTTTGAACAACTACCACTAATATCTTCATTGTATTTTTCCTTGTATGCATAAAATAAAGCTAGGCTTGGTTCACGGACAATCCAGGCTCAAATCTCTTGGTTTCTACACCTAATTACCAACATGATCCAACAGTAAATATCCTTGTGTGAATAAATATATGAAACTGGTGGCACCTCTTTAGGCAGCAGTGACATTATTGGCTTTTTGTCATGCTTACCCATGCTGGAGAGCTGTGGAGTGAGCTATCATTGCCATGGCAGCCACCTCCATTCACCTGTCAGTCAAGTACCAGTTACCAGTACAAGTCAGTACAAGTACCAGTGAATGTATAATCAGTTGGGAGACCCGTACCACCTGGGAGCAATTTACGATCATGACTGCCTTAGGTGGTTCATGTTATTAAAAATCTGCTCTGACTGTACTCTGCACTCTGGTGTAATGTTTTGCTTGGAGCCTCTCAAGGTTTTGTGGTCTTGTTCCTGTGTTCTTGTATTTCTGACGTGCTTCAGATTTTAATTTGCTTTTTCGATTTCCTCTGTGCTTTGATACTGTGTTTACGTGGTTTCAGACATTGCTTTGTTCCCAGCTATGACCTTGGATTGTGTTTCTTGCATGTTTTACCTACAGTAGTTTGTTTTTCTTGCTGCACACACCCTGCCTTCTCCTGTCAGCTTGCTCCTTCGCTTCTGCTTTGCCTTTCAAGTTGCTTGCTATTGGGTTTATCTCTAACAATGAGCTGCTGCTTAGTTCCACCTTAGTCTCATGGTTATGACACTTTTAAGAATTTTGTCTTGTTCTTCCTTTCAGAACTGCTTCAAGTTGATGGCATTTGAGAGGTTCCTTGCATGAACAGTGTGCCATATTTTTTTTAATGAGGTTTAGGTCCAGATGTTGACTTTGTCAATCCAAAATGTAAAATGTCTTCCTTTTCAGACATTCTATTATAGACCTGATAATGCAGTATGATAAGGATAATTTTCTCTTGTTAGGCTTGTTTGGCCTCATTAAAGTCTTAATTGAACTAAAAAGATGCTTGATTGTATAATTTCACATTTGTTCTAACTCAAATGATGGGGATTTGACTTGTAAAATGTAATAGTTTATAGTTAAAAGGCAACTTCCAAAATGTTTCAGAGCTGAAAACAATTGAAGAGCTCAAAATAATCCTATCATTAAGTCACTTAATGGTTTGATTGTGTAACTGTAAGCATGACTAGAATAAAAACCAGCAGGTGGTTTTCCATTCGTCTTCTCCATCTCTCACTCTTTCTCAAAATTAAAACTGTAAAAAAAGCAGTGTACAGTATCTCTTTGCATACGATAATATTGCATAGTGGATACTGCTGCTTGTATGTTAAACTTATCATTATGTTTACTCTTTTAAGCTTAATTAATAATTGTATTTCCTAAGTGTGAATTTAAAATTTAATGGCATTTATATAGGTGTATTGCAAAATGGAGGTGATGTTGAGGGAGGTAGTGTAGGTGACAATGTTGGTAGTTTACTGTCTTTTGAAATGTGATTGTAATGTTTGTAGATTTTTTTTATATTTAGTATAAATAATGTTACAAATGGGGGGTTACGAAAATGGTGAAAATCAGGATTTGACCGAGCGGTTTAGTCAATAAATGAAAAAATTATTCATAACCCCCAACTTATAAGTTATTTTCTAGCCATACTGTATACCTGAGCGGCTTGTATAAATAGGCATGTGAATTCTTTGTTCTCTGGCACAGCTTTGGTGAGAAGAGCAATAATCCAGGCACGTGGTTAAACAAATATTTATTACAATGACAAGACACAAACTACACTACACAAAACAAAACATACAATACACAAGTTACTCTATGTACAGTATTTACAAACAAGGCATTTCAGAGGCCTAACATTCTGGTCATCCAGAAAACCCCAGACTGCTATTAAGCATTAAACTCATAATGCCTTCAGAGGCAACATAAGAGATGAGCTGCCTTCTAACTAAATACAATGCAACCTGCAGTTACATCTCTCTCTCTCTGGGAGCCTATATCCCTATCCATAAAAATGCACCCTAAGCAGGAAAGATGTTTCTAACTGAGTTATCTTTTACTAATCCACAACTTATCTAGGTACAGTATACCAAGGTCAACTTTACACTTCTTTCTGCTCAAGGGACCCCCAGACCTCAGCAAACATCTTTTCTCCTTTGAAGTTAGAAGTGTTAACTGTTCCAAGTGTCACTAACTTTAATTTAAATCTAAGATACACTTCTCAAAAGTGTGTACATCTAAAGCTGTAACAGTCATAATGATGTTTTTGTCCTCTTTCATGTCTTTCAAGAGTTTGCATTGAAAGTTTTTCTGTTGCCTGAATCACTCCTAGAGGGTCTGTCGAAGATCAATGATGGAGATAATGCTTTCCATACTGTTTTTGTTTCTTGAAGAAAAAAAAAATAATGCTATAGTGACATAGGGTATGTAACATGGGGGAAAAACTCAAATGTAGTGGAAGATGTTTGTAACTGTTCCCTCATATACTGTATATCATGCTCTTCACAAGCAAAAAGCACAAAACACATTTGCACATTTTGTATTTTTTATTTCCAAATATCTTTGTGTCAATTCATAGTAAATACAGAATGCAGCGTTGTCACAGTGTAAATTCATACATACAGTAATTCTTTTCCCAGCTGGTGAACAATAAAGCTTAATCCCATTTCTCTGCGAGGTGACACACACTGGCTTCCCCTATCTTGGCCTGTTATACCTCTGGGTTTTATCAGCATGAGTCCACATCAGCAACTATAAACCAGGAACTGTGAAGCCAGCAGGCTTGCTGCTCATAAGGTCACACTAATGCAACAACTCCCTTTCAATTGTTCGGAGTTGCCTCTTTGTGGTTGTTAATTGAACTGCAAAGTATGAACAAATCCTGGATTTAAAAAACCCTCCAAGCCATTTGTAGATGAAGCTCTAATCTTTCTAATCCTATAATTGTTTTTTTTCAGGTAAACACTAGGAACACCACGTAACTGCAGCATAGAGCAAGCCAGAGCCTGAGTTTAATTAAATGAGCTGCAGGGGAACAAGCAGAGATCAATTCAACGCTGTAAAGTAAAATAAAGAGTAACTCACATTTGTGTGAGGACACCTGAGGGAGATTCCACATCGAGATTTACTCCTTCCTCTTCCTTTCTAGTATGGGAATAATCGCTGCTCATTTGTTTTGCTCAAAGGCGGCTTGCTTGGAATGCATTGGAATTCTATTTTTCCCAGCAATCCAACAACAAAAGGCTCTATGTTTTCCTGCACATTAAGTGACAATCCGCTTGAACACAACACATCTAAATCTGTCATGACTCAGCAAATCATGTGGGATCCCCTTAAAAAGAGAGTTTCAATGCAAAGGGAATTGGGTGAAGGCAGTGTAAAAATCTTACAAATTTTACTGATTCACTTGGCACCTTGGATGAACACAAGCACTCAGAAATCATTTATTGTGGTCCCAGCTTGGGGCCAGCAGGGAACTAAATGTAAAGCTTTTGTTTGCAAACTATCCAAAGTAAATGTGGCACAAATATGGAAGTCCTTTTCCTTCCATTATTTCAATTCAGTTTTTTCTTTCAATCTATCCTTAGGTAGTTCCCGCAGTTAAGAATTCACCTGCTGCAAAAAGCCATACTGAAACAACAGCAAATAACATACAGTGGGTTGTCTACCTGCTTGGTTCACTCTAACGTTGCACTGTGTGTGATCTGCCAGAGTACTAGCATCTCCCTTTCCAACTATGGGCAGTTAGCTGGGCATACAGTAAGTGCTTTTAGAAACGTATCCTGCTGGCAAGCAGGAACAAATAACAGTCAGGTAGGACATGCAAAGTAATACATTCAACAAGATCTTTTGAGTGTCAGCTCAGAAGGTTACAACAATGCCTTAATAGTTGCTTTCCAGGATGGTTATGGTGACATTTTAGTCATTTTCCTTGGCACTGTAATGTTTTGTCACCTATTCCTCACAAACACCTTATTCAAGAACATATTGTGTGCAGTACATAGGAACAAACATCACCTGTTTCTTGAGTGCAGAATGTCCCAGCATACATTTTTTTTGCCTTGCCTGCTTCTTTCCATAAACATGGAGATTCCTGACAAGATGCGAATTAAGTTGCTGTTTAACATGCAGGTACAGAGCAGAGGGACACTAAAATCCCTCTAGAGCATACAAGTAAAGGGTTGAAAATACAATTAAACAAATACACCTGCCTTCCATCCACACTTCAGGCAATTATAAGGACAGGTCATTCTCTCAATGAATCTTGAACCACACACACAACCCACATTGCTGTACTGTACCTACTGTACTCTCCTCATTGACAAATTAATACTTTCTTTTATTTCTAATGCAAGACCTGTTGGAAGCTATACTTGGTCATGTTTTTATTGACTAAACCTTTTAGTATCTTCATGTTTCTGCTGTTTCGGAGTCTTCAATGCAAGAGGCATCATTTAATTTAAGTCAACAACATGCAGTTTATTTTTTGCATTGGCAGAAAACAAAACTACTCTGATCAAGTTAAAATTTTACTTTTCGGGGTGCTGTTGCCTCTCATCTCTTGGGATCCTGGGATTGATTCCATAGTAGGGTGTCTTATATATGGAGTTTGTATCCTCTGGATGCTCCAGTTTTTTGCCACATTCCAATGAGAGGCCGGTGAGGTTAATTGGTGTCTCTAAATTGTCCCAACATATTTGTGTATGTGTGTGCATGTGCAGAATATACAGAATCCAGAATATAGTCCTGCCTTGCTTGAAAAACCTCTGGGGTGTCAGTAGTAAAAAGCTTTTTCATAAAGGATAGAGGGTTAATTTTATTTTTCAAAAAGGATTAATTGGCAAAAAGTATAGAGAGTATTGTTAATTCTTCAAAAATTACTGTGTGATTTGGCTGTTCTATTTTAATGTGTGAGTACACCATAGAGTACGTTTGATAGTCAACAACAGACTGGAAAAGATAAATTATGTAGCAGAATACTGTAAAACACTTTTATGTACAAAACATGTGACTTCTTAACAATGCTTTTAACAAGATTTTTTTTTTCCTGAGGGGCAGTGATCACATTTAAATCTTCAATAGCAACCTTATGCTTAAGAGGGCAGTATGATAACTAGGGCCCTAAATGGACATCATGATTGACATTGATATTGTTGCTCTGTATAATGTACTGTATATGAATGTTCCAGTTAAACCAGCTGTGTAAGTAAGCACCTGTATGAGTATTTATCTTAACCTGGATCTACAGCATCCCAAACAGAATAAGCCTTTTAACTCTCACTTATCTAGCATAACGCTAGATACCAGAACAAGTATCATTCAATCCAATCTGAGGCCTTGATGGTCTTTCTAATTAATCCTGACACCTCAGCTTAATTTCCTCTTCTCTGCATACCTTCTCTTCAGGATCCCCGAGCTACAGTCCTGTCTTAGCAAACTGACTTGACACTTCCCTGACTTAATCTAGGATGAATCTGATGTCCTTAAAAATTACTGGACAGATTCATGATCTCAGAAGCATGAACTTCATTGACTCTACAGGGACTGCAAGGGTCTGTATTTTTATATATACAAAAAAGAAGAAAAGAGCCAGCTTTAGCAAAATATTCATATCCTTAGTTAGGGAATATGTTTGTTGATCATGTGCTTTTTAGGGTAAATGGCAGAAGGTGTTTACTATAATGCAAGCAAAAGGCTGTCACACTTTCCTTTTCATCTTTTGATGTACTGTACCATGTGAACTATTTTACTAGGGTCACAAATTAAATTGTCCACTGGGCTATAGTTCAGTTTTGTTGACAGTTAATTTCTTTAAAGTTATTTGGAGAAAGCCAGGTCAAAAACATCTCCTAATTTGAAATAAAGGAATATTTTAGAAATTAGGTTTATTTGTATATAATTAAAGGGGAAAGTACTGCTTGTGTTTTTACAGTGTTACTTACAGAATATGAAGCTGTCCATCTTTTCTTGGCTTTTAATCAGAGCTGTGCAGGCCATGGGCAATTTAAATTGGGTCAGGATAACATACTGTATACGGTGTGAGTTCCTGTGAAGACGTCTACTTTATTTGCCATTGGACACTGCAAACAACAAAATTCTGGTGTCACACACTAAATCTTCCACAGTACTTCCTCTTTCCAGATAAAATGCACCACAGTAAACATTTCCCCAACAACCTGCCTACTTTTGCCTTTTTTTCCAATCACATCATTACAGTACAGAAAAGTACAGTGATTATTCTCAGGAACCTCATAAACTGTTTCAAAGGTGTGTTTTCTTTCACTGACTTGTCTATTCCTTACATCATGGTTGATACAGTTTAATTATGCACTTACAATGTGGAACTATTCGCACTACAGGCAGAACTTTTAGGGGAAGAGTATTTGTGTCATACAATCTCTCAATTTGTACCACATTCCTCAAACTGTGTAAGTCTGGCCACCTTATTATGCTGTCCCAGTCTTTGGCCAGAACTCCAAGACCTCTTTCTAATTTTCCACAGATGTCCCCAAGTACAAAAATATATCCACCTATCAAGCTCAATAGGTGACATAGAATGTGGTTACTTTCAAGATAAAATGGCCTGTTTCGTTCTTCTATGGATGCACTCACTCTTCTTAAGGGAGCATGTGTCTGAAAATACACAATGGAGGTAGGTATTTTAGCACTTGGTTTTTACAACTCAAATTTGAATAATTCTAGTTGTGACTGTGCTTGACAAACTATTGTTATTATTATTTATTTTGGTCTCTTGCATTTCACCAGGATGGCTTGCCGTGTACCATACAACAAATATTAAATAACAGTATATCATACACATACAGGTAAATGTAAAAATAAAGTAAAATCATTAATGCAGTCACGCAACTGCATTTTATTAGTCATTCATTCTTCTTCTCTTCATTGTCTGCAAACTATAAGGAGGAGAATGACTGAACAGCTTTACTGAGATAAACAATACAACTGATGCACAGTTTAAAGGCTTCTTGTGGAAGGACAGACCACACAAGGTTTGAGGAATAGGACTGCAAGTGCAAAGTTCTCTACCAGCAGTGCCGCCATACTGTATTGTAGTCTGATCCTGTCAGATCTCAGAATCTCAGTAATGCTGGGCCTGGTCCATACTGGGATGAGAAACCTTATAGGAAATTAATGTTGCTGCTGTTAGGTGTGTTGCTGCATCAGTAGCTGGAGCTCATTCCTTTGCACTGAATTTCAAGCCAATGTCCAAGGAAGGGGACAGGGGACACTATGCTGTCCTTCAGATGAGAGGTTCAGACTTCTTGATCATTAAATATCCTGCAGCATTGTTTGTAAGAGGGGTGTTAACCCTGGTGTCCTGAATAAAATCCACTTATACAGTTTATACAGCCTTGCTTTCCTGTTTTCATTCTTCTCTTCTTGATCTACTGTGTAGGGGGTATGCTGGTGTATAACAGCTGCCAAATGTCATCAGTAGTGGTGGATGAAGTGGGTTTCTTCCTACAGTATATGTAAAATGCTTTGAGATATTCCATACATACATCCATTTTCTAACCATTTTATCCAATACAGGGTCATGGTTGAGCTGGAGCCTATCCCAACAAGCAACAGGCACAAAACAGGATATACTGTACCCTGGACAGGATGCCAGTCCCACAGGTCAGACACAGACACAGACACACTCATAGTAGGGCCAATGTTCCTAGAAGCCAATTAACACTACGTCTTTGAATTCTAGGAGGAAACTAGAGTGCCTGGAGACGAAAGAGACAGTATCACGAAGGAAATTATTATTAACTAGTCCCACGTATACCATCAGAATGGAAGTAAAAAAGAAAACAGGAATAGGAATCTTAACTTTAACAGACTGAGCATAGAGATCTCAGAAGAATCTAGTTTTGTAGAGTTCAAAATTGTGGCTACACAAATGTCAGTCCTGGGCATTTTTTAATTTTGCAAATCAGCAGGATCAATGGTACCTGTCACGAATCTCCCTCATGCAGGCAAGCGCTCCCGCATTCCCACGAGCTCTCCCCGTACCAAACGTGCATGCGTCAATCAGTCCTCTACTTAAAACCTCATCAGTCCCCCAGTCAGTGCTCACGATTGAGATTCTCTCCCTGAGCTTACCTTCTATCTACGCTTTCGCCTTACTACTGAGTCTCCCCTGGACCTCGACCCTGCTTTTTTCAACTACCTCTTTGCCACTCGATTTTGTACCTTCGCCTCTAGAACGCTCTCTTGGATCCTGACCCCTGCCTGTCTCTTCGATTATGCCTCCGCCTTCCGAATCCACTCCGACGCCTCTTCTACGCCTTCCCGGACTCCGACCCCAGCCTGTTTCCTAGATTACAACTTCGCCTACCGATTCTGCGCCTAAGTCTCTACTACGCCTACCCGGACTCAGACCTGTTTACTCTGACTACGCCTATGTCTAGCACCAACCCTACCTAGGGCACCGCATTGGATCCCTATCCTCCGCAGTCAGCCCCTGCGTGACAGAATCGTGAGCCAAAGTATGGATCCCGTGGGTTTAATCCCATGGCGCTGCTCTCCCAGCACTCTCAGGCTCTTGACCAGCTCAATGCCAGCATTCAACACCTCGCTAACCTGGTCTCCAGCTCCCCTCCTCAGTCTCTCGTTTCCCACCCACCCGTAAATCCCACTCTGCCACCAGTTTCTCTTGCCTCCTCTTCTCCCCTGCCTCCTCCCACACCGGACCGATTTGATGGCACCCCGAGTATGTGTCAGGCTTACCTGGCTCAATGCTGGATGGCTTTCAGCCTTCGTCTGGATTGTTTTCCCACCGACCACGAACGTATAGCATTTATGGTCGCGTATCTCTCTGGCCGGGCGATGGAGTGGGCAGCAGGTCTCCTTGCCAGGAATGCCCCCGAGACCTCGGACGTAGCACAGTTCCAGGCTGCGCTGACGTCCACCTTCGGACAGGTGCAGTCTTCCTACTCTGCTGTCTCCCCTCTGTCGGCTTTGTCGCAGGGTACCCGCCCCCTCCGGGAATATGTGATGGACTTTCGGGTCCTGGCCGCTCAGCTCGCTTGGAATCAAGAAGCCCTCATTCATCAGTTCCGTGCTGACCTTTCAAATTAAGGAACTTAAGGATTGTCTAGCCCAATTCCCTTACCATACGCCAACCCTGGAGAGTTTTGTTCTCTTGGCCACCGAGATCGATGACCGTCTACAACAACGAAGGACTGAACGTCTCATGCTCCATTCGGCTGCTAGCCGCAACGCTCCCGCTTCCACTCCCACGCCGTCTTTGTCTACTCTTACTCCTGAGGAATGCAACCATAGGCCGTTAGAGGGGCGCTGCCTCTATTGTGTTGCTTTTGACCACCTCCGAGTCTCCTGTCTGGTGCGACCCCTTCGTTCCGTCCGTCAGCCTCCAAAGGTCAGTATCCTCTCCCTCAACCCTTCTGCCTCTGGACTCTCCCTCCCTGCCGCACTCTCCTGGGGTGACTCTCACAAATCCCTGTTTGCCTTCGTTGATTCAGGTGCAGCGGGAAACTTCTCAGATTCCGGACACGCTGCCTCATTGAAGATTCCATTACTGCCCGTCTCCCCACCCATCTGCATCCAGTCCATCGATGGCTCCCCCCTCTCTCCTGGATTGGTTGAGTGGCAGACCATTCCCCTCTCCCTGCGTATTGGTGCCACCCGCCTGGAACATACTCGGCTTCTCCTCCTCCGTTCTCCTTCTCTCCCACTTATCCTCGGCTTCCCTTGGCTACAGTTACACAATCCCCGTATTTCCTGGTCCAGCAAGGAACACTGCCTGGAGTGATCACTGCCTGACCCACTGCTGTCAGTTCCCCACGAAACCTCATGTTCTTCAGATCTCTCACGTCACCTCACCACTTATACCCCCCGAGTATGCCGATCTTCACATTGCAGTTAGCAAACGAAGAGCTCTTTCGCTTCCTCCTCATTGCCCTTACGATTGCGCTATTGATCTTGTCCCTGGAGCCTTACCACCTAGAGGGCGTGTTTACCCCCTCTCCATGAAGGAAACCAAGGCACTGGATACCTACATTCAGGACGCCCTGCAGTCTGGTTTCATCCGCCCGTCCTCATCTCCTTATCTCACCTTATCTCACCTCATCTCACTTTATTAAGAACAGCCTCTATGCCAAACTGGAAAAGTGTTACTTTCATGTTTCCACTGTCCAATTTCTAGGTTATTTCATCTCTTCCCTGGGCATCGAGATGGACCCCTCCAAGACGGCGGCCATTAGGGACTGGCCAACCCCCCAGAATTTGAAGCAGGTTCAACGCTTTCTTGGATTCTTTAACTTCTATCATCGTTTCATTCGTGATTTCAGCTCCGTTGCCGCTCACATCTCTGTCCTCACTTGTAAGGGTCCGACTCTGGGCAAGTGGACCGATGAGGATGATCGAGCCTTTTTACGCCTGAAACACCTCTTCATTTCAGCTCCCCTCCTTCTTCACCCTGATCCCTCGCTGTCCTTCGTTTTAGAGGTCGACGCATCGGCGCACCGCGTTGGAGCATTCCTGTCGCAGCAATCTGGGGACAACTCATCTCTCCATCCCTGTGCTTTCTTCTGCAGGTGTCTCTCCCCTGCTGAGGTTAACTACACTGTAGGAGACAGAGAGCTCTTGGCCATCATGCTCGCCCTGGAAGAATGGAGGCACTGGCTGGAGGAAGCTCAACATCCATTCACCATTTTCACAGACCATAAGAACCTCTCCTATCTCCAGTCTGCTTGGCGCCTCAATTCTTGCCAGGCCAGATAGTACCTATTTTTTGCCCGTTTTGCCTTTTTCATCACATACACCCCCGGGTCTAAGAATATCAAGGCGGATGCCCTCTCCCATCTGTTTGATCCACCAGAGCTCGAACTCCCCCCCCGAACCCATCATACCCCCTCATCAGATAATTGCGGCGATCCGTCCCAACATTGAGCACATCGTCTAAAATGCCCTCAAGGGCCAGCCTGTACCTCCCTCATGCTCTTCGGATAAGCTGTTTCTGACTGATCGGGTCCGTTCCGAGGTTCTCCAGTGGGCTTATGACTCTCGTTTTGCGGGTCATCCTGGCGCCCACCGGACATTGGAACTTGTCTCTGAGGACTTCTGGTGGCCCTCCTTACGGGCTGATGTTTCGGATTACGTGAGAGCCTGTCCCACCTGCGCTCGGATTAAGACGCCCCGTCACCGGAAGGCTGGTTTACTCCAACCTCTCCCAGTACCCACACAGCCTTGGTCCCATATTGCTGTGGATTTCCTCACGGACCTTCCCAGGAGTCTAGGCAACACGGTGATTATGGTCGTCGTTGACAGGTTCTCCAAGGCAGCTCATTTCATTCCCTGCTCCTCCCTGCCTTCTGCTCAACAAATGGCCATTCTCTTTGTACGGCACGTTTTTCGTCTCTACGGGATCCGGTAGGACATCGTCTCTGATCGGGGTCCACAGTTTATCTCGCGCTTCTGGAAGGCCTTCTGTTCTGCTCTGGGCTCCAACGTTTCTCTTACTTCTGGCTATCATCCAGAATCCAACGGCCACACCAAAAGGCATAACCAGGACCTTATTTACCTGCGGGCTTACATCTCAGCCACTCAGGATGACTTGACCTCTTTACTCCCATGGGCTGAGTATGCTCACAACGCTCTATACTCTTCGGCTACTGGCATGTCTCCCTTTCTATGCTCCCTGGGTTATCAACCTTCGCTCCTCCGGAAAACGCCTTCGGACTCGGACCTCCCTTCTGTTCACATATATATCTCTGCCTTAAGGAAACTCTGGAAGACGGCCCGGCGCGCCCTCCTAAAGGCCTCACACCGTTTCCTAGGCAATTTGTCTGCCACTCCACCCACAACATCTCTCTCCATCAACCCTCCCACAAGTTGGGCCCTCGATTTATTGGTCCCTTCCGGGTCATTTCCCAGATCACTTCTGTCACTTACCGCTTGGCTCTCCCCCCAACTCTTCGCATTCACCCCACCTTTCATGTCTCCCTTCTCAAACCTTACCACAGGTCACCCCTCTCCAGACCACAACCTCTTCCGCCTCGACCTCGTTCCATCGCCGGATCCACCACATATACAGTCAATAAGGTCCTCAAATGCCGTTGGCATAGGGGTTCGAGACAGTTTTTGGTCTACTGGATCGGCTATGGTCCTGAGGAAAGAACCTGGGGCTCTGCACGGGACATCCTCGATAAGACCCTTATCCCGGACTTTCTTCCCTCCCGTGCTCCTCCTCTATCTACGGCGTCCGGAGCTGCCCCTGAAGGGGGGGTTCTGTCATGAATCTCTCTCGCGCAGGCAAGCGCTCCTGCATTCCCACGAGCTCTCCCCGTACCAAACATGCATGCGTCAATCAGTCCTCTACTTAAACCCACATCAGTCCCCCAGTCAGTGTTCACGATTGAGATTCTCTCCCTGAGCTTACCTTCTATCTACACCTTCGCCTTACTACTGATTCTCCCCTGGACCTCGACCCTGCTTTTTTCAACTACCTCTTTGCCACTCGATTTTGTACCTTCGCCTCTAGAACGCTCTCTTGGATCCTGACCCCTGCCTGTCTCTTCGATTATGCCTCCGCCTTCCGAATCCACTCCGATGCCTCTTCTACGCCTTCCTGGGCTCCGACCCCAGCCTGTTTCCTCGATTACGCCTTTGCCTACCGATTCTGTGCCTACGTCTCTACTACGCCTACCCGGACTCAGACCTCTGCCTGTTTACTCAGACTACGCCTATGTCTAGCACCAACCCTACCTAGGGTGCCGCATTGGATCCCTATCCTCCGCAGTCAGCCCCTGCGTGACAGTACCAAAGTGCATGACTCACTTGTTCATGTTGATAAGGAAGTGCTTTTAAATCTGATGACAAAATAAATGTTTTTTTTCTAATAAATGTAACAGTAAGTACTGCAGATGTTTATTTTACATACCAGCAGAGTACACAGGACAAAATTCTGGAGTGGGATAGTAGTGTTTGCCTTTTAATATTAACTCTGCTTGTGGCTAACGAAACATTTCACCATCTGGTCATGTTGACAATTAGTCTGTGTCAAGACTAATTTCATATTTAACTCTTCTGAACCAGTGACAACCCCTATTAGTCCATCCTGGATAGCCAAAGAGTCTTCAGAGTCTCACTTTTCCCTCTTAACCACTTCAAGTCAGTTAGTGACTTGAGTGGTCTAAACCACCACTGTCTCTCACTGTTTTACTTTTAAGGAGCTCACTCTTTAATATAAGGTCAGCATGGCTGCCAGGTGAAATTACAGCTGCTTTAATCTGATAAACTGGGGTAAGTCTTGAGTGTTCATTAAAGGAACTGTTTGCTTTCTTTTCATGAATTTCATTTTTGAAATTGGACTGCCATATATCATCACAGACAATCCTGCCAGGCCCCGATCTCAGACAGGACAGAGTGAGAAATGCTTCCTGTTTCAGTGAGTCCAACACAGCCTCCAATGATGAAGTCAAGTTACAAGAGGACTTTTAGCTGCTGTTGATTAAATTTCCATCCAAAGCATCGAAATTTAGTCTGTGATGGCAAGGTTTGCCATCTCTTGTTCCACATTTTGCACACAGGCACACACTCCGACATAGTTTGGCAACATTTTTAATTTGGCAGTCTTGGAATAAAGTCCTGATATAAGTGATTTTTTAATCCCTCTCCTGGGATTTCAAAACCGATTGCAGGCCAGCACAAAGGGGTAAGCTCTCTAGGCAGTCTCCCTCTAATTGTCTCCTGCAAGAATAGCTTCTGAAAAATATATTTTTACATTCAAAGTAAAGAAATAAATATTCTGAAAATAAATACATGGTAGAAACTTCAGAGCCCCTTTCTTTAAAAAAAAAATAAAAATTGCCTCAGGGTAGTCTATATTCTTACCGAAATGTCCACAACTCTTATCCCTGTATACTCTTTCCTATTTATGCACCTCACTGAACAGTTTAGTCTTTGTTTCTCCAGCATTTCTTTCATCTCCATCCCAGGTGTCCTACCCCAACCCTCAGTCTGTGTCTCTCTCCAGTATTTTCTTCATTCCCTATTCCAGACATCCTACCCCATCCCTCAGTCTGTCATCCACTTGTTTCTCCATTGGTTGGCGGTGGTGTGTTTTTTTTCCCTAGGACTCTCTTCTTACAAGTGGGTACTGTCCCGCGTGTCGAACTTGTGCCCATCGCAGTGTCCCACGCTACCTTTCCGGCTACCTGCCCTGCTGGACACCAGAGACAGGGGGTCAGGCCGGATCAGATACCTGACAGAAAAAAAAGATGTCCACCAAGAATTAAAACCATTTAAATAATTAAAACCATCCAACATCAGATAGCCCAAAACACAGGGTCTGAAATATACAACATCCCACCCACTTGTTTTAAACCTAAGAGTTACTACGCATTCGATTTCAAGGTGGCAGTTCTACCTCTTAAAATAATCAAGCTGATGACGGTAAATTTAAAAAAATCCCAAACCCAGAGGACAAAGAATACTTTTTATTGAATTGGGTTGCAGAGAAATATCAGTGATTGACCATGACAATTCAAAAGGTAGTGGGTACCTGAGTAACAAACAGATTCCTACAGATCTTTATAAAAGGCCATTGCAAAACTCACACAATATCGTTGAGCTCCAGGCGGCTGTCTGGGGAAGGATTGATTAGGATGTAGGATAAGGTGTTCCCTTGATCTGTCATTTCATCTGAAACAAGATAAAAAAGGCACTCAATCATTTGTCAGCCTTGATACTGCCCTCTGTGCCCCCCACAGCACTGCACATCACTAATATCATTTATTTTTAAATTCAAGATCTTATTTCTGTAATCATCACTTAGCTGATAATCCTGCCTTTGAACATGATATTTTTGATGGTTTATTTAAAAAGACAGCAATGCACTATTTCCCATGATAATTAGAGCTGTCACGAGTGCTATTTTATACCTTCACGACATGACTCATAAAGTCATCCACCTTTAGGTCAGTTAATACGTTTGTTGTATGGTACAAAAAGTCTCCCTTGATCTGAGATCGTTTTGTTGGTTAACATTTTATTTTTGTAGAATAAGTCTCACTTAACCACTTGCCATGGGAGGTTCCCTTTTGCTAAAATGTAAAAGGGGGGCAAATGGGATATTAAATGTGAATGAAAGGTACTCGTCTTCCTTTTTTTGTCTGAAAGGCTACACAGAAGAGCTGCTGGCTTTCCTGAAAGCTATTTTCACCATTGGTTTTCCTTGGTCTTTGTCTCCTAACGTTCAAGATAGCAGTAAAAAACTTTTAAAGGGCTGAAGTTAAATCCAAGTCACTGCTAAAACTGGATTCCAATATCTATAGTAAATGTGCAAATCAAATACCATGTGTGCACAAACTTATAATATTGGACACTAACAGCAAAAGGCAAAAGTTTAAAGGAAATGAAGCAACTGTATGGAGACCTCAAAACTGCAAGTCCAGGGTAACAGTAAAGAGCTGAAACACCTGGGAAGCAACCTGCTTCAGGTATTTAAGGATGGCAACATGTCAGGCTAGACTGATTAGCATGGGAGAGTGGAAGAGAGAGCTGGCGAAAAAGAGGGTACCAATTTTCTTTTGGGGGAAAACTGGTCTTTCGGCAGTGGAACTTGAACCCATATTTTGAACTTGGACAGATGAACACAACTTGGCAGACACAAAGAGACAGAGTGGACAGGGACATGAGGACATGGAAGTTTGTAACTTAAACTAAACTAAAACACATTTCAGTTTTTCCACCTAAACTGTGGCTTTGCTTCCTGTCGAAGACTGCTCACACACCCAGCCCGCCAGTGTGTCTCAATTTGATTTGAGATATTATTTGAGAAATGTTGCTCATAATAAGCGGACATAATTAGCTTCATTAGCTCAAACAATAGTGCATTTTGTTAGTTATTTTTATGTTATATCTTATTTACTCAAAACACTTAAGTTTACATCTCTTTACGACCAGAAAATATTAGAAACAACTGCAGGGATTTCAGGTCGCTTGACCTGGGTTACATCAGCACATCAATCCTCTACAACGCAGACCAGGAAGCCGCCTGACCGTGACCGCCGGGCGCAAGCGGTGCGAGTGCAAACAGAAACTCGGTAAGAGAGCCGGGCTGCAAATAAGACTAAAGAACAGCGGAACAGACCACCTATACCCAGCCTGTTCCTCGCTAATGTACGGTCCCTAGATAACAAACTGGACGAAATAATACTCAGGCTCTCTACTCGCCAGGAAATAAAAGACTGCTGCACTCTTGTGTTTACAGAAACATGGCTTCACAACAACATACTGAAATACTTCACCATTCAGCTGGATGATTTTTTAACTCTCCGATCGGACAGAATAGCTGCCTCTGGTAAAAATAAAGGAGGAGGTCTTTGTATTTATGTCAACCAAGCATGGTGCAGAGATGATACAGAAATCACGATCCACTGCTCACCCGATTTCGAATATTTATATTTACCAAGGGAATTCACGTCGGTCATTATTACCGCTGTGTACATACAGTACCTCCTAACCCTTATGCTAAGGAAGCAGTCTATCGCTATCCAAAGCTATTAGTAAACAAGAATCAGCACACCCTGATGGTGTTTTTATTATTGAAGGCGATTTTAATCAGGGAAATCTGAAATCAGTCCTGCTTAGCTACCACCAACATGTTGACTGCCCCACCAGAGGAAACAACACACTAGACAATGTTTATATTAATGTACCCGGCACTTACAAAGCAGTACCTCACCCCCCTCTTGGACAATCTGACCACATCTCCCTGTTCCTACTCCCAGCCTACAGACTTCTCAAATGCACCAAGGCTTCAGTTATAACTGTAAAAACTTGGACCAAAGAGGCAGAATCAATGCTGCAGGACTGTTTTGAGTGCACAGACTGGAGTGTGTTCAAAGATGCAGCCTCCCACGAACCACACACCGATATTGACATGTATGCATCATCAGTCACCAGCTATATCAGCAAATGTGCTGATGATGTGGCAAGGGTTAAAAAGATACGCAAACTCCCAAATCAAAAACCCTGGATGAACACTGAGATGCGCTCCCTGCTCAAAGCCAGTGATGAAGCCTTCAAATCTGGTAATGAGGAAGAATTGAGAGTGGCAAGGAAAAAATTAAGAACTGGTACAAAATGTGCCAAGAAACAGTACAAATCCCAGATAGAACACCACTACAACACCAACACTAACCCACGACACATGTGGCAAGGCATAAATACAATCACAAGCTACAAGAACAAAACAAGCCCTGTAAGTGCTACTGACCCCTCCCTTCCAAACAAGCTTAACACCTTCTACGCACGCTTCGAAGCTCATAACCCTGAACCAACCACCTGGACCACTGACTCCCCTGCCACCCCACCCCCCGAACTATCCAAGCTAGATGTCTGGAAATCACTAAGAAGAGTGAACACTCGAAAAGGTATCCCTGGCCTTGTACTCAGAACATGTGCCTGGGAGATAGGTGATGTCTGTACTGACATCTTCAACCTGTCCTTGGCCCAGGCCACTGTACCTAGCTGCTTCAAGACAACCACCATCGTACCAGTACCAAATAAATCAGCACCCACATGCCTGAACGACTACCACCCTATTGCACTCACCCCCGTCATTATGAAGTGCTTTGAAAAACTACTTATTCCACACATTAAAACCAGCATTTCCTAAAACACTTCAGTATGCTTATCGCACAAACCCCTCCATGGAGGATGCAATCTCTATAGCTTTACACACCACACTAACCCACCTGGATAAAAGGAACACCTATACATGAATGCTAATCAGTGACTTTAGCTCAGCATTTAACACCATCATACCCATAAAACTTTCTACCAAACTCAGGACTCTACTGTAGGTTTAGATACCACCCTCTGTAGCTAGATCCTAGATTTCCTCAGAAACTGTCAGGATTGGCAACCTCACCTCCAACACACTCACCCTTAACACCTGTGCCCCTCAAGGCTGTATGCTCAGCCCACTGCTTTACTCCCTATTCACCTACGACTGTACTGCCAAGTTTACGATCATCAAGTATGCTGAAAATACCACAGTCGTGACCCTGATCACTAACATCAATGAGACTGTCTACAGGGAGGAGATAAAACAACTTGCAGACTGGTGCCGAACCAACAGCCTATGTCTCAACATCAGCCAAACCAAAGAGCTGATTGCTGACTTCAGGAGACAAGGAAAAGTCCACTCCCCCATCTACATTGAAGGGTCTGCGGTGGAAATGGTGAATAACTTCAAATTCCTAGGTGTTCACATCTCTAAGGACCTCACATGGGCACTCAACACCTCCAGTCTCATCAAGAAGGCACAACAGCGGCTGTACTTCCTGAGAAGGCTGAAAAAAGTACGCCTGCATCCACAGATCCTCACCAACTTCTACAGATGTATGGTGGAGAGCAGAGAGCATACTGACCAGCTGCATCAAAGTCTGGTACGGCAACTGCACCGTCTCTGACCGTAAGTCACTGCAGCGGGTGGTCAAAACTGCCCAACACATCATCGGCAGTGCCTTACCATCCATCCAGGAAATCTACAACACCAAAAGTCTGAAAAAAGCCACCAAAATTATATCTGACCCCACTCACCCCAGTCATAACTTGTTCTCCTACCATCTGGAAGAAGGCTCCGGACGCTCCTGTTGCACACAACTAGACTCCAAAATAGCTTCTTCCCCAGAGCCGTCAAGCTGGTGACACCCCCACTCCCCACTCCCATAGTATAATCCCTGTGGTGATTATACTATGATCTTTCCTAACTTCTTCCTGTACCCACAGTGACTGTACTCCAACACCACTACCGAAATTGTACTTAAAACTGTACTAGTTGTAATATTTATCAATCATTATATTATTGTTCCCCAAATTACTTTTGCGCAGTTTTTGTCCTGTTGTATTCTTTTCTCTGTTTGCGTATTTGCACAGTTTTGATTACACTGTTATGTTATTACATTGTTATTGTTATTGTGTTACTGTCTATTGTCTTGTCTTCTGTTCTATTTATATATTGCACCTGAGTGGCTAATGAGAAACATTTTTCACTATACTATGCACCCGTGTAAGTATATTGACAAATAAAGTTGAATTGAATTGAATTGAATTTTTTGATACTATAAACTTCCCTTGCACTGTGAGGGTCTCTTTTGCTAAAATGTGAAAGGGTGAGCTTTTGAAGATGGGCTGGCAAGTGAGGGCACAATCAAGATTGCAATGCTTCCTATTTTAAAGTTATTTTTTTCTAGACTCATATAGGACTCATCTAGGACACTTTGTCATAAATTTCTTGAAAGAAATAAAGACGTGCCTCCTGTTACAAGTTTTAAATGCACTGCCACATAGTTTCCATTCATGTCCCCTGCCTCGAAAAAAAACGGGGTATCGACTTCAACAACAGAGGGGCAGTTTGCTCATGAGTCCCAAAACCCCTAACACATTTATAACAAGAGACAAAGTGCATCACTGTGCTTTGCTCTCATGAGCTGTGGCTTGTAACAACAGTACCACAGCAGACTGTGATGCAATGGTTAGTATTGCTGCCTCGCAGTGCTAGGGCCCTGGGGTGGAGTTTGTGCTGTATGTTCTATCTGTGTTTGTAAGGGTTTCCTCCAGGTGACATACTGTAGCCAGATGGGGAGAGTCCCAAGTGCTTCATGCGGTTCTTCACCAAGGCATTGAGCTCCTGCCTCTCGGAGCGCCGGAATAGCGTCATGCGCTGCTGGGAGATGCGCTCGGCGGCGCTGCTCTTCCCCGGGTGCCGCCCACCCTTGCGGCTCAGTCGGCGGGCCCACTGCATGCTCTTGCGGCGGAGGAGTGGGTGATCGGATTGGTCGCTGGAGGTGGAGTTGCGATGGCTGACGCGGCATAGGATGGGCTCCCGGGGCTCCCTGGTGTCCTCGCAGTCCTCCACATTGATAGACACCTGAGACTGGGGGCGATAAAAGAATGTGTTATCAGGGTTAGCAATGGCGTTAGTGGACCAGCAGGAGGTGCTGTATCCTTGAATGCCTTGTATCATAGAATCTGCAAAATGGCAACAGAGAGCCTTGCAGTACCAAAAGGATATATTTTGTCTCACTGTCAAATAAAAACAAGACTCCTGTTAGTCTTATGATTTTACATCCTGAAGAAGTTAAAGTACCTGTGTCACACAACTGAAAAAGGCTCTACAGATGAAACAGTGTGTCTCTTTTCTTTCCTTTCAGCATGAAATAAACCTTTACCTGTTCCTGATTATACATGCTGTAAATGACCTGCACAAGCCATCAATCACTTGCTGGACACTTTGGGCCTTTTCCCTTATTTTTGGGTAAATTTGCATGGGACTTTCTATGGTGCTCAAGTAGTAATAAGGACATTGTTTTCATCTTCATCATCATCAGCACAAAAGTGCCTGCAGCTTCTTAAAAGCTAAAATGGACTACGCAATATCCCAGTTAGAGATGAGATGTTGACCCTATTTCTATGGCTCATTTTCTATTCCTACTCATGTTTCCTCATTCAGGTCTACATAACAACTCTGAAGTGCAACTGACTAAGTGAATTTTCCCTTCTCCATCTCAGCAACAGCCTATCACGTGCTCCCTTTGCAGGGTGTTGAGCATTGGTGGTAAAATTAAGTGACTGCCGTATGACCTGGGAAGTGCTCCACAATCCGTCAGAATAAAAAAAAGCAATATAAATGCAAATATTAATAATTTGCCCCAATTTTAATAGAAATGTGAAAATATACAACAGATTTCATTTTTAGATAAACAATAAGATATGGATTGAACACCTTGTCAGTTGTTTGGTTTTGCAAGGGATTTGATGGAATTTTGTGCAGTAAACACATAAGAGGATACACCACAGAAAAAATACCAGATTATTATCACACTGGGTCGAATGGTGGTTGGTGGTGGTCGTTAGTGCTGCTGTCTCACAGCTGAGCTCCAGTTCCCCTCTTCCAAAGACTTACTGATCAAATCATTAGGATAATCAGCATCTCTAAATTGTCCCCGTGTGTACTCTGGTATGAACTGGCCAGACTGCTTTGCAGATAGGATGATAGTAGGGAATTATATAAGGTGCATTTGATTAACAACCAAAAGATAAATTTAGTTCTATTGTAACAGTCCGGGGTTTGTGGATCAAAAGTATAATAAAGATCACCTGCTTCTCAATACCAAAGGCAGAACAGAACAGTTGCTGTACAGAAAACAAATTTGTATCTTCATACTGACAAAAAATTCACAGAATGAGGGGATTCTATTTTTAACTGTCCATTGTGTGAGTCAGTGTGCTGAACTGTCACAATACTAAGAATCTAGTTTAACCTGTTGAGATTATACTGTAGGAGCTCTGGATCTGATGATGAATATACAAATAAATCAGTGCATGAGGAGGATTAAAAAAGATTATTTCTGAAAAGAGCTGCATTTACTTTCTTTCAAAATTAAAATTAAAATGTATTTGAAAGGAAACCACTGAAAAAAAAATACTTTGCTTGAAAAAAACTGTGTAGGTCATTATCTATTCAGATTCAGGTAATAACATTCCAGAGAGAATGTGACACAAAAGGGAATATTTTGGGGTTCTGGAGGGTCGCAGTTAAACACCTTCTCTACAAACACAGAATCTGCTCCGAATTCCAGAGATCCCTGCTCCTTAGTTGTCTCTGACCAGACTCCCCAAAGAAGGCTTCTCAGCCTTCTGGTTATGATACAGTAAGCACAAAATGGGAAGCATACAAATTAGATAGAAAAAACAACATAAAATATCATCAAACCCATATTTCCAAAAACCCATATTTTCCGTTAGGGCAGTGCATTATGGTCTAGTGGAATTGTGCTACTTGAAAACTGAGGAAGCCAGCTCTACCTCAGATACAGGCAGAGTGTGGGACTCTGTGCGATAGATTCCAATGGGAATATCCCCAGTAGATGAACAGAGCTTCTGGTACAACCTTCCGTAGGTACGAATCCATAAGTCTTCCTCGCTGATCTTCATCTGTAAATAAAGTTGAGCATGGAATGATTAAAGATAATATTTTATCATGGAATGATTAAAGAAAATAATTGAAAAGTAAGAATATCACAGAAACAAAACAAAACAAAAAAAGTGCTTAATCAGAACAGTGTGGGGAAAATACGGATCATACTGTATTTTAATACATGGAACTGGTTAAGCATTGTAGAAAATTTGTACCTAGCAAATCAAAAGGTGTAAAAACTTCAGCCAAACAAAATGACAACGATGAACATGATAACTGTAAAGAGCAACAAACAAATAAAATCTCAGAACAAGTACACATTTGACTGAAAAATCTGAGGAATCTCAGTTTATGAGATGGTACAGGCAACCAATGGACCTGGCAAAGTGATTTTTATGGGAGTGCTTGGGAACCCTGAAAAAGCAGAAATTATATCAGTGGTCACTTTCCATGTGCTAAATATTTCTGTGGAAGCAATTTAGAAAAAATATTAATGCTTGAATCTTACAAGTAAGATAACAGCTTCTAGTCTACCCTGATCAGCTCTACTTACTGCACACAGAAAGCCGGAGCCTGGCATTGAATCTAGCCCCAGCAGAAGGCGTGTGATGGATATCATGTAGTCTTTCACGAAGGACTGCCAAAGAACAAGCAGAAACACTTCTGTTACTTCTGTACCACCACGCACCACTGGCAATGAAACTTTTGTAATGAAACTATTGTAGTCAGGCAGAAAAAAGGCCAGCAACATAGATGAAAATGGTTAGCCACAGAGCACACAGCCCTGAATCACAATCACGATATTAATCAACATATGTGCAACATTCCTTTAACATATGAATAACATTGAATGACATACTGTAACATTGCATGGTATATAACATTATGTTTTTTGGTTGTTTGCCTTTCCAAAAGAGTCAATAAAGAAAACAAAATCAGGTTTTATAAAGATGAATTCCTATACTCTGGAGATTGCAGTTTTGAAAATGGGATGTGTACCTCTTTCTGCCTGTGTCATATGTGCAATGTTGAAGATTGCTGTTGATCTCCAACAGATTCCAAAGTCCTTTTGGCTTATATTCTGGTGTCAGACTGGCACTATGCAAAATGCAGTATGTGAGTGTCAGTGCAGATGTGTGGTAATTTTAAGTATCTTCAAGAACAGAGCAAGAGACTACTGGATCATCCAGAAGAAAAATTGGAAAGATCCTTAATTTTTTTTTTCACTTTTCCCACAAGAATTTTAGTTTTGTGATATCAACAATGCAATGTCAGCTCCAGACCAACACAGCATGGCCATACTTTAGGTGGGTAGCTGCGTCAGCATGCATAGGCTGCAAAGGAACAAGTAATAGGTTTATTCCATGCTGAAAAAAAGAAGAAAGAGAACACAACGTTTCGGCCGTGGAGCCTTCTTCAGGTGTGCACACTGAAGAAGATTCCACGGCCGAAACGTTATGGCCATACTTTGTATTACTGAGTCACTGTTTCATTGGGATCCTTGACAGCCTTGGACAACTAATCCAAACCCCATCTCTGGTAATTCTGAGTCAAATATCTGCTGCTGCTTTGGGTGTCCAGATCACAAAAAATGTATGGCATTGGTCAGATGAGCAGGTAAGTAAATTGTGATAAAAACCAGTGTGGTCCTGGAAGTTACAGGCAGGTCAGTTAATGTTTTTTTTATACAAATGATCGATAAAATACTTTTATCTGCTTTGGTGATCAATATTGAAGTATGGTTTATTTTAAAAGGTGGCTGATGTAAGGATTATGTAGAAAACCTTTAATGGTGCATCTAAAAACCATTTGATGCAACTACATCCACAGTTTGTTGGACTAGTCCTGAATAATAAAAGAATAATTAAAGGACCATTCTTATTTGCTGAAAGCATTACCATTTTTTCCTCATTCAGTTTAACAAAGAACTACAGAGACAAATGCTGGTTCAGCATTAAAACTGATACAGATAGCAAGAAAAAGCAGGAACTCAAACTAATCCCAGAATGTGCTGTCATGCAATGACCATGGAGTCCTGTTCTGCGTTAATCAAAGTGCTCTATTGGATTGCAGATCATAATATGGGGGTGAACAGATTTATACTTCTATTTATACTGTTCTTTTATCATGGAGACTTTAGGAAGAAAGAGGAGTGTAGGCAGATTTTATAAATGGAAAAAGACACCATAGTCCTCATAAAATTATTCACATTGTGGACAGGGTTTAGGTTTGACATCTTCAGTGAAAGATACCACCTTCTACAGATCTCATCCTAACATGCATGAAAGCTAAGAAATCAGCTTTGTGTTTTCCCTTGAGATACTATTATTTATTACTGGATACATTGAATTATATGGTACAGCAGTGTTAGTTGCCCCATGCAAATGACTGTTTGGGACCACTGTTAACACACATCAAGGAATTAGTCACAGGGGACTTCTTCTGGTCAATGGGACTGCTTCTGCCACTTCTGCCCATGTAAATTGACATGCATTCTCAGATGGAAAGTAGTCAGCTGGTCAATGGAAAGGTGTTCCACTTGCAGCTATTTTTGGCACACTAACATTCCACTGCACCAAGGAAACGTTTTCCCCTTACAGTTTTTGTAATTGGTCATTGTGTTTTCCCTATAATTCAGCTAGAGAAAAAAAAGACAATATGTAGTGGGTGTTCAGGATCAGAGCATAATAATGATGGATTTTGAAAAGGAACGTTAATATGAATGTCTCAAAATGTACAGGGTTTGATGCAGTAGAGAATGAACTCTGAAGGACAGGAAAGCTGGGGAGGAGTAGTATGAGAACTATCAAGTTACCTGGTACAGTAAAGTATCTAGCATGCTAACACTGAAGACTTTGCCTGCAGCAAATGGCAACCGGAACATAAACACCAGGTTAGATCCCTTCTCTCGCTCTTTCTGCAAAAGAAAGAAGAATAGACATGCAAAGAAGAGACTAGGGGATGAAGTAGAGGGAGCTGAAAAAAAGAAAATAATTCACAAGTGCTATTAAAGGATCCACACCCACTGATTGACATATACTGTACAGTAATATTGCTCATGTAAACATCGTCACAAAAATATTTCTGGAAAGCAGTTAAATGGTTCTGGTTCTTCTGGTTTAGCTAGGCTTGGGTTAGCTTTTGGTTAACATTTTTAAGAACAGTAATCAACACCATGCATGTGCATATGACTTCAAATCCACATCCAAGATCCTGTGAACTGCAGAACCTTCATTCAGTTATTTTGAAATATTTTCTTGTCGGTGCCTTAAAATTCAACAAGATTCTTAACAAATTGTTACATCTACTAAGCTTGCAGGTCTTGTGATCAGCATTACATTACTTTCACTCAGCCTTTTACTTATGCTGCATTCTCAAAGGAATTTGATACCGCCTGAATTATGATTTCACCTTGTACACTTGCAAATTATGTTCCTATTTCTGCTTAGTCTTTTACCTGCCACTCAGTCTTGCTCATTCATATTTTCCAATATTTGGCATGTAAAGCAAGTCAGAATATAAACTGAAGCATTTCTGTACCAAACATTTTACTTTTATGGCATAAATATGCTTTTGGACATGTACAGTATGTACACAGTGCATTTATCTGTGGAACGTTTACTAGCTTATTTTCTTGCATATGTATGTCATTGCTAGCTTGTATTTTTAGCTCAGCTTTAATAATAAAATCAGAGAGGAAAAGGCTTAAACAAATTAAATTAAAATAAACATGTGCTATCACTCACAAATGAGTTGCTTTTCCAAGGTTAGTTCAGTTTGTTGAGGTTAAAGAGTCTGAAATCCCAAACTGAAATGTACATCTCAGCATTATGAAGCTACATTAAAAGAAAGTTACTAGTCAAATGAGAACAAATAGCCATGTAGGGAGATATAATTTTGTGGTGAAGGGATTTAGTAGAGATATTTGTCACATGGACATCTCCCAGATACACAGACCAATAAATTCATAACCTCTACTATCTTGCTGAGCAACCTGAGGAGCAATTTCTGTAATGAAAAGTTAGTCACAAACTCCTGAAATAGCAGGAGTCACATTCAGATGCATCCAAACAGCAACTCAAAATGTACACAAAAGTCATAGTGCTTTCAACACCCTTAAAATCAGTAGGCACATGAAATTTCAGCTGTAGTTTTGTGAAAGGAAATAAAAAGAGATTAAACACTTCCTGTCTTGCTCCCGTTGCTTGCTAGGATAGGATCCGGCTCCTCTGTGATGCAGAATTGGAAGAAGTGGTTAGAAAAAGGAAGGATGGATGCCTTGACATATTTTCTAGTAACCTGTGTTTTTTCTAATTAATTTCACAATGAGAACATTGGGTTCCAGATCACCCTGAATGCTGAGAGTAATTGTTCAGAGTGTGGATGGAGCCTTGCACCCACACTGCTGGGCTGTCAACCAGTCTGCTGTGACTGTGATTGCCCAGGAAGAGACATACGATTGGCTGATCTCCACTGGGAATCATGCAGGCTTGATCTATGTGGATTCTTCTCAGTTCATTGTTGCTGTTGCACCTTTGGGACTATCCAGGTGCCTGCAGTCTTGCAGTGTCATCAGTGAGTGGCAAGTCACTCCTCCAATCAGTACTAACTCTTCTGCATGGCACTATGGAGCTCACAGCTGGCATATACTCCCTGAAATGTGCACACATGTTTTTCCAGGTAGTCCACTTCAGTGAGAGACTGGTTAGCTGAACTTTATGCTTAAGAATCAATCAAGAATCTAATATGTCTTCTTTGTTGGTTATTTACACCTAATTTCACCCGGTTGTTTCTTTAAATAATTCATCCTGTTTTTTAAAAAAATGAAAAATATTTCAAGTATGAAAGAAAAATTGGAGACTTGTTATCAAAATATAATCAATACAATAAAACACCATAAAAATATATAGGGTGTGAGTTTAATCGTATAACAATAAGATATGTCAACAGATCAAAATATGTGGGACATGACTGGAACAGGAATATCACACCTCTGTATTACTATGTATTACTATTTAATGTGATTGTGGTTGAGTAAAGGTTCAGTCAGAAATGAATCAAAACTTCTAACCAAATAGCAGATTGAGTATATTTACCTTTTCTAGCTTGGAGAGAGCCTGGGAATAATGATCCTTAACTTTGAACTGCATAAACCGCATGTTAGCAGGATGGGTGAGCTCTGTAATGATGCTGAGACCAGGAAACAACCTAGCAAGAGAAGAGAGAAAACAGAGAATATGTGCACACATGTTGGATGTCCACATACTGTAAAGCAAAACATTCTTTAGCAGAATACAATATGTTACACTTTGCTCTTTAAATATTTGCAGTCCAATCCTATCCCATTTTTCTAGAGGTTCCACATTTCAGTTGAGCTTATGGAAAGGGGGAAATGTTGTGTATCTCGTTGTTCCACCAATGAAGAAGGGTTCTCAAAGCCAATGAGAAAGAATTACTGTGGGGGAAGCAATCAGGGGTGGCACAACACTCTGAAGTACATTGGAGATATCTTCTAGTGTGAAGCCCCAGTATTACTGCTTGGGCACCTTAGGGAACTTTGATAGCATTCATTTAATAAATGGAACTGCTTGTTAACCTGTTCTGAAAAAGAGCCATAAAAGCACAGGAAACCATGAATGATTGGCAACTTTCTTACAGTCTTGGGATTATTTCTTTTTTTTAAATTGTATAAGGGGTCTTGATGGTATAAGTCACTAAAAGCTTTTATTCCTAGAGACCCAGAGTCCAGAAATTGCTTTAACAAGTTCATGCTTCCAAAAGAAAGGCCTCCAAGAACATTCTCTCCACTATATTCCCCCAACCTCCAGAGATACAGATGTTAAAGCATACTGATCCAAGCTCATTCAGAACTGTAGTTTTCTGTTGCTGTGACAAACTTACCAAGGTGTGTGAGAATTGGAAAGAAGAATCCAGTAATTAAAGTATGATAGTTCATGAGATCCTGAGAAAACAGAATCCACACTTCTGGTTCGTGAGAACAAAAGTGCAGACTGGAATTTGAAATGCTCCTGAATCACCTCAAAGCACTCCACTGAAATTTGCTAAAACTAATTACATCTGAGGAATTAAAAGGCAATACCTAATAGGCTTAAGTAAAAATAAAACCTACAGATAGTATGACAAAGCCTCCAAAACTCCAAGGATAAAAGGGTTTATCTCCATGGAAGTCCAAGAGGCACATCGAGGATGGGCCCTACCTGAAGAGTGTCTGCACGTTCACGATGGTTTTAGCATCAGCCATATAGTCCTCTTCAGCAATCATGGAGCTTTCCTTGTCCACCACCACCATAGTGGCTGCAAAGGTTACCCCACTCCGCAAAAGGCTGTCCAGACTGAGAAAGGGAGAGAGAGGGGTCAGATCTGGACTCACATCTGAGGCGCAAGAACAAGAGGGCAAAGAAAACAAGAAAGAGGCCGATGGAAGAAAGGCATCTCTCTGTCATGCCTTCCATATATACAATACACTTGCTTTCCTTTGGAGCTTCAGACACTGAGAAAAGCTTGTAACTGTTTTAATTGAACATAGAGCATTTATTTCCTTAATTTAAGCAGGAAGTCCCATTGAGATTAACTGCTCAAAACTACTATTTTTATAGTTGTGCCACTGAGGTACTTTAAATCAGACTTATGCTATAGTATATCTTGAGTAAGGAAAGCAGTGACATGTTATGCAGAGCTGCAGAATTGCAAAACTATGGTTAATGTCATGTTACTGACAATATTGTTCTATATAGGTTACACCTACTCAAATAGCTTCTAGAGATTCTTTTTTTCCGCTATGGTATACAGTATACTACTGTCAAAAGTCCCCAAAGCACTTGAAGCCAAAAATGCTACAAAACTGTTGCATTTTACAATTTTCTTGGAAAACAGAAGCAGTTGCTTTCTTGTTAGTTTGATGTAAATAGATACAAATTTATAAGTATGGTCTGAATTTATTGTTATGGTCTATACATTTGTGTTTTTTACCCACCCAATTTGGAAACACCAATGTTTTCTTTACGTCTTGGCTCACAGTGATAACTTCTTTACTGTCAAAGAGAATGAAGAAGGGCAGACAGGCTCCTCTGACCCACCTACCCATCACACCAATCATCTGTTGACATGATGAAAGCTCCATGGAAGTAGCAACAGTCACTGTTTCACTGTGATTCATTCCAACCCAACCTACAATAATGGCAAATCCTGGTCACAGTCAGCTAGTGACATGACGTGGTCTCAAACTAAATGGTGACCCACTCAACTGTTCCATTTCACTCCTTCTTATTGTAACTAGACTTTCATGTTTATTTTATTTAGATGTTCTAGAATCCTGCCCCAGTACTTATTAGCTTTTATTTACTATCTCACTAAGGCTATAATCAAATGTCTTTAAATGTAATACTGTATCTCTAGTACTGGACCGAGGAACTGGAAATGACCACTGCAGCACAAATTGAACTGGTTGCATACAGTAAATCTTCTGACACTGCAAGCTGAAATTGATAACATAAATATAAATGCTTAAATAGAAACATGAACATCACATGATCCATGTCAGTTGTGGTACAGCTGAAGTAGATCTAGAGGACCTTGCAAGTTAACATGACTGCAATTTAGGACTAGTGCTGCCTCCATTTAGACCCTCTGGAATTCTCTCTTACTTGTCAATGGAGCCCACAGTGTAGTAGACCATAGGAAACCAGCAAATAGCTTCCAGAAAATGGACTTCTGGTCTAAGAGGAAGAAGAAAGGGAGTGAGAGAGAAAGGCAAAGTGAATGTTCAAATTTAAGCTTTTCAAGAACATGCAAGCATGCTGTATAAGACCAAACCCTGGAAGATCTTTTTAGTGTTTGGGGACAGGACAAGTAGAACAACAACAGGTTCTGAGAATGCGTTTCAAAGCTGACTGAGAGGAAATACTGATAGAGAGGGGGAATGGGACACAGATAGGTATGGCACCAGTCTCTGAAGCCCATGAGTAAAACCCAGGGAAAGGCCGAGAGACATCCTGAAGTTATCCTCTCTTAGGCATTATGTCATTTTACCACATGACCATCCACCTTGGAATACCAGAACATTGCACAGCTCTAATTCTATTCCTCCTAACACTACCAACACTTGGAAGTGTCACGTCCCATGAAACTATTCATAAGATACTTGTGCAGGAACAGTCAAAGGAAAGAAGGTAAAAAAGGAAGAGTATTTACACTAAAGTTCAACTTAATACTACAGGTATAATGTGTTCTGAGATCTAGTACAGTATAAGCATAGTTAGCTATACTGTGCATTCCTTTAAAAGTATCACCTCGAAGGTAACTTAACTGATGAAAAGGGATGTTGTTTTTAATTGAAAAAGAACTAATGCTTGCCCTTAAGTTTCATTAATACCAAAGTGTTATCATTTCTAACCAGATGGTTGAACTCACGGACTCTCTAGCAGCAGAACAATGGGGTTGAGCTCTTTCTTGGGCCGGTAATAGGCCCGCAGAGGCACTATGAAATTGTAAAGCCCGTTGCCAGCACTCTCTGCAGACACGATGATCAGCTTGTTCTTGAAACCATAGGCACGGGCATCCTCGTATGGGATGTGGTGACAAGCCTGAGGAGGGGATGTGGGAACAAGAACTGTCTTATCATTTTAGTCAATCAATCACCCTGTTATTGTATTATGACCCATATACATAAACAAAATGTGCATGAATGACCTCCTCTGTGGCTTGATCTACTGATCTACCTTCCTCAGCAATTATAGCTGAATCATGTAGGGGCATAATTTCCATTAGATCTTAGCAGACATCTGTTGAGACATAGGACCTCTGAGATGTGAAATCTGGCCTGTGTAAACCCTAGATGCTGTCTGTACTGATGCATAAGCCAGGACTGAGGCTGTCTTTTCAAAGTAGTAGAGGAAAACAATCCTGCCCCAAATATAGATGCTTAAATCACCACTTTTCCCATAGCTATTGGATATTCCTGCTACTTTGGATAGGATGGAACACCTCTGAAAGATTCAATTAATATTTTTATAGTTTGTCAGGGTCATTTATCTTACTGGAACAAAATTATTATTGCTTCTGATCTAAATGTATCCCAAAAACCTTTACAGAGAGGGGAACTCATCACATTTCATCTGGTGGGCTGTCTGGAGTAACATCCAGTATACTGTATGTTGCATAGCACAGAAGGTGGAGAAATAATGACTCAACCAGCAGAACCTGAGGGCAAGATTCACCAAACCAGACTGGAAAAGCCTGAACTGGGATTTAAACAAAGCACCCAGATTAGGTTTAACACTATTTCATTTTTGGCAGGTGAACGTTAATAATGAATACACAGGGCCTTTGTTTAACATTTGATCCAGAAGACAATATCATGGTAATAATAATAATTAATTGCTTACACTCAACGCGCTTTACAGGTAATGAGGACTCCCCTCCACCACCACCACCAATGTGCAGCATCCACCTGGATGATGCGACGGCAGCCATAGTGCGCCAGAACACTCACTGCACATCAGCTATCAGTGGGGAGGAGAGCAGAGTAATGAAGCCAATTCATAGATGGGGATTATTAGGAGGCCATGATTGGTAAGGGCCAATGGGAAATTTGGCCAGGACACCGAGGTAACACCCCTACTCTTTTAGAGAAACGCCCTGGGATTTTTAATGACCACAGAGAGTCAGGACCTCAGTTTTACATCTCATCCGAAGGACGGCGCCTGTTTACAGTATAGTGTCCCTGTCGCCATACTGGGGCATAAGGACCCACACAGACCTGCTGGCCCCACTAACACCTCTTCCAGCAGCAACCTTAGTTTTTCCCAGGAGGTCTCCCATCCAGGTACTGACCAGGCTCACACCTGCTTAGCTTCAGTGGGTTGCCAGTTGTGAGTTGCAGGGTGATATGGCTGCTAGCAATATTGATTTGCAATGTCTAATCCATAAAACAGGGTGTTACCTATTGGTCCACAAACACGACGTCCGTTAGAAAACTAAATTTCCTTGTATGTATTTCAGCCTCATGCAGACCAGGCCCAACACTGCTTAGTTTCTAGGACTGGAATAATCTAGTAGGTATCTTGGCAGTATAGCCAAGCCACTGCCTTTTCAATACTCCAAAATTAAATAAAAATTTCACAATACTGGGCAAACAAACACGAAGATTATGCTGCAAGTAATCAAGCACGACAGGAATTATACAGAGTAATTCACCCACAGCAAAAGGCAGCACTTCACTTGGAATAGAAATAACAAAAAAATGTGTAAACTTAGGCCAGCATAGACATGCCATAAAATAGACAGCTGAAGAACTTTGCACACATTTTTCCAAGACTGAAGGAACTAGAGCAGACTACAGAAAACAGAGAGTTATCACATATGCTACTGGTACACAGTGCAAGCTCAAATGCTCTTTGCAAAGTTTTGAAACAGTTGCATCTCTGGCTTTAGTGCAATGTGAAAGACCACCCAATACTGATTCACAATAATCCAATGTAGATGTAACAAAAGGGTGGATTTGCAGTGTCACCCCAGGACATAAGCAACTGGCAGTAAATCAGCTGAGTCTGTCATTTAGATTGTGCTGGGTGCCAGCAGAAGGGTGCTCTTAGTTCACAGTCAAGCTTGCGTTTGTACTTTTCTAAATGCTCTGTTGTATTACACAGCCAAAAGCACCGCAAAGGGCAAAGCACTTTTGAAGCCATCTATGCTCTGGTTTGTATTGGCTCAGAAATTTCTGGAAGTTCCCTAAACCCATTGACAATGAAACCTAAAGGGGAAAATGTGTTCTTTCTAAGTTAAAATTTCAAATTTTAGAAGAGCTTCATGCACAGAGTTGGGGAAGAATAAACACAGAAAGGGGAAAGGTTTTAAAAGCTGAAACCATAACTGTATTTAAAAAGATGTGTCATCGTGAGAAGGAGGACAGTGTGATCCAATTTTCAGGAAATTTTCTCACCTGTGCCCATATTTACCTACTCTGTCCTTTGTTTACATCTTTATATACTCACAACCTTTCTCAATTCAAGGAACTTCACTGGCATGATACATACAGTGTTGCCAAAGGAGATAACAATTAACACAACATTTATAGACATTTACACTACAAAGATATTGCATATTACATTGCATACATCCCATAAAACATTATTGTGAGACAGGCTCACTGTCTGTTCCATCTCTCCATCACATACACCTAGAATGGTGCTTATTTTTCCAAAATGGATGTTTTTCCTTTCTATTTTGCCATGTGGAATTCACCTTTACTTATTGCATTGCAGCAATCCCACACTATTGCAATTCACAGCTCAACTATCTTCGTACACAGATGGCATCTTTCACACTTACCTTATCAAGCCGCAGACAGCAGAATGGCACTTTTTCTTGTAGGAGGTGACACAAAGTGGGGGAGCTACCAATGTACGGAGAATTCATGGGGTACCCTTTTACCCACCTGTAAGAGAAAATGTCATCTGCAAAAAGCCTCCAGTACATATGTCCATATGTGAAATACTTCATCAAGATGTCATTGATTGTGATATCAGTATCAACATCGTAATGATGATTTATGGAAGGAAGCAAAACTGTAGACAACACACTTGATGAAGTTCAATATCTGGGTGCTTTTAAAACAAAGACCTTTCACTTTCAAGCTTCCCAAGCTTGTGAAATAATGTGATCCTTCAAATGAGATCTCATGCTTCATTAACCCACCACCTACCCTCTATGCCCTTTTGCCACACACACACTGTAGTTATCGCCATTCGTTGGGTTGGCTTACTCATTGGTGGTGCCAGTGTCGTGGTCTTCGTCATCCTCCTCCGGGCCCCCTTCATCTTCTGATTGGTCGCTCAACAGGTCGAAGGAAGGTGAGGGCACAGTGTCCATCAGCTCCAGCACTGGCGCAATGCTGTGACGCCTCTCCCGGCCTTGGTCGGCAGCGGGAAGGGCCAGTGTGTTGCCTCCTTCTCCTGTGCCTCCTCCGGCACTGTCTGGACTGCTGCCACTGGAGTCCTGCAGGTCCATAGCCACCGTGCCTGGAGGAGAAGACAAAGATGGCTGCTGGCCTGGGCTCCTCTCCTTTCAATGCAAGAAGCTTAGTTCATGTGATCGTACATGTAGGACATGTGGCTACTTTTACATATCATCCCCCAGAATCCTTGTTAAGAAAGCTTTGCATGTTAAAATAACCATGAAGGAATTTAAAATTCAGAACCTTCCCATGCTTGGATTGGAAATAAGTTTTGATTTTGAAAAATAAATTGGCATTAGATGTCAGATCTGGGGAGATTATACGTCAGAGAATACCTGATATTCTTATCAACATCTCCCACTTCGATCTCCCTTTAATGAAACCCAGAAAGGCAATTTTGCCACAAAAAAATCAATGGTGTTGCCATTGAAAGATTTCTCTGCCAAGAACTCCAGGAATCAGCAGGCATTACACATTTATAGATTAATACACTTTATAATGTGTGTTGGGGTACTGTGTTGTAGATGGCGCCACCCTTCAGATGAAAGAGTCAGTTATTAATCATTTCTTAAGAGTCAGGGTTTTAACCCCAGTGTTCTGGCTAATTTCCACTCTTGCCTCATATAGTTGGACCTTCCTAATGTTTCTCTTGAATTCAAATGTGAAACAGTTTTTCACATCTTATGTGTTACATGTCTGTGGTAGATAGAATGGCTTCCCCTCATACAATATATATTAAGCACTTCATGGGTAAACAGAAGATGACTGTACCTTCCCATGTCCCTGGAGGTCCAGTGTATGTAAAATATTAAATGTGTGTCTCTTTAAAGTATGAAAACAGCACATCCTGTTTTTAAATTTGGACAGTCTCTTAAGTCCTCTATGTTGCAATTTGTTGAGGCATTGCAGCATTTTCTTGGCAATAAAAGGCTGATGGGATTATTGAGTCTCACTGTAATAAATTAAATCAGTGGGTAATTGATAAAAACAGAAAGTAAAAAAGCAAGAAGCAAATGATTATCTTCTATCTACTAATGATTGCATGAAATGCCCCTATTTGAATGTATTTCTAGGATAAATACTGGGCCAGACATATAGGGTTAAAGGGTTCCAAAACCAGAATTTTTTCCAAGTCTCGTTTAATTATTAATCTCTTAGTTATTAACAGTTCTTCACCTGGGACAGCAGTAAATCAATTCTGCTTAGTTGAATCACTTTGTCCTTATCGCGTAGCCTTAAGCGGTTGGTTCAATCTTTCAGATTCAAAGAGATGTGGAAAATGGAATTTGAAATACCAAGTAGAGAATTAAACTAAAAATAATTTGTCCATGAACCACTAGGTGGCATGCTTGCATCAGTGATTTGTGATTTACAAGCGGGTGTGCTAACCTCAGATTTTGCACCACAGTGAGATAACTTGGATGAGAGCCCCAGCCTCCAAGTTAAAGCTCACATCCACTCATCTAAGGAGTTCGAACTTTACAGATTTATTCCATTCCTCTTACACAGAACAGTTATCTTCTCAAAGAACTCTTGTATATTAAGAGTTTACAGTACAAACAGTAAAAAGGTTCACTTTAATTTTGTGATGCCTTAATGTGAATGTACCATAATTGACCACGCATTCACCTTCCTCTCTGCACTACATATCATATTCTGAGGTCACACCAGTTCACAAAAGACACAGAAGAATATGGCTGCTCTGACTAAATAATTTGATACATCTGGAGCAGGTATTTCAACATACAGCTTTTATCCTTGACAACAGCAGTGACCTTTCTACTGTAAGATACTGTACTGTAAGATGTGATAACATATTACATGCTATATAATAAAGATGTAAAAGCAGAATGAACTTCCAGCACTAAATTGCTCTTAATCAAGAAAGCAGCCATACTCAGAACTTAATTATTTTTAGCATGAGTTTGGCAAGTAAAGCAATAAAGATGGATTGGACAGATTGCATCCTATTTGCAAAATCTGCACTTCTTCTCATCTTCTTCATTAAGAGCACAGATAAGGGGCTGTGCCTTTGATTAAGCTTAGGGTTCAATCACTGCTCTTTATGGTATTTCATCTAATTTCAACTCTACAGTCCTGTATTCTAATCAAGCAAAGTCCAATGAATTCTGCACTCTCAGCCTGCTCCTGGGGGCATTGCCAATCACCATGTGATTCAGCTGACAGTCTTTTGTTTTGATGAAGTGCTCACAAGAGTGATGGACTGACAGTGATGCTGAGCTGCTTTCTCTTGGGGGCTGTTAGAAAAATTCTGAGCCTCACATAAGAGAAAACCCCGGGGACACTGATGCTGGTGCTTCAACCTACTGTACAGTTCTCCATGTGCGATACTTTCAAACAGCCCAGTTATAGATTCCAGATTATCTTTATTCCTCATCGTACACGTTGTACCTTCAGCATTTAGACTGCAAACAGATTCTAAAAAGTCCAAAACATGAGTGATGTGCTGTCATTACATTTTACTGAACCAAAGAAAATTCAAAATGTACGCTGACAGTGTTCTCCAGAGGCACTCACTGCATGACAGCACATGCTTCCTTTTCTGATGGTATGTAACCCAATCTCCCTACAAAAGAAAGGCACAAAGAAGGAACACAGCTTCTTTGGATACTGCAATGTGCCTGTTTGCCTGTCCTTTGCACGTTGTTGCAACTGCATTGTTCTATGCAGTTTCCCCCTAAATTAGTTTCCCCCTAAACAATTTAGCATTAGATTTGTCGAAAAAGGTGTCTTTGATTTAACAGTTTTGCACAAATCTGCTAAACTTATGGCAGTGCTTAACATGGAGAAATATACTGTATTCATATACTCTTTAGAGAGAGAGAGTCTTTATTATCCCCTAGGAGGCAATTTGTTTTACAGCAGCAGTATTGATGTACAGACGAACAGAAAACAAAACCCACAACATACATACACATTTGCATGGAAAATCAAGTCCTTAGTAATGATATGGCTACAGGTATTAATGAGAACTTAAATCTATTGGTTTTGTAGTTGGGAAGTTGGTATCTGCATTCTGATGAGAGTCACTGGAGATGTGTGAAAGATCATCACAGATGGATTTTGCTTTACACAAAACATGTGAATGATAGATGGTGGAGAGGGCAGGAAGATCAGTACCAATGACCTTCTGACATATTTTCACAAGGCTGCCCAGTTTTCTCTTTAATAATTTTAATCAAACTAATAAATCAATGAGTTCACAATAAATGTGTACTGGTTTATGAGGAAGTTAATTTAGTGGTTATGTGCAAAAATAAAGGGGTATTGTGCAATTATAAGGGCTTCGGTTATTTGGCTATTGTGGAGGCAGTAAACATACAGGTTCTGGTAATATACTGTATGGGGATTCCTATAGGAGTGGTGTGTAATGACTATATATGGATTGATGCCTTTTAGTTCATGTTTAGATTAATTTTAAATGTAATATTTATTTGTACAGTTTGCATGTTTTATGTAAGTCTCTTTGTATATGAAATATAGCTGTCTGAATGCAAAGCAAATTTTAGAGAAATCAGACAATATATATTATTGTATCGTACTTATGATGCTTGGCTTAATTGGCTACAGATCTTGTCAAACCTTCCTTATGAGCCTAATGCAGCTTTGCTCACCCATGCTGGCAATGATGCTGTGAACAGGCAGTCGTGTGAGGCCGTGGTAGATGGTCTGGGGTACTGCATGCCCCCCTCGCAGCGCCTCCTGCTGGCTTAAGATGAAGGCAGAGTTCTCCTCCTTGGAGATGTTGATGTAGAAACAGGTGTCGGAGGCGCTCATGATGTGGCAGGGCCCTGGATTGAGGAGGATGTTGGAGTTGTCCATTCGCCGTACTCCAATCAGACACACCCCATACCTGAAAGGAAAAGGAAATCGCAGTTTCACATTTAACACAGCCTAGATACTGTAGATAGATATGACTCTATTGATCTCGAAGGGAATTCCAGGCCAAAACAAGCAAAAAAAAACATCTCAGAATAGATGAAAAATTTAAATACGTACAGTAATACAAAATAAATATCAAATAAATACATAAAAATAAATACATAGGTGTGTGCAAAATATACTCATAAATAGCCTGTTCTAAAAACAAATAGGAAATCTTTCTTTCATTGTAGGGTTGGGTTCAAATAGATTAATCAATGTACCATGTAAATTTGGGAACCACTGATTAATAATTTCCTCTTTCAATTTAATGTTCTTCATGACAGAAGCTAATTTGTTGTAGCTTTTGTTTGATTTAGACTGCAGTGTTGTGCTGCCTTTAAAGTAATCTAAAAACAGACATTATCCCAAGGCTTCAGTGTAATTTGATTAGTCTCGAGTGCAAATGGCACAATCTGCAAGCCCTGTGACTTGTGATGTGTGATCACAACATGTCACATATATTCTGAGATGTACTGGCATCCCTCACTAGGAACAGTGGCTTTTCTGACAAGGGTTTGAAGCAAAATCTTTTTGGAAATGCAATTATTTTTTAACACAGCTTTTATGGTACCTTCTCAAGACTCTTCTTGGATGAAACTTAAATTAAATCTGATTAAGTGGTATATTGAATGTTAACATTTGTTTTACATTGCAAATGGCTTCATTCCAATTGTCATAATTTCTTGTCCTTCACTGCCCTTAGGAGGGTGTGTATGGTACTCTTTTAACCAAACACATTAATGGATATATAAACTCATTGGTCAAGATATGACTACTGTGCCGGGGAGTTCATCGCAAGGTGTATTTGATTTCTGATCTCATAAAGCCAGTGTAGCCCTCTGTGTGGTAAAGAACAAAATCAGTTTGGCTGCAACTCACTTTTTGTGTGCATGGAAGGAGGCGAAGGTGAAGCTCTTGCCCTGGTACTCCCCAAAGAACTTGCTCTCCTCCAGGCGAATGTGATAGACTTCATTGGCTGAGCAGCGGCTGTATGTGCGATGCCATTGGTCGGCTGAGCTGGCTCCAGCCTCTCTAGGATGGCGGAAAGGTGGGCGGCAGCACAGGAGAGAGTTGAAAAGGCATCAGAAACTCCAATCGTTAGTGACAAAGATAATCAGCACTTAACAGGAAGCTCATGTGCAAATACTTCTGATATTAACTTCGGTCCACATACAAAGAACCATCTGCACACCTCATCAAATAGACTACAGATGCAAAGATGAAAAATGCCAACAAGAATGACAAAGAATTCTCTGCACAAAGCAGCTCTTACTTGTTTTGTGTTTCACTTTATTATTAAAAAGTTAATGTTTCAGTGATAAGACCATTGTCAGAGAATAATAGGCAACCCTAGAAGAAGATGTTCAAAAACATGAGTGAGGGGTGGAAAGAAGAAATGATAAATGTCAGTTTAACAGCTTTTACATGCCACTGCATTAAAGGTTTAATTTGAGTCATGTCAGTTGTACATGTGAGCTCTTGTAAAGAGTCTCCATTTTAACACATTATTCCAGCTAGCCTGTGAAGAGACTTTTCTTGGCCAACAATTTTCCCTTCCAGTCTTGCAGGACACCAACTGACCAAGTCCAAAGTGAATCTCATGTTGGTGTAGTTAAGCAAAGTAAATAATTAAGATCTCAGAAAGAAAGAAAAATGGAGGCATGTCAGTGCTCCAGGACCGGAAGTGAGTACTGCTTTTCTATACAGGACAGGACAGCTTCAGAGTCTCACAGTCCAAGGTGTATGAACTATGGGCTTCAGAGCTCTGGGCAACATTTATCTTACAGCCAGTATAACAACCTATACTGTACAAGCAGAAAAACCTACACAAAAAAAACACAAACACAAAAAAACAGCAGCTCTAAATAATATGAACACCCCTTTTGAACAACTTCAACTGAAGGGCCATTTGATATTCATACAGTGTTGAGCTACACAGTGACAGAAATGTTCCAGCATTTAATAAGAGATTACCTGCAGGCAGAATGGCACTAGAACACAAACTGACAACTGTCGCTGACAAGCTTGTCTAAAGTGTATTAGATATCTTGTTGTCGGGGGTTTTGGCAGGATGTGATAATCTAACGATATTTGGAAATTATTCAAACAGGTAGAATTATCACTAATCAAAATGCCCGACATGTGACCCCAGCCTCTCTACTGACAGCACTTTACAAACTTAAACAAAGGACAAAGTTTTCAGTACTTGTACTAAATCATTTTTGTTATTGGAAATATTAATATAGGTAACGTTACTATAAAAAATACTATAATCCACTTGCTGCTGGATTTAATTTAGCAGACCTATAGTGCTTTCAATTACATGTGGCAGTGGAGCACTAAGATAATGTGTGGGTGGGATTAGCCATTTTATCTCCAGGATTGTATCTTATTCCAGGCACAGAATCAGAAAGTGGTATTACTCATATTCCATATTCCAAGTCCAAAGTGAATCTCATGTTGGTGTAGTTAAGCAAAGTAAATAATTAAGATCTCAGAAAGAAATCCATACATGCTGTGCTTATGTTATTTCCACCAATCAGGGGATCACGCTCAAAAAAAGTTGAATCATGATCTCTAGTCTAGGAAGCCTGGGGTTCCTGAGTCATACCTGAATATAGGGAAACTGCTGAGCTGAACAAGAACATGTGAAACATAGTGGCAATTGAATTCAGCGTGAGTTTTCAGACTTGCACTGTGTACAGTCCAGCTCTCCTGCTACGGCCTCTAGTCAGCAGGTGGATTTTCTCTCTGTGGGGCCGAGCCTGTGCCAAAGTGAGGAAGACTGCAGACTGAGGTGTAAATAAGCTTGTGTCTGTCTTTGAGAGAAGGAGGCTTACCTGCTGAGGGGCTGGAAAGCCCCTGCACGTTGCCGGAAAGCCTCTGGAGGTGCTGTTCTGAAAATAAGAGAGGAGCACAGCCAGAGCAGGAGCTTAGCTGACATAAAAGAGAATACTGGGAATCCTAATAGCATTTATTACTACTTGATATCATACAGGCAATAGGGTTTAAAAATGACTCCATTAACACACTCTACACACATCCATTCTTCTATTTTCTAACCTTTTCATTCAAAAGGTCAGGGGGAGCTGGAGCCTATCCTAGCAAGCAAAGGATGTATGACAGGATACAACCTGAATGTGATGCTGGTCCATCACAGGACACACACACAGACACACCTCACACTCACCCCAGGGTCAATTTTCCTAGAAGCCAATTAACCTACAGTACTGTAGGAAAATGTCAAGGAAAATTACATATACACAGAGAAAAGTTACAAACTCCACACAGACAGCATCCCAGAATCTGAACCCAGGGCTGTGAGACAGCAGCACTAAACGCTGCACCACCATGCCACCCTACTCTATACTCATGTTACTCATTTTTATCACAATACACTACTGTGCAAACATCTTCAATATTTATTGTTCCACTATTTCAACTCAGTGTAAATAAACCAAAGAACAAATGCATGTAATGTATTGGATTTATATGTTATCTGTTGGAAATGCATCACATTGCAAATTCAGTAGGGAATTAAAATAATTGTCAAGAAGGCAGATGAGCCTCCTGTTGCATAACATTGCAGGTTTTGCCAGCTCTAGGCTCTTTAACAAATTCCACTAAGCCAGTACACACTAAATAAAACAAGAAACAGGAAATACCCACCATCTAGTGCTGGCTTATGTGAAAGTTTGGAGGTCTAGAAAACAGGCAGCATGAAGTAGGGCTGTTATCTGTAATTCTGCTTAGGTAGACAACACTCAGCACCCACTGCTCTGTCCACCACTGTCCACTCAAATTCATAAGCATAAACATTGGTGATGATATTGAATTCTAATGACTCCTAGATAAAGGGAAGGACATCACACATGCCTAACGAAATGGGTGCAAGCTTGGTAAAGTATGCAGGAAGGTCCAGCTCCCCAGGATGTACATACTGTCCTCTGGAGGTGTGAATGAGGAGTGTGATGAGAGTGGAGGTCGCAGGGCACACGCAGTTGAGAGCCAGCATAGCGTACTTGAATTCCTCCTCGCATACGACATGATCTGAAAGGACAACAAGAGGAGATAGAATCAGAGGTGAGGCAAAGCAAGCAGCTGGCAGAGAAAATGTCCTTTGACTTATCCACTGCCAGCTGCCAGGTGGGGATGGCAGAGTCTTTTTACAAAAAAATGCTAATCATTTTAAATATGGCTAGTTTTCATCCACTGTGGCTTCAAGAAGATTTTAGAGAGTCTTTTTTGTACATCTTGAGTTGTATGTCTAGCTGTTCATCTGTGTTTTACATTCAGATCTTATTAATCTGTCTTTGAGATTGCTGCTTTAGTGTTATGACTCTGAAACTGGAAAATGTCTTGTAGTTTTACCCTAAAGGCACAATGTTGCATTATATTTAAGACATTGTTAAAGTATTTCAGCTTGTGTTTCCTGAAAAATACTGGAAAAGTCTGTAACCAGTGTTAAATTGAGTGGTTAAGTTAATGTGACATGTACAGTAACTGTCAATGTTGGCACCACAGTCCCAACCATTTGGGTAAATATATAGGAATCAACTCAGGTACTATAGAGCTGGCACTAAGGCACTGCAAGCAAACTGGAAGGTTGTAAAGATCATTTCCTGGGAAAGGAATGAAGAGTGATAAAGGAAGGTCTTTAAAATCGAATAACAATTTAATTATTCAACAGGAAGATGTTTCATAAACATATTTTTACAGCTTGCTCATTACAGTACACAGCAAACCGAACAACGAGCTCTGTTCTCAGTAAAACAAATCTCGTTAGTCATTTTTAACGACACTCGGAGAGCAGAGCATCGCTCATTTGCATTTGTTTAGATTACTTCTGTTGGCAGCAGCAAGCATAGAGGATCAGCTGTTGGCAGCTACACAAGCAAGACAATTACTTGTGCTTCATGGAAGCTGTAATCTTGGGTTCTGAGAGTCAGGTATATAACTGCAATAAACTACAGGTGTCCATATTATCATATAACTCGGTGAAAAGATTAAATGTTTACCCTATAAGAAAAGCCTTACATATCAGGCATGATTTTCCTTGCATTTTTTTATATCCAGTGTTGATATTGCAAACCTCTGCCTCACAAAATCAAAAGGATTTTTTAACACTAAAATACATCATGGCAAGCTTCAAATGCATTGCACCTTGCCAGCTACTATCAAACGCTTCAGAGCTCAGAGGTGTCAATGGAGCGTGACGCATCTCTTCTGCTGTAACTTACACATCTGTCCAGATGTTCTACACCTGCCCTGGCTCCGTGACAAGGCCAGCCAGAGCAGAAGTGCCTAACAGATCTTCCTCAGGAGCAATAGACTGTCCTCCACATAGATGCTTTAACATATTTAGATGTCCTTCACAAGATGTGACACAAGATTAAAGACAACTGGCTGAAACAGGCGTGTAAGTATTATGACTGAAATTATCTCCCCAGGGTACCACTTCAACTTTTAATCATACTGTTTACTACCACATCTTCCTGTTCCATAATTCCTCACTTGTTGTTCAGCAGGCATACATAGACTGATACTCCAAGGATTTTTACATTAAATAATTCACAATGCTATCTAATAATTCCACCATAAGTAGCTACTGAACCTCTGTGATCAGGATGAAGAGCGCAGAGGAAACAAACCAGCAAGCTGCAGTATATTGTATTTTAAGGTATAAATACAATATCCTTTTCCACTTTGTTTAGTGAACTCAAATCAGCATTTGAGAAACCCTTATTTTACTTGAATTGTCAGCAAAAATCTGAAGATGCATCAATCAGGATGTGTAGAGTGTACAAACTAATCTAATCATATTATTTAAATGTGTGTAGAAAGACATAGAGACTTTTATGCATAGAGCTTCAACTCATGAATAATTGAATGTGAGAGTCTGATATACGAAGGCTACCAAAAGAAGCAAACATTCAACAGAAGTCAAATTAATATTTTATTCATACAGTGTATGAATGTTATTTGATATCTTCAGAATCACATTTTTGTAGAAAAGTCAGTGTGGATTGGATTTATGTGAGGAAAAAGGCACTGGTTTTTGTGGAAAAAGAAAAATTCCATGCATCCAATTCAAAAATCCAATTAACAAGCTATTTGAAAGGAAGCCTCTGAGTGCTTCTATTAGTAAAAATAATAGATCTGTGCAAAAACTGCAGAGGTATTTCATTATGTATGGAGGTGATGTGTAAAAATCATGGGGATGGGTGTGTCTGTAGACATGGGTAACACCAGAGCCAGTCTGTCTGGAAACTGCCCTGCCCCATTCCACTATCATCTAAGGGTAAAGAGCAAGGTGAGGGAGCCATGTTTAACTCTGCAGTTCTGAAAGATCGGAGACAGAGCAAACAGCACATAATTTCTTGGGAAACACTTTTGTAATAGTAGGTGTGTGGCACAAAAATGTCTGGCACGAGAATACCTGTTCAAGAAATACCTCTTAATGAAGATTCTCACTCTCACACACAAGCTGAAGAAACATATTCTAAATAATTATCTTAAATTATCAGAGCAGATTCACTGTCTAATCATGTTGATTCAATGTGCTATGAAACATGAGGTGTAAGTTTCTTTAAAGTGACCCCCTGGACAATCTCTGCGTATTCCCAGGGATCTCTGCACTCTTGTCCTCTATTATTTAAAAAGATGCATGTTAGTGGCCATGAGATACAAAAATTCTTACATATAAATTTGACTCAAAACCTTTAATTTCTACTGTTATTACATTAATTCAATTCTGTGAATGAATTATTCTGTATTTCACAAATGCTTTTGCTCAAGAGATCAAGCAATCACACAATCTATTGAATATAAAGTTATTTTAAGTGAAATAAAAACAAAAAACCAAAGCACAGCCTTGTGGGATGCAAAATTCATCTTCTGGCAATACGTTTGAGCCATTTCATACATCTATTTTCTATCTGCTTGGCATGGTACACCCTGGAAAGGATGCCAGACCATCACAGGGCAGACAGACACAAACATGCACACACTCACACCAGGGCCAATTTTCCTAGTAGTCAATAAACCTAATGTACTAGAATGTCTTTGTACTGTGGGTAGAAACTGGAGCACCTGGAGGAAACTTACACAAACACAGGGAGGAAATAAAAACTCTACAAACATAGCACCCAAGGTCTGTAATTCAACTCAGGGCCCCAACACTGTGAGGGAGCATTGCAAAACAATATGCCACCATGCCTGCCCTTGAACCATTTCAGTCTTTCAAATATCAGTAAGTCACGAAGCCAAGCCGCAATGTGAAAGGAATCCAGGGTTCTACAAAGGTTGTAATGCAACATATAAAAACACAAAATGCAACATGTAGCCATTGAAAAATTAAATTCAACTTGGCAGGATGAAAAAAAAAACAACTGGCAAAGCGGCAAATAAATTTAAAACAAAAAGGAAACAAAGACAAGCCGGGCTCCACAGTTTCCTTTGTACTAAAACCGTCCAGTTCAGTGTTCTTCAGGTGTAAGAGGATTCACCTGGAGACTGAGAAAGCATCTTGAGTATGTGAGGTGGGGGAAGCTGAGGGAAGCATGCAGAAAGAAAGTGTGTCATCTGTTTGTCCCACTTCAGGAGATGGATCCTGTTTTCTTCCAGGGTTTGTTTGTTTTTGATTCCTTCTATTTGCTGCTACATATTCAAAAGCTGCAAATCTCTGGGCTGTAATTAGACATGGAGATGTGGGGGGGTGAGTGTTGTGCAAATTAAGTACTTAGAACTGTCGCCCCTGGCAGTCTAATTAACATTAATGTGATGAAATGGAAATTGCAGGAACAAATATACATCTCCGTTTACGACTGAGAAACCTCGTGAGTGACACAAGGCTTGTGTCTGGGGTTTCCTAATAAACCAGTAATGATAAGAAGTATGACAACAACCATCAGTTCTGTGGGAGCAAATCAATCTCTTAAAAATAGCAAAAAAAACATGTATGCCAACACGCACATAGAATAAACTTGGAGGAGTCCAAAGGTTATTCAAGAAGATAGTTTGGATACAGGGCAACTTGCAATTATACAAAGGCTACTTGTGAGAAAAGGGTAGAAAGCCTTTGTGATCATGTCGGTGGGACTCACTGTGGTTTTCAAATTAAAGAGTCCTGTACATAGGCTGTCTCATAAAGCCCTGGAACAAAGTCACTTTCATCTAGTAAAAAGGAAAAAGGAAATTCAATGCTGAGAACAATTTTGGGATTGATACTTAAAATTTACCTGGTAAGCAATATAAATGAGGTTTCCTGCATACTCATTCTAAGTCAGAAGCACACTTTTCACACACTCATTTTGGTTTGTTTGCAAAAAGACAGCCAACAACTTTGCTTTGATACTCACTTAATCAGTTTTACAGTACATTAATAAATCATGGTGTGAAAAACAAAGAGGTCCATGGTGCCATTCACTGTTTGCTGCCTTACAACACTAACATAGTCAAATTGCCATTTATTTAACCCAGTAATATTTCAGTAGATAAGTCAAATTCTAATAAAGACAAGACAAGTTGATCAATATAAAGGTATAGCATACTTAATACTTTCATGTTAAATCACCTGGCTGAGGAAATGACAGCGCTGGCCAAAGATTAGTACTGTCACAGCCCCCCTCAATTATTAGGAATAAACCAGGGAGACAGCTGCAGGAGAGAAGGTAGGGTGGAAGGGTGGGTTCCCAAGTTTCAAAGGTTAAACACTGGTTGTGATATTAGTTTTGCGTATAACAAATAGGCACTATGTGTTCTGATGAAGACAATCATGTGTGTTTCTGACAGCTCATATCAAATACAGGCAACATGTTAACCAGCTTTGCTAGTTACTGCCTTCTCCATTACAATTAATTGGACAGAACTCACCTAATTAATAGGAAGCAGATGCTCAGTATATTTTACAAGCTATCCTTCACTCAGTCTAAGCTGGAGCCCTTCCCAAGCTTATTAAAAAGGAAAAGCTATTTACAGTGTCCTTCTCCTCCTGAGGAGTGATCTAGGGAAATTGCCTTATGGTTTTTTTAAGCAAGTTTGAAAAGGTTTGCTTATTATTCTGGACTCCATGCAGGGTGTGTAGGGCTGATGACCACATGGCTGTCAGTATTGTCAGTGCATATAAAACTACGTCATGTGAAACCGGCTCTGCAGGGGTCTGCCAGTTACTTCCTCCTAATTGCCTCATTCATCTCTTTTAATGAATTTGCCACTTTTGAAAGCTTTGGGGTCATTGTAGTCTTGCCAACTGCAAAAAGAGAGGAAACTAATGATGAATTCTGCAAATGGATTTGAAACAGGATATTAAAGAATGAAAAATGATCTCTTTTTTTGGTGTTGGCTTTGCACTTGTAATGCTTTGGTGTGCTTAAGTGTGCAGGTCAGTCTTTCATGAGTAAATAATGGCTATACAATGATTAGGAATACATACAGTAAATCACAAGCCTTGATTACTTCAGTTAAAGAGACACATCTGACACTGCAGGAGGTGTCTTCTATTACTCATTTAAATGGGCAGTGTTCATCTGCTAATTCTGTATTTAAACTTTTGTATTTCATGATAGCCACTAGTTTTTAATGAAGAATACTGAATAAATACCATTCTGCTTCTGGAGCTTCTTTCACCTCCTAATTGTTTAGTATCCCATGGAGCTCATGTATTCAATGATTCTCTTTTATTTCTGCTTGGGTTGTAATTTATGACGCTAACAACTCAACTCCGGATAAAAGAGATTCTGACAGGACTCTTGAAGAAGCCTGAACACAAGGTAAAGAGACAGCAAAGCACAGCAGCTAACCCTCGTGATGGCTATCACACAAAGAGCAATCTAGGATTGAAGACATTCATAATGAGTGGAGGGACAATTAAAAGTTCCACATTCATCCAACCATCCATTTTCAAACCACTTTATCCAACACAGGGTCATGGGAGTGCCAGAGCCTTTTGTGGCGAGCAACTGGTGTAAGACGTTTTACACTCACCAGTCCATTGCAGAGCACTCACAGTGGCAACCACACATGCACACATACCAGGGCCAATTTACAGAAGACAGAATTAATCTACCAGCATGTCTTTGGACTGTGGGAGGAAACAAGAGAAAGATAGCACCCCAGGAATTAAACCCAGTGTTTTTGGGCTACAATGATAACTATTTTGCCACTGTGCTGCCCAATTCTTCATCCAAAATATATCAATTATTTGCTAGAGCAGATGAGGAGACTGGTGCTCCTAAGGATGACTAGAACAGGGATTTCAATCAGCCAGTTGAAACAGATAGGTGGAAAACAGTTTCATGCAGCATTTTTACTATTTCTTGTAATAGTAAAACATAATTAATACAATTCAAAACCTTACATAGCGTATATTTCACAAAAAGAAGGTTAGTTACTATGGGGGTGTCAGAAACATATATAGTATACACAATTACTATACATATTACTAGAGTAATAGATACAGTATACTGTAGTATGGACTATTAGATATTACTTAATGGGAAGAACAGAAAAGCACCATCATATCTTTACACTTCGCTTACTGACACAAACTTGACCCTTGAAAAACATGTCTGTTCTTTAACAAATGAAATAAAAGAATTTCAGTGGGCATGGAATCTTATTTTTACTTCACTCAGATTATATTCATCCTCTGCTTCCTACACCTTAAAAGATATGCAATTGATGTTATTGGGAGTGGTTATCCGCTTTTCCTTTTCCATAAAATATACTGTAATTATGCCATGAAATTATATGTATACCCCTCTTAATGCTAAAAAATAAGGAATTTGGCTGTTCGTTGCTTAAATGGAGCACCAGTCCATTTGCTTTGTGCCTTTAAAAAAAATTATTAATTAAAATTTGGAATCAGTGATGATTCTATCCCTCCCCCCACACACCTACCATCACGGTTTTGGAATAGTTGATCAACACCTGCAGACTCCATGCATACATTCACTCATTTTCAGGCCATATGCTACTTACATATACAAATCCCACAGAAACAACTAATTAGGACTGATTGATCCTGCTCATGCTGATCATACTGCAAGCTTACAGGCACCCAGTGAACCACAGCAGCTGACAATGGTGTAGCCGATCACAAACTCATCTAACTACAGACTGGGGATCCTGTCCACAGTTGCATTCATAACTCAGTCCAGATCTGTGCCAGTGAGTGTGACATCTTTGCAGTACGGGAACCAAACTGTGCTCTAGAAGCAGCAGTTTGTTCTAGACAACTACAAATCTCGCTTTAATATTTTGTATGCTTGAAATGGCAACACAGGAAAACTTAGGAGATACAAAATAATAAGTAGTGTAAGAGATGAAAAAAAAAACTATTTCTTTGATGCCAGGCATCTAATGTTTTTTTCCAATCCAGTGTTTCCTCATTAACACTTCATGTCTAATTAGGCATGCTTAAAGTAAACCTCCAACATGATCTCCATAATCAAGCAATTCCACATTTGACACTTAGCAAAAGCTAAGGCAAATGCATTTGTGATGAGTGTCCTTGATAATTCGTTTATTTAGGCCTAACAATCACAATGCAGAGGGTGGAGCGGTGGCTCTGTGGCTAAGGATCTGCGCCTATGACTAGAAGGTTGCTGGTTCAAATCCAGTGGCTGGCAGAGGAATCCTACTCTGTTGGGCCCCTGAGCAAGGCCCTTAACCCTAACTGCTCCAGGGGTGCCATACAATGACTGACCCTGTGCTCTGACCCCATGCTTCTCTCCCTGTCTGTGTCTCTGTGGAGAAAAGCTGGGGTATGCAAAAAGATGAATTCCTAATGCAAGAAATTGTATCGGGCTAATAAAGAAACATTATTATGATAAGGAAAAGCCAGCAAAATCCCCCCCCCCCCCCCCAGCTGTAGAAACAGAATCTTCTTACTCCATTTATCCCACAGAAAAAAACTAATGCCTGTAATATAATAACAACAGACAAGCATTGCTAGGAATGCAGAGCTGCTCGATACAGTACATTGTCAATGTGTACTTCTGAGATTTGTGCAGAATAATATGTGCACTGCAAGGCTTTGTGCAACCAACAGTTAATTACAGCCCTTTGATGCAAAGGCAACAAAAGCCCTTTGTGCACAGAATTTCATTGTAAAATTGCAGCCTTTCATACATGAAGCAATACAAAAAAATCTGCAGAAGCAAAAGAGAATCCATTAAACAATTTAATTCTTCTCCTGGTAAATAAAGTTTATTATGCTATTTGTAGATCCATTTTGAATTTTTCCTTGAGGGTGAAATGTCAGGGAGCTGTAAAAGATGAGATCAGGGTTGCTGGGTGACAGGCCAGTGGAAGGTCATTACTGCATGGAGCGCCGGGATCCTGTAGTGTCCCACAGCTTGCACAGTCTCTCTGACACATGATTGATTCAGGGCTGCCACAGACCACCCTCAGCGACTCAGCAAACTGCAGAACCGATCGCACCTGCAGTCTTCAGTTTGAAAGGCACCCCTTATTATCTAGGTAGAGGGTTCTACTGGATCATCCCCTTGATGAACCCTGGAAGTCTTGCAACCGAAACATGTGCCACTGTTTGCACAGTGAAAAGCTACGCATAAAGCTTGAGAATCAGAGAGATGCAGAAGCTAGATGCTGCATATATAAAAGATGACGTGACGCATCTCCAGTAATCTGCGTGAAGGAGGTGACTTATTGAAAGCGATCGTCACAGCTGTCTGAGCTTAGAGGAATTTCCTCTGTGTGTGTGCTTATATGGTTTGTGAGACTTTGGGAGGCTGTCATGATATCACAGCAACCAGGTGCCAATTAAAGCAGTTGAATCTCAAGACCAGATGCCAGACTGTGCAGATAAAGTCATTTGCAGCTCTTTGTTGGTTGATGCTGTCTTAAAGCAGTACGAGGCAAAATCCGCCTTGAAAAATTTCCTTTCCAGGTTCTTTTCTTAAAATGAAGGCTGTCGTGCTGAAATGCAAATTCTTCCATTTACCTTACAAGCAGCTAATGAACTCATAGAACAATATGATAAACTCGGGAAGTCACAATTTCATCTTGGTGATTTTCACTCATTTATTCTAATAAAATCAAGTGGCATACGAAGAGCACTGTATTTTCCAGTCTGGATACAATCATTTAGGCTAATCCTGCAGATGCTTAATCTTCAAAAAAGATTCAAAATGCCTGCACTTGAAAGTGCAAAACGTGGTTGTCAAAACTTTCAAAAAACGCATTTTCGAAAGTTTTGGGATCTTGAGTAACATCATGAGAAAAGTTACATAATAATCCTTACGCTTATGAAGCCCTTTTCTGGACACTCCACTCAAAGAGCTATACAGGTAATGGAGACTTCACCCCACTACCACCAATGTGCAGCATCTACCTGGATGATGCAACGGCAGCCAAGTGCACCAGTACACTACCACACATCTGCTATTAGTGAGAAGGAGAATAGAGTAATGAAGGCAATTCATAGATGAGGATTATTATTAGGCCAGGTAAAGACCAGGAGAAATTTGGCCAGGACACCATGGTTAAAGCTCCTACTCTTTTCGAGAAATGCCCTGGGATTTTTAATGACCATGAAGAGTCAAGAGCTTGGTTTAACATCTCATCTAAAGGATGGTGCTTTTTTACAGTATAGAGCTCCCATCAGTATATTGGGGCATTAGGACCCTAACAGACTGCATGGTGAATGCTCACTACAATATTCCCTACTACTAAAAATAACACCTACCAACCTAACACTAGGTTATTACCACTAGGCTGTTCCTGCAGCAACCTTAGATTTCCCAGGATGTCTCCCATCCAAGTACTGGCCAGGCTCACACCTGCTTCAGTGGGTTACCAGGTGTGAGTTGCAGGGTGGAATAGCAGCTGTCTAGCTATGTGAAATAATATTTTTTTCTAAACTCCTGTACAAATCTGACATGGGGTAATTCCTCTCACCTGACTTGAATGCATACTAAACACACACTTGTTGTACAGTATGTGACATCTCAGAAATAACTGAAAGCCTGAGATAACATTATCAGGAATAACCACTTTGCCAGAAGTGGAAGTATTTTCTATGATTCTAACAAATTGGTAATGGTCACTCATGAACACCCATTCATGGTAATAACCTAGGGTTAACATGACTTGGACTTAGACTATAAAATTCTTTGTAGTTTTGACATTGCTGGAATTGAGGACATAAAGAATATACCTTGTGTGTGTCTTCTTAAAGTGTCCTCCAGAAATGCCCTCTTCATCACAAACTAAGCCTCATTTCAAACCTTCACAGATCTGCACTATGACTCCTTGCTTCCCTAAATTGCTCTAAAAGTATGTGTATGTGTGGTGTTTGCAAACAAAGAAATGATTTTTTCATTTCAGTTTCCTCATTACCCCACCATTTGCAATCTCCTGTCCTGGGAATGTTGAGTAGTTGAGTAATTGGAGATTTCTCTTCTGTAAACTCAGATTAATATTGTAAAATTTAATAAAAGCTCCATCTTGTATCTGTTTTTCTGAGAGAGTCAGAACCTCTCAGATTTTGTCTCTGTTCCTCATCTCCAAACAACTGCCAAAACCCCCAATGAGTAGGAAAAATGAGAAGGGGGCATGCAGAATCTATTTCAAGTTAACTAGCTCTGGGTGGTTACCAGTTCAAGCTCTGTGCCCTTAACTCACTGTGCATAACCCTGGAGCCCCATTGTGCTCCAGTCTTAATATGAACCTGTGCAGTAGTTGTTGATACTGTATGTAGTTGTTCCTTTGGTTTCAGGATCTTGTTGTTTTCAGTAAAGAAGAAACAGAAAACCTGGGACCATAAACATCTTCAAAGCCACAGACGTACAGTGTTACCTGCAAACTTGACATGAAACTTGTTCTCTGGTTTCAAGATCTGGACGTAGAGGGGACAGTTGGGGGCAAAGTCCTTCACAGCCCATGCTCTGAGAATTGTCTGGTGATCCTAGAAGTCATGACAGAAGCACAGTTAGGATATGCACGTGTGTACAGCACAAGTACAGATATACTATGTAGTTCATGTTCCTACATTTACACTACACAGATCTGCAATATTTCAAAAGCCTTTTGCAATAGCAAATAGGGCTCTTAATTCAATACTAATTAATCAATCACATAGCATAAGATACTATTTTACACAAGAAGAGATACAAATGGGAGGAAACCTTTTGCCCCCCTTTTTTTTTTGCCTTGCTTAACTCATTCTTTTATGTAATCAAAACCAAAGACCCCTTGACCAGCAAAATGTAAATTACAACATACAGTAATGCACTTTATACTGATTGGAATATATTATCACAAGAACAGACTTTATTACATTCACACTGGAACTCCATTGGTATCTCTAAGCATGTTAGGGACTGAAGTTAAGTATACTTTACACAGACATAGGCAAAAAAGTTGCAGAACTGGTGAAAAATAATATGAAACACAAACAAATACAATTAAAACACAAGAAATCTGGAAACTGGAAGAAAATACAAAATTAATTTGAAAAAAACTCAAGCAGTTTCTTAATTGCTCACAATCTTTCTTCTTCAAGCTTTGAGACACTGCAAGAATATCTAGAGTGGTGAATAAGCACAAGGGAATGCTTTAGCTGGTACACATGGTAAAGAGACTTTACATAGGTTTTCAGAGTTGCAAAAAGCTAATCTCTTGTCGTTTTGGTACCTTTTTTTAATGGTGTAGTTTTTTCACTTCCATCCATAGTGCACTAAAGACAAGAGAGTCATGCATAACATGATGGAGGCTGATGGTGCTTTTCCTTGAAAAGGTCCAGTTGAAGCCTTGTTTGTGCTACCCAACTCCCTGCTCCAAACAGAAGCCCCCTTTGTGCTCCATTCATTACAAATAACACTGCAGCATCTGTTGTAGATACAGTATGTATTGTAGTTCATCCCATATTCTCTTTATTACTGTATCTAGGGCATCACAAACCCAGCCTTCAAAGGTTGGTTCTCTGTTCAGTTCCAGCAAACTAAAATCCAGGTGTCTGTTCCGTCGAAGGCTGGAGCTATGTTTTCCCTTCAGAAAGGGTATTGTTTTCCCTTTAGAATGAGGCTATTGACACTTTGGAGAATGCCTACTTATTATTAATATTAAAAAATTATTTACTCTGTTAAGCAATATAAGCGACGGCGCTGCTTTTCAACAACTGTAGATCTGCTACTAAGCTAATTTTCAGTCCAGCAGTCTTGCAAGTCATTCCAGGTCTCACCAATTAGCCTAAATTATGACTCATGCATGTGGGATTTGCCCTTTTCATTTTGTGATATGTGATAATGTCAGGGGAAAAAAGAAAACCGGCGCAAATGACACTGTTCTCTAATCACAGCTGTCAAAACTGCCGAAAATGTACCATGAAGGCCATACTGTACTTTCCACAGCCTTCAAAGCTATTTTTTTTCCTTTTCTCATGTCTGAAGCACTTGCAATATAAGCTAAATAAGTGCTCAACCAGACTGGCTTTTGCCTTGAAAAGTTAGCAAACAATGTGGAACAATGCAATTTTTTTACTTTCTTACAAAAAGCACAGTTATGGTCTACAAAAAGTTCAAAGAACACGAAACAAAGTGATTCCTGGAGTTGGTGATTTGGCACACAATGTGATAACAGAGCTTGAGGAAACATCAGTTCTCCTGCCAGAGAGAAAGCTGCTAACTCTTTCACATAACCAAATTTTTTGTGTTTAATCTACTGATCAGTCTAACTTTTGATTGATGCTCAATTCTTGAGCATTCTCCTCTGCTGCCATTTCTTAACTTCCAGGGCTCCTCCAATTTCAGCATAATTTGAAGCGTACTAAAAATGTACTAAAAATATGCCAAATCAGAACAACTGCCAGCAGGATTATTTATTTTCTTCTACAGTCATTTTCTGAGTCACTGATCACTTTTAACATGGTTCTGTCACTAAAGTAGCTTTTCTATAGTTGCAGTCACTGTGCGTTTGATGTAAAAAACTACTTGGTATTAAATTGATATGTCTGCTCTTTCAAATGGGCCATCTACTAATTGAATTTTGCTTTCACTAATCTAGTAGAGTCTGCCACTATGGCAGAGGAGCTATTACCGGAGAGAGTGCAATTATGTTTTTGACCACACCTGTAGGAAATGCTATAAATGGGACAGGCATTATTAATAGACAGCTGTTATGAGAGAAATTATGGTAATAGACAGATTGAAATAGAAAATTGAACAAAACAGAGCAGGATCCAAATGGGGATACACACAAATACAAAGAGACTTTGAAACAAGGTTCTAATTAATGAAAAAAGTTGTTCAACCAGTAAAGACTCTGTTTTGAACACAAGCTGAGTCCTACAGCCTATATGTCCCCAGTTTGAGTCATTAGGTAAAAGTAAAAAGGATGTGCCCAGCACACTACTGTATGCTGCTGGAGTCAGAGTTTTGCTTCTCTGAACACCCAAAGCCCAGACACCTATACTGCGAGTCTGCAGTGCTGTCCGTGAGAGCTATATCAATACTCTGATCACTGCTGTGGCTGCTGTGGGATACACAGAATGAAGAAAGATGGTTTTGACCATCAGAGGAAGGCGCATGAGGGTCATAGTGCCAAAGCAAGTGCTTTTCACAGCAGCAATTACAAATTGGGAAGAAACATAAAAAACACCCATGCCCAATGAATAAATAAAAAATAATTGTAAATTAGAGAAACTGTAATTTAGAGTTTTTTTTAAAGAAGTTCAATAAGCACAGCCGTGTAATCCATTCATTTGCCACTTAATCCTGTCAGAGTAGCTATGGAGGTGTGCCAGGAATTTTAAGATAACCTGAAACCAATAAAAGTCTTTACTCAAGGCCAGTTATGTTAACTGCTACAGCCAGCTACTTAATCCAGTTTGTTACCATTTATTTTTACACTGTCTCCCTGAATCACATACTGAAAACAAGGACAGTCATATAAGCATCAGTTTCATCAGTCCCACAAGTACATACCCCTTTGATTAATACACTTTTAACTGGGTAAACCACCAGGAAAGAATTGATTAACACAGAAGGGAACTAAATCTGGAATTCAGGCACATGCAAAAGCTGTAATAAAGATTGAGAAAACATCATTCAAATTATTATTATAAGGATAAATGTGGATATATACAGTAGGTACATACAGCTCCTCCAACACATTAGAAAACAAAAAAGTTCAAATGATTGAAGTGTCACACTAATTTATTTTGGAATTCCTATATCAGTTACCCTTTTAAATCTTACATATGATAATATTGTTTATCTAGCACATTACAATACTGCATGCTATTCAAAGCAACAAAGCAGTAGTTGAATTTTAGTTGATTTCTGTAGGTCCTATAGAGTCTCTGCAAGCAGACACTGAAATGGCAGAAACGTTTTGCTAATTGTTAAAACGTGCTTCATTCCTTGAAAACAAAAACTACATTTTAAGAAGTTAATGATTCACAAGCATATTTTCAAGCTAGCAGTCTAGATTTTGAGAACAAAAGCTAATTTTCATCTTCTAAATATAAATCATACCCTAGACATGTGATTTATAAAAGGGTTTTAGCATTTCAAAAGGTCCCTGACAAGCAAATTTATTAAAAGTCAATACAACACTGTAGATATCAAAATGGATCCAAAGGAAAAACAAAATTAAAAAAGCAAGTAGATTTAAATAAACAGACTCCCTTTGCAAACAGGTCTGTCTTTGACACTAAGAATTTGATGTGCAATTGATAACAGCACATTAATTTTTCAAAAGAATGGTAGAGTTTGTATACAGTAATCCCAGCTGCGCCACTTCTGATCTTTTGTGGCATAGACACGGGCTTGCTATTCAGAGTTCACTGCAGTGATTTAATTTTGCTATACCTATCTCATTAGAGCAGTAAGGAAATGTCAGATGAAACAGAAACAAATGACATAGCATTCTCCCAGCACAGAGACGGGCTCTTTCAATGTAATGTTTGTTAATGAGACAGGCCCACACCCAGAAACAACTGTCCAGCAGAGGACTGATACGTGGTGAGACAAAATCACATTGGCACACATTCTCACATTATCTGCACTGCTACCTCCAAATATGAGTGCACCATATAGATGAGCCTTTTCACCTCATGATCAGTAGGAGGCAGACAAAAACAAACTCAGCTCCTGCAATCTTTTTGCTTGTTGCCAACTCTGTGCAGTGATGGGATAGGCTGGAGGAGTCCCAGGTTTTGATCCAAACATGAATCTCTGAACAAGGAGCTTGTTGCAATCTTGTTCATTTAGATCCCCATCTGCTACTGTCTCTTTAAACAATAGCATGATTCTGGGTAATCATGCCCCATAGAACCATTGAGAAAAGCTGTGACCTTTGACCTTTGACATTTACAACTGCAGAAAGTTGGGAGGACTCTCTCAGCTTGCTGGCTGTGGATTTAGCCTTTATTACCATCTGTCTCATGAAAGAAGACACTACACATAGAGTATATTATTGTTCTAGAGTTCTATTAAACAACTGGCCTTTTATATGTAGCTATTTCACTTACTTTTATAATAGGAAAGAGTGGATATGCTTACATCAATATTCTGCCCAGTGAATTGCTTTCTAAGGTTTCAATTATCCAAACGTTTTCATATTTGCCTAATGCTCTCCTGCACACTTTGATATTCACCTGTAGTTTTAGTTTTTACTTCTTCCTCTGTAAATAGTACCTGTAACTAAATCTGCACTTCTCCTTTATATGAAATGAATGCACACCTGTTTCATCTTCTCCTTTATACCACATCATGACATGCCACATAATGCTCTGATGAATGTACATCTGAGCATTAAGCAAACTCAGAGTGTGATAGTCTGTGAATCAGACCCTGGTTCATTTAAAGTTAACTCACCCAGTGGTACTACCTATTTATACAGCAGGGTAGATGAGAGCAATCATGACTAAGGACTTTGCTCATGGATACCAAGGCTAGCAAAACAATGTTTACATTTGGGACTTGAATCCACAGCTCTCTGTTAGTTGAAGTATGTGAGGGGTGTGTTCAGTGTGGAGGCAGAGCCCTGAACGAAGGGCGACACATTGCCTGACGAGTCATAGCTGGACCGCCTTAGCCTAATGAAGAACAACTGTACGGGCAATATACTGTGCACTGGACACCTCTCCGACAGGACGAGCAGGGCATTGCTACGCTACACTAGCAATCCCAGAGGAGACTGTACCCAAGCATGAGGTCGATCTTTTTCTTTTCTTTTCATCTGTCCCACTGTGCAGTTGCACTGGGGCAGGTTGTTCCTTTTTCACAAGTTTTATTTTTATTTTTGACCTTGCACTCCTTGCGCTCCCTGCGCTCCTAGACTGGACCCAGATAGATAGGGAATAGTCCAGTATGGTCCCCCCGCCATTAGATAGGGTAAGTCCAGCCTGGGCATCGCTCTGCACCGACGGCGCAGTGCCACTTTTTGTAACAGTGCAATTTTCCTTTTCCTTTTGTTTTCTTTCAGTTCTCGCTAACCTCGCCGCGGCTCCACCCACTCCGCATTGTTACATGTTCGATCCAGAGTCCTCACCATTGCTCCATGTTGACCGCGTGATGAATCACCATGAAGTGATGTTCCCTCAAGCTGATCTAGACAGGAGTGCATAAAAAACCCTATAGCATAAAATGTCATTCCCTCTACAAAATGGGAAAGCTGAGGGATCTGCAATAGACAGGGACGTCACAGCACTTAGGGGAAGAGCCAGAGCCCACAATGAGGTAGCATTACCTGTCCTCATGGAAGGAGATCAGTTGACCACAAGTTTTTCATGAGGCTGGGTTACACAAAATGAGGGGATAAAAACAGTGAAAGAGATTCAAGGCTCATTCCAAACACTGTGTTCTCTAAGGCTCACTAAGGAAATGTCCAGGTCTTGCTGCAGTCATTCAAAGCAGAGGTGGACACCTCCTAGAGATATTTTTTCTCACAATCTCATTATTTCTGGCTGTTACGGAGAAATGTTGTTATGCTATTATGATGGACGATGTTACCTTAAAAACAAAGTTTCTGTGGTGAATCCAGCCTACTCTGGTGATTCAAATAAAGACTGATAGAGGTCTCAAGCCACACATTCAATTTCCTGCCTATAGGACCACTCTGTTAGAGACGCCTGCTGGATCAGGCTCTCAGTGAACCCCCACATTACCTTGTCTTTGGCTAAAGAATGAAAGACCCAGATTACAGCTGGTTTGAACACAAAGCACAGGGTCAGTGTTCTATTTATAAAAGCATTGCCTAGTAGTTTTCTCCATACAGTCCTCCTTTCCCTTTGTGCAATTATCAATGTTAAGTTTTTAAAGGCATTTTACACCTAACTGAGACTAGACTGTGATTTACTTTTGTTCATACAACACAAGCTCTACCATTACAACTCTCCAGTATGCTTCAGTGCGATCTGTAATTAAACATAGATAAGGAGCAAAAAAACAAAACAAAAAGGAGAACGTACAGCAGCGATGCGATCCACCTCAAAACGGTTGCTAAGGATAAAGCAGGCCTCGGCATCATCCATCCTTCAGCCAGCCAGTAGCAAGACAGCACGGGCAGGAAGGGGAGGGGCCACAGCAGGTTAGTGGAAAAGACAAGGGTTACGGGTTAGTGAGGTTAGCGACAATCAACAAATACAAACACTGTTCATACAGTGAGCAATCAAATTCCGCCGTGCTGCATGCAGGCCTGCTTCAAGGTCAAGCCACTTCACATTTACACGTGCTAAGTAGTTCCATTTCCCCTGCCGAAAGGTTAGGAACTGGTACGCCCATTCAATCCTTTTTTTCTAATTGGTACTTTCAATGTTACTAATGCACTTTTTCCCTGGCAAAGTACTCTGTCACTTTTCTGGTGGGGCCATTGCAAAGAATCACTCTTGGTCAGGGACTTCAATTGAAACATACACTCCTATTATTATATAAGATGAATAATGATAATGAGCAGACAGGGCTGTGCCATGAGAGATACAATGCTCAGTTGGCCTGAGTTTCTATTATAGAAAAATCCTAAGGCATCCATTTGCAAAACCAGATGAGGTAGCCCCCTGGTGTCATAACCGAATTATAAAAAATATATATAAACATTCTCTCAGATGCCCCTTCCTTAATTCAGAGTAAAGCATATTATGTACCCCATCCATCCTTCCTGTGGTGGAGCCATTTTATGGCATAATGTACTGGTGGGGACAAGCTAGAAAGGCTGATAATTCAGCTAGGGTTTAGAAGCTTTGTCATTCTTATCTCACATTCCACGCAAGCAATAAGTATTTGTTGTAGTCGTGATCGGCAATCTTCTATAGCTAATTGTTTAATTTCCCTGATATTCATAAAGTGTTTATAATCCAGCCTTTCCCACTCAGTCACCATCATAACATTAATTGCTTATATTTGTATAGATACTTTCAAACCCAAATGATTCCAAAATGCCTCACATTTAAGAGGGGGACCAACATCAAATAACATTGAAGTGCACCATCCACCTAGGGACACACAGCAGTTCCTCCACACAGCAGATCAGGTGCCGTATCATATGGAGCATGGAAGGTGGTATGTGGACAGCACAGAAGGGTCAACACACTTCCATTTACAAAAATTGTTATGGGATGTTAATGATCAAGCAATCAGGACTCATCTGAGGGATGGTACCTCCAACAGCACAGTGTTCTCAGTCACCAAATGTAGCAAGGGTTTAGAAATTCTAGTCATGAAGTGATAGCTTGAAAAAATCATTCATATGTTTAGTTGATTGACTGTCCTGAGGCTCACAGCTATAAATCACATTTGGCAACAGTTCTTATACAACTTAAGACCCTGTTTCTCGGAAATCTATTTAAAATCAGTGAGCAGAGAATAACTTAGTCTGGGCTCAAATTCTTGAACAAGAGTTTATATAAGGGGTTTTCGGATACTGGCCTTTTTAATCTGTTTCATTGAGTGAGCTTGGCACAACCAGCTTTGTAATTTTTTGATTCCTTGCTAATAGACAGAATAATATAATTAAGCAGCAGGTGGCACCAAAGATTTGTAGTGGAATGGATCTGAGGGACTCATAATTGACATTTGCCGCAGAGTGATCTCTTTATTAGCACTGGGGTGTCTCCTACTTTAGCACAGTGTTAATACTGAATTCAAGCAAGCAGACCCTTTTCAGAAAAACTTACTTGGCTCTCATGAGGTCTTGGTCTTTGAGAGCTGAGCCCTGTAGGTAGATGACTCTCTGGGACCACAGTGGGATCTGGAGCACTCTCCTCACCTGCACATCCATTTCCGTGGGGCACAGGATCACAACGTAATAATCCTGCAAAGACAGGCAGGCAGGTGTGTCCGTCTCTGATCCTGGCAGAATCAGTCACCCTCTGTTGCTCTGCAGTGATCCTTCAATTCCCATTGGCCAATATATCAGAACGCCACGCCAAATGACTACTGTATACTCTGTCAATGTTATTCAATGCGTGCCTTATTTGAGGAACAGATTTCCACCTCCAGAACAAACAGAAAGTTACTTTAAAACTTTGAATAAGGCAATGCTGATAGAAGAAAAGGTTGGGATTAGGTTGGAAAACATTTCAATATCCTTATGGGGATACTTCAATATCCAAGACTCGCATTTTTTATTAAAATGAGCAAAACCTTTGGTTTTGATAAAGACCTCCAAGCAAGATTTCAGCATCTTGAGTCACAAAAAATGTGACTGTTGCATATTGCAGTGTATGGGCATTTTTCTTTACTGTGGATTTGACCGATTCTCCTGCATCACTGCAGAAATAAATCAAAGTGTGTTGGTTTTTTTATGCTTTTTTAAAGCCTGGCGGGATAAAGCCTATGTCTTGCTCAATCTCCAATTTCCCAGCTAGGGAAGCCCTGCAATTTTGAACACTGGATGCATAAATAATATACATCACTGCCTTTCATTATAATCCACTACAAACTCAGAGATTTAGGAAGAGATTTCAACATCATCAGTGTGCAATCATCCAGAAAGACAATCACACCTCATCAATGTGCAATGACCAAGTGATCTAACCTGGTGTTACTGAGCAATGATACTGACAAATGCACATGAGCAAGCACTGCTAAGCCATATCCCATTTTTTTTAAATGGTCTTGTCCACCCAAGCACGCATGCTAAACGCCTAACAATCCAAGAAAAAAAAATAATCGCAAAAAAATGACTAAAACAATCTTTTGCTGACAGGTAACCTGCTGCAGGTAGTCCATAGCCCATTTTAACAGGTGATCACACAACATCACCATGTCATTAATCATGGAGGAGAATGATGCCCTCAGCTATTCAATAACCCTGCATACTGATGGCAAACAATGACCTTGTCAGTGTCTCTAATTACCTTCCTGTTCTTAAGTGCAGGCAGGCTGCCAGTTACATCAATGGATCCTTATGTTTACTTTAAAAAATCAACTTTGCAATACACAGCATCCAGTCTCTCTGCATTTGTTTGGCCACTATACTGTCAACCCCTGATATACAATGCCTCTGTCCACAATAGCACAGAAGGCAGGGACCACTTATTGATCATTGCCATTGCCCTTCTTGGAAACTATATTTAGTCAATGTATTGAACACTGTGAAAAATGCTTGCACATTTAAATGTACTAATCAAACTCCTTAATCACTATACCTTGTCAATAGTAGGGATTCTATATCATTTAAAGGAATCCCTTCCAAATAAAAAGCAGCTGAAATTTCTCATTTTAAAAAATGTTACTACTATTATATGTTTTAATTTATAAATACAGAAGTTCAGGTCTACTGATCCATTGCAAGTATTGCAAAACCAAGTCAAGGGTTTAAGTGCATTGCATCCACACAATGCCAGACTTGGGAAGGTATCCCTTTCCTTCTGGGGTCCCACTGATCATCTTGAGTGATCCTTAGTCAAGAACTATTGATCTATGTCCTTTAGGCTCAAGACATACTGTTTCATTTTGTCTAAAATATGATGATGTGTTTTACTACAACAGCACATAGAGCTCCCAGCATGACAAGTAGAGTAATGATAATGTGAGTAATTGAATGGTTACTATTACTGGTGTAAAGCTGTGAGGATTTTCTTTGTATTAACCATCTTAGACAAGCATGTAAGGAGTGAAATTGAATATTTGAATACATTAATAAATATTTAAGGCATTGTAGCAACAGTTACTCTTAAATGCTGAGGCTTCCCACTTGTAAAGTCAGGTGCATCTTATTATTCCTTGACATAAAATTGCTTAACATTGTGGTTCTCCCCAGGACTTAAATTTTCAAACATTGCAACTCTTTTACCCTGAGATTATGCTGTTCTTTCCAATAACAACCTAGCATATAGGGAGTGTGTGTTAGTGTGACTGACTACTGGTGATGGTCTGGCAGTTGGGAGGACTAGAGCAAATAGACAGAGAGTGGTTCTTGTCTATTGTGACAGGGCAGTGACAGTGCTAGGACTGAGTATAGTCTCCAGGGGCTCCTGAAATAAATATAAATATATTATTGTACTGGTACAGTGTCTGCTCTTCTTTAGGATGAGCATGTTATGCCTAACACAGTGTGATGATGCTAGGAGTGTAGTTCTGAAGGACAATTCTTTCCCTGAAGCCAGGCGAATAGCAAGCTGAGCTCCAAGTGCAGGATCACAGAGGACCCTCTGGAGTCTTCGTGAAGACACAATGGGAGCATGGCTTAATGAGAGAAGATGAAGTAATAATGCAGGCTGATAAAAAATGGAGCTGTCTTAATTAATGTGAACTGAAAAAAGGCTGCCGTGGAGAGACTGGCTAGAATACAGCTGTCTGAATAAACACTAAGCTGGGAAAAAGCTGCCTTGGTGCAGCAGAGAGACTGGCTTGAATACAGCTGTCTGAATAAAAACGAAGCTGGGAAAAAACTGCCTTGATGTAATACAGAAGGCTGGAGAGTTGTAGCTTTGGAGGAAACAAAAAAAGGAAGAAGGGGCAAAAACTTACAAGCCAAGAAAAAAAGCAGGGAAGGAAGAATGATCCCACTGATTCAGTGCTTGTAAATGAAGGAAAAAATCAGTGCTTGTCAGGTGAGTGTTTTAGTACTGCAAAGCTTAACACTGACAGCTTAGCTTAATTTCAGAACACTAAATGAATGGGGAAATAGCTTTAAATAGTCTGCTTAATTGTCTGATCGATTTTGAGATGGTCCACATGATGGAAAAATTTGTGGTTTTTGGGAGATATGTAAGTTTGCACAGGGTCAGGAAGATAGCATTGGCTTAGCAGAACCTTTTGATGTAATGACCTGTTAAACCGATAAGAAAAATGTACTATTTGTGAAAATAAAGTTGTATTATCAGGCTTGTGTTTAAACATTGTTATAAATGCTCAAATAAAGTCCCTGCAATGTCCATGAACTGAACTCACCTGTAGTCTAGGGTGAGCGTAGAACTCATTGAGGAAGTCCATGAGAAGGTCGATCTTGAGACTGCTGACGCACAGCACCACATGCTTCTCTGTCTGGGCCCGGTAACGGCTGTAGTTACCACCTGATTTCTGTCGCTCCATCCACAGGAATGCCAGCTGCTCGAACTGGGCATCAGAACAACGCAGGTAGAGGTGTGAGGGGGACACAAACAGAAAGTGACCAGGGCCATGTTTGCTGTGTGCATGTAAATTCAACTCATTTAATCTCTTTGGTAGTTAGCAGCAAATCTAAGGATCTTGGGTTGTCTCTTGACAGAAGCCAGGGTATTGGCTTCAACAACATGACTGGGTAGCTTGTTCCACAATCCTAAAACACTAAAGAATAACAGATACACACAGATCATGGTATGGTGTGTTTTTTACGAGCACAGTCGGCACCAATTAGCTCCAAATGATTCAATCTTCTTTCCACATCTTTTCCCCGCAACTATTTAAACCCTATGCTCACTGCTACCAGTGCTCGGTATTAGGATTTCATCTGCCTCCTGAGCTTGCCTCACCCTCCTTTCCTGAAACCCTCTCTAGCTCGTCTGGATCCCCTCACCTATGAGTCTTTGGCTTCGGATTTCTTGCGACCTCTCTTTTGTCTTGCCCCTCTCGGATTTGTTTGCCTGACTTCGTTCTGACTACTTGGATTTGGCTTCGCTTGGAATTACCAACCACTCTTCTTCGCCTCCCGTCTTGGACACCTTAGCTTTCGGACTGCGTCTCGAGACCTGCACAGGGTTTGTTAACAGCCCGGCATTAACAGAATACCGAGCCAACAATATGAACCCCACTGGTCAGAACAAAGTCAGGCAAATAAATCAGAGATATGTGCATTCATGGTTTGCATGCAGATAGCAAACCAAAGCTTAATATTTATAAGTCATGTAATTTTAATCATATCAGTTGATATAAGTTAAAAGTAATTAAAACCACAGGTGTAAATAAAACCATGCAGCCATATCACACTGCAACTCACAACCGGCAACCCACTGAAGCTAAGCAGGTGTGAGCCTGGTCAGTACCTGGATAGGAGACCTCTGGGGAAAAACTAAGTTTGCAGCTGGAAGAGGTTAGTGGGGCCAACAGGGGGCACTCACTCTGCAGTCCATGTGGGTCCTAATGCCCCAGTATAGTGATGGGGATACTATACTGTAAACGGGTGTCGTCCTTCGGATGAGACGTAAAACCGAGGTCCTGACTCTCTGTGGTCATTAAAAATCCCAGGGTGTTTCTTGAAAAGAGTAGGGGTGTAACCCTGACGTCCTGGCCGAATTTCCCATTGGCCCTTACCAATCATGGCCTCCTAATAATCCCCATCTATGAATTAGCTTCATTACTCTGCTCTCCTCCCCACTCATAGCTGACGTTCTGGTGCACTATGGCTGCCGTCGCATCATCCAGGTGGATGCTGCACATTGGTGGAGGGGAGTCCCCATTATCTGTAAAGTGCTTCGAGTGGAGTGTCCAGAAAAGCGCTATATAAGTATAAGTAATTATTATTATTATTATTATTAAATGCTTTAAAGAAATACACAGCTAAAATAAAAATAAAAATGAGCAGTCAGCAATGCAAACAGCAGAGTTCAGAACTGAGCTAGATTTGTCTTTAACCCTAAACGTCCACACTAAACCTGACACTAAAGTAGTAGTTTCTGCACTCTCTATTTTTTTCTTTTTCTTGCGCCTCTGACATAAAAACCTGAATAACCTGAATCAAAATGACCTTCATTGGCATCTCACACTAACTATGTAAAGCCAATTTAATAACTTATTCTGTGGATGTCACTGTACTTCAATTTCAATCTGATTTGAAATTTGGGGTGATATTTGATCCAGGCTTGATGTTTGACCCACATGTACAAAATATTGTTAAAACATCATTCTTCCATCTCAGAAATATGCCTGACTGCATATGCATAGAATATGCCTGATTTAAAAGCCAACAACAAAAAAATGAGACAGAGGCTTAAAACAAAAAGTGTGGGGGGGAGGGGTGCACAGTCACATCAGTAACTGTCAGATGTATTTCCAGATTAAAGAGAAAACGCGCATGAAGAGATCCTCCTGGGTGGTGATTTTTCTCCTTCGGTTCAAGCACAAATCAATAGCTGCGCCCTGCAGAGGGTGAAATGCTGTCTCGGAGTCACCAGCGGCTGGCAGATCAAGCGACTTGCCATCAAAGCCATAGCTGCTATAGTCAGATAGTGTTTCATTTCAGACTGAGAGACGCGCCACATGCAATGGCACAGGAGGACCGGGGCTTGGTCTGCTCTGTGAAAGCTCTGGCACAGGGGGGACAAGAACAAAGGAGTGGGTCAAAAGTTCACATAACGGAGGAAGGTGTACCTTCTGTGGTGTGGTGATGCTCATAAAGTGAGCTGATTTTTTACTTGCGGTTACAGACAAAGAATTCCTGGAATGAATTCTCCAACTCAAAAGGAACTCATTCTGGAAACACAGTGAGCTCTGCAGAGAGGGATCGGGATGAATCAGCTAGGACTCTCTCTCACTTCAGAGAGAAATAGAGACTCCTGCGCCAGCTACCTTGCTCTCCTGTAGGTGAGAGAAAAGCCTCTCCTTCAGTCAGCACAGAACCTTCTGTAATTTCTGCAGAGTTTACAGTGTCAAAGATGAACAACTCAATGGCTGGGTGGATCAGGGGAGAGAGTCTGCACCCTCTCATTCTCTCTGCTTGGATACACAGGTTCGTGCACTGAACTAAGATGGAAAGGCACAACTGGAGGCCCCAAGCTGGAAGAGCATGTGATTAAAATATGAAGCAGTTTAGGAAGTGAAAGACAATCAATTTCTAGCTATTTACATTCCAAACACCTGCAACTGTTAATAATAATAGCTAATACATAATAATTCCTCATACTTATATAGCGCTTTTCTGAACGCACCACTAAAAGCGCTTTACAGATAATGGGAACTCCTGTCAACCACCAATGTGCAGCATCCACCTGAATGATGAGATGGCAGTCATAGTGCACTGCTACGCTCACCACACATCAGTTATCAGTGGGGAGGAGAACACAGGAATGTAGCCAATTCATAGATGGGGATTATTAGGAGGCCATAATAGGTAAAGGCCAGGGGGAAATGTGGCCAGAACTCCAGGTACTCTTTTTCAAAGAAACACACTGGGATTTTTAATGTCCAGGGAGAGTCAGCTTTATATTTCATCTGAAGGACAATGCATTTTTGCTTGGAGCATTAGGACCCCCACACAGGCAGGGTGAATGCCCCCTCCTGGGGACCTCTTCCAGCAACAACTTTAGTTTTTCTCAGGAGGTCTACCTTACAGATATTGGCCAGGCCCACACATGCTTAGCTTCAGCTGGTTGCCAGTTGTAAGTTGCAGGCTGATTTGGCTGTTTAATGTAAAGCATTACTACTCATGTGGTTCACAATCCAATTCGCTTATTTAAAATATCTGTACATGAGCAGCAAAGATTAACAGCTTTAAAAGAACTGAGTCTAACTTCAAACTTCAAAAACTGTTTGTCCTTTGAAACTTGCACATGTGGAGCATAGTGACTGATTTTTCCCAAGGTGTAGGAATGTGATATCAGCCATATCTTGCTGGCCAATGAGGTCACTCAAGGGATTCAAACCTTATTAGCTAATTAAGACCAGGCAGTAGCTTTCCCTATCAGAAAGAGGCAGAAGTCATGTTTCTTTAAAAGGAAAACACAGTCGGACCATGCAAAGGATCCCAGCTCTTGTTTTCTGAAGCTCAGTCAATAAATATAATGAAAGCAAAAAAAATAGCACTCAAAAACACCCTCCTTTGGGCTCTGCAAAGACTCTATAGGCTGTGTAAATAAATGATTGGATTTTTTCTGATTTTTTTATTTCCCAAAATCGTTAATGAATAATCATCGAAAGATCTCCGACCTTTCAGGTAGGGAACATTGTAGCAATTCAGCTGACAGTGCCCCAGACAGTGCTAAATGCAAATAGGTTTCAGAATTAGATTTGAACATCAAACAGCATGAAGCTAATGAGACGGTGGACCTGTTTAATGTGGTGACCCTGAGATGTTGTTCCAGGCTGTCCCTCCCCTGATGTCTGGGTTCTCCAGATCTCCACCTGGTGGTTCTTTTTCAATTCAGTCATCAGTTTTGCTCGTTCTGCCCAGTGCATTCAGGGACAGGTACAGATGAGCTCTGTGGCCCAGGTAAATGTTTATAGCAAATGTTATAGTTTGTCTGAGGGAGCTACTGTCAAGTGAATCTGCCTAAAGGGCCTGAGTTTTCAAAGATAGCCTTTACTACAATAAGGACATGACTTCACTCACAATCACAATATATTTTGGATGCAACAACCTTAAACTAAAGTAGATAACTAACAGAAAAACAAACTTAACAAATGTTGGGGAAATTTAACTTAATGTGTTTCATGCAATGAACTTCAGACCTGTTTCTCAAGTTTGAATCATCTTTATCATTATCATCTTTTGGAGGACAAAACTATAAAGTTCTGAGAAGAGAGAAGCAAAGTAGTGTTACTATTTGAATTGTTTTATGTTAATATTGTACAATACACTAGTAAAATGTAATTTATAATATTGTGTAAAATTGTGTTCACCATGATACAGAAAGGCATTACAACCCCTGAATCAGTCCAGAGAAGAACAAGAAGAAACATTCTTACACTTATAAGATTAAAGAGCTGATTTGATAAGAGAAATTGATAAGAGAAAACTATGAGAAGATCTTATTACTATACAGTACATACTGAAGTGATGCAAGTTGTGATGGAGTGCTCTAACAGTTTATATGACACAGTTGATGGTAAAGCAAATGCAAATCATGTGCTTTAACATCAGCAGCCAAGCGGTAGTTCTAATTCCTGTTCAGGATCAAGAAGTTGGAAAGAGATAATGAAGACCTGCAGGAATTTTATTAGGCATTGTATTTAGTAAAGAGATGGATCCAGAGAGAATTCAATAGTTTTTCTAGTGTATGGTATTCCTGGATGAATCTGAATTCTATTTAAGTATTTAAGTCGCACAGTTCTTATATGGGAGTGCTTCCTCTGAACACGTGCAACTCATGTTCTTTGGCCTTCAGATACTTTTAAACTTCAGAAAAACAATTCCAGAACACAAAATATAAAAAATAAATTACAATTTCACAGGGCACAGGACAGTATTTTAAGAAGATGATATAGTGGTTGGTATTAGTATTTGGAGGTTTATGAGATGGGACTCAGATATAATTTAATATAAGGTTTATTGTAAAACTCACAGTCCTTTTTTCTGCCTTTTTTAAGTGATGTCTAATTTGGGGTTAGTTGTACTGGTATGGATGAGTTTATTCTCCATGTTTCAGATTCATGCACTCTGTCAGAGAGGACACTGCTATTTATTGAGTAATGCCCAATTCATTCTCCTCCCACAAAGGCTATGTATTCATCTTGACTTGGTGATTTTCTCTTTTTTGAAGAAACAAATGCTGTGCCTCTGTTTCAAAATTGATCATACTGTATTTAGCATCTCTGCAATGGAAGGAGTATGCCTGTTGTCAGCTTGTGAAAATACTCTATTGACCAGCCTTGCTATACATTATGGCGAGTCATTGATTTTTGCTTCAGCTCCACCACATGATATTTGAAATATATGACTGGAAAACTATGGAACTTTGTTCCCTGCACACACCATCCTTTAAATTGCCAGTACACCTGACTGGCTGCATCAGTGAACCAAAATGGGGATCAAGGGTCCTTCAAGACCAGCACTCATGCAGTTAATGCGAATACTTTCAAATGAGTAATTTAGGAAATCATTATTTCATTATTAAAGAATTAGGATTTCTTCCCTGACCAACCCTACAGTTAAACCCTCGATTTGCTCAGATTACAAATTACAGATTAAATGAGACAGAATGAAAACTAGAGAACTCTCAAGCCCTTGGAAACTGATGTTGTCCATCCCTGCTACAGCCCATAGCTGCACGAGGACAGTCCTCAATGAAAATAGTCCCTCAGGTTTCAGAGGCCTCTTTAGGTCAATAATAGTACCAGACCCCATGATGAGGACTCAGTGAGTTTATATGAAACTCACCTGGCCCAAATGAACCATACAACACAAATATGAATCTACTTGTGCTTTCAGAAGAGGTTGAGTCCTATGGATCCACTGAACTGTTGTCCTTATTGCCTAGACTTGGTGATTCCTATCACAGGTTCTAATGCTACTTCACTTTGGATAGTGTCTTTGACCAAATCTGAAACCCCTACAATCTGAATTCTAAATTTATTCTGTAACTAGACTGCTATTAATTTCAGAAGTGAGTTTTATAAAGGTCTATGCACATACCGTACTGTACAGTAATTCATTACTTGAAGAGAAAGAACTACAAGTATGAGTTTTTATACTTTTAGAAATCATGTTTTTTTTTTTGAAATGCTCTGATTAATTAGGGATTGGTTGATTGTTTGTCAACCATAATAAACTTAGGATAATAAGTGTAGCAGAACTATATTTGCAATTAGTGCTTGACCTGCAGTGGTTTGTCTCTTTGATATACACAATTATATATTACATTTGATATGCACATTATTCTAGGCATTTCCCCACTCAATGCCTGTACCATAAAGCTCAGGAGTTACACATTCTGAAGATGAATGGATTGCATTCATTTATTTGTTGTATATAAATAATTGCTTCACTGAAATACATCTGGGCTATGAGTTAGAGCAATCTGGCCAGCAAATCAGATTCTTCGCCATGTAAAGTAAACCAAAGGAGAATGGCGTGCTAGGAATTGGCACACAGATATAAACCACTGGGAAGGAAGATATAATAATGCCCACACCCTTTTTCATTAGCTCTCCTGATATGCACCTTAAATTGACCATATGGCTAATGGATGTTTCAGTTCAGTTAGGTGCATCTTAACATAGGCCAGACTGCTCTGTAAGGGTGTAGACAGCTACTCTGTATGCAATAATTCCTATCTGATATGGGCAGAAGTAAAAAGAGCATTAATTCAACATCTTGCATTACATATAAAAAATAGCTTATGCAAGCAAAGAGAGAACTGAAATGGTGAATGTTTGGAGACTGTGAGAAATCACGAAGATCTGCCTAGTACAGTATGGAGGGGTTAGGAGGAAGGAAAGGAAAGGGGTTGTCCCATACATATATTTTCCAAGGATTTTTTGTGAACCTGCCAGTATTCGAAAGGATTATGAAAATGTCACACCACATTCTGTGACAAAGATTGAAAACTTTTTACATTAACTTGTTTTCACATATTTGATTTTATATACTGTAGCTAATGAACATTCACATCACCTACAGATACGTATGCTTTATGTGCTCTATGAGCAACCCACATGGTCAAAGCTGGCTGTTTCATTTGGGTTTATATATATATATGTGATCAAAAAGAACTGAGGACTTTGATATTCTGGATTAATAAAACCTCCCAAACCTTCATTTTTAAATTAAAGATTAAGCCAGACAAAGAGGCAATAAGAGTACCTGAACAGCATCAGTTCAGATTTTTCAAAGAAGTTTTCAAAGAAGCAGTGCCCCCTAACAGTGTTAAACATTAATGGTTGTGCTACTGATGGTTATACAGCTTGTTTTGCAGGATAAGTAATATTTGCCCCCATTTTAATTAAAATAGTTAAGCTGACTAAAATAATTAAGCTTATTAGCTACCTAAGTGTTAACCACATCCAAAGGTCCAATTGTTTGGGATTTGCTGAGAGAAGAGTTTTTGTCACCTGGATGGTCAGACTAATGACAAGTGGGTTAGGTTTATGGTTGGTTCATCTAAAATGTGGAGAGAGAGGTGAGTACAGAGGTTGGAATCACCTGGATTGGCAGAACAATGAGGGCCACGCAGATCATGATGACCACAAGAAGCTGGGAGGGCCAGATCTTGGGTGTCACATCGCCAAAGCCCACTGTGGAGAATGTGACGATGCAGAAATATAGAGAGTCGAACAGCGTCAGGTTATTCCCAGCTCGCTCCAAGTGCTGGATCCCACAGATGCTGGGGAAATTGAAAGACAAGACAGACAAATGCATCCATAAGATGGGCAGCTTTATTTAGCTTTGAATGTAACTTCTAAACGCAAAACAATGATTGAGCCAAGCTGGCCATTTGGAGCCTTTAGCAAGTTTTAAAATGGCCTTCAGACAAAAGCAAACACACTTACAGCACTACTGTGCTTTCTACAGATTAAGAAAGGTTTTCAGGGTCCATATATTTAATTACAGGAGACTGGCAAGCCAGTTGTGCATTACAGAATTTCAAACATGAAAGCACTCTTCAAATGGAAGAACAGTGGAGAAGTTCAGGATGAAAACAGATGCAGGTGTTAGCAGTTGAGAGATTTTAGAGCCCCACCAATTCTTAGACTTCCAGCTGAGAGCATTTCATCTGAGCCTGTCGTTTCTGAAGCAAGACTAAAGTATGTCTCGGTTGTCACCTTTCTTTATCATTGTGAATGTGTTAATTGCATGGTGGAAATAAACATGATGCATCACAGTGATCACATCACAGCTGCAAAAGCATGTTTTAAATAGTGCTGAAATACTATGGAACACAGGTTTTTGGATTTTATAGTCTTCCCACTTGCTATAGGATAGTTAAAAAAAATAAAATCCCCTAATCTGACATTAAACCACTCACACCAATTCATTCATATTTTTTTAATAATCTATCACCACTGTACTTAAGATTCTGAGAAGTACTATATAACTGTAAAACACATAATCAATGTTGTGGACAAATGAACAAGCAAAGCAGGAATGGGGCTCTGCGTTTCTGACCTTACAAAGCTTTCCAGGAATACAAATATATTTCTCTTTGCATGGAATTTGATGTCAGTTTTGTCAATATTAAATCAGAGAGGCAGTATTCAAAGTATACAATGTACTTAGTTGGCCTACTCAAATAAGTGAAAACTGAGTTAGCCATGGGGGAACATACTGCCATGGAAGATGACAAAGAGAGTTATGTTGGCTCAAACCACTCCTGATCCTACAGAACAGCAGTGCCCCATGTTTTATAGATAATATATGAACTGGCATCCTCTCCAAGGTCTTTGTACCCGTTGCCTGCTGGTATAATCTCTGGTTCCCTTGTGATCTACAAGTAAAGAAGTGGTTAAAAATGTTTGAATGGTATACTCCTGAATGAACAAATGCCTGGAAAGAGTGGTAATAGAGACCATATAAATCAAGCTAGAGTCTATGGTAGAGTGAAAAGCAAAAGACACTGTGGTCCTCCAGGATCGGGGATGAATATTAGTGGCTTAAAGAGACTGCTGTTTGTGTCTGTAAATGGTTGTGTGTAAAGACATGGTGCATGACTTCATGCAGTTTTCACCTCTAGTGAGGTCCATAGGAAAATCCATTGTGTTGTGTCACAGCTAGTAGTATAATAGTAGTAAAATAAGAACACGCGGTAACACATGGCTTATGGTAACACACGTTTTATGGCCCAACTATGAAGGAAGTACTTCAATGAATTGAAATGATCCCTCTGTTAGCGACGTGCTCAGTGCATTCAGTCTAATAGCTTTCTTCATCCGGGGCTCTACGGAGCAATGATCTGTGCATCTGGGCACTTAATGGGCATGTCTGTTTACACAGCCTCTGTTCTCAGCTCTGTCAACAGACAGCTGCCTGCTTTGAAAAGGTCAGTCACCGTGAGTAGTTGGCTTTTACAGGCTGTTTAATTCAATTACCCAGCCAGTGGTGAGAAAGCTCTCGGGCGAGATCATTTCATTTCTCTGGCTCTTTTTCTTTTTTTTCTGTAACACTGCAATAATGGTCAGTTGTTGTTTCCCCTATAAAGGTGCCATGATAATTTCATAACTCTGTCGTGTGCCATTATAGGTAAGAAAGATAAAAAGCAAGCAGTTTTTTAGTTAGAAACAAAACAGAAGTTGAAAAGTAAATGATCTTTTTTTCTTATGCATGTATGCCCTGTTTCCTTCTGTAGCACACAATCGAGGAAATGAATAATAGAAGATGAGAGGTGCTCAGCTTGGGCCATGTCAGAGTGGCCACACTCAAGCGTCCTTAAGTATGGGGGTCTCTTTGGCATAGAAACAAAATGAGAAATTTGCTCGTTAATTGATAATGATTGCACTCTGACTGGCAGAAGCAAAGCCCAAGCACTCGGGAAAAATAGTAAAAAAAAAGTGAGAAAAAGTCTACTGCAACTTCTCACCCAGCCAGCCAAGTACCCAAGAAAACAAGTCAGTCTATATTTTTCTGTTGCATCTTTTCAAACATTCAGGCTGTAGTTCCAACATACTGCCCAACTGTTCCAACAAAAACAGCTTCTGGTCAGATGTCAACAACAGATTGCCAGAGAAAAGTAATTTGTTTTGAACAAGAGATTTTTCCCTGTTATCATACCAAACTACCCTTCATTTGCTGTTATTGGGCAGACATAGATGCAAATCCGTGTGTGAAATCTGTATTCACCCCTATTCATCAATATAACACAATATAGGTGATATTTATATGATCTACTGTATATACCGTATGATTCATTTGATTGATTTGATTGTTCATAATCTTTACCACTGAAATGGACATTGTCTTTTTAAAATTGTCTTGATAATGGTATAATTAATAATGATAATAAATCAATGTTAATAATACATAATTAACAATTATTTTATTTTATATACAACCCATTTAAAATCACTGTCAATGACTGCAGCATGTACTTTTGAGAATAAAAATTTTTGTTGTGCTCCTCTACAGAGTCATTTGAAATTTCGCATATCTGTATAGCACAGGACATTAGGCTCTGGACTCATAACTGGAAGGCTATGGGTTCAAATAATAGGCAAAGCACAGCTGGTGTACCCTTGAGCTTAACACCTAAGTTGCTTCACCCTGTTTTAGGAAAATGTCCAGGAATATAAGTGGATATAATAAGAATTCAAATAATAAGACAATAATATTTTTGTAAGAACCATAGTACCTTACAAGAAACTTTGCTTCCAACGCATCAGTTAATCTTCTGTATGTATACTGAACTGAACTGGAATTACTGTTCATCCTAACTTAAATAATTGATGTAGGCCACTAGTATTTACAATGTTTCTGGTCAGTAACCATGTATTTTGGTTTCATTTTGTACATAACTATGTTTGAATTAAGTTGTGCACTTAATTGTTTCATATTACCACTGTTTAAATGCATTTTACTCATAGTGGACCAATGAAAAGAGCTATGTAAAGTTAGCTATAAAACTTAGTGGACTGGAAAGATTTTCAGATGATATTTATATACTAGGATTAAAAAGCACGGTAGAAAATGAATTGCAAAATTCAAGACTGGACAAACATCTGATGTTTAACAAAAACAAGTGTAGGGTTTTGCTACTCCCAAGATCTCTCACATTGAGTGAAGGAAGGAGACATAGCTTGTGGTCTGGGGAACAGCATATCGTTGTCGAAATTTGGTGAAGGGACATTTTTCAGAGAACAAACAACCTACGTCTGCATCCTCCACCAAATGTTACACACCAGTGATTTAGTACTAGAATGAAATGTTTAAAATAGGCAAGAAAACAGTGCTCTTTTATTTACAGCACAGGGAAAATAAAACAGAAGTGCTGGGAGACCTGCCAACATATGTCATGAATTTTGTACAAAGCTAATCAAAATCAGTGTAAAACAAACCTCTTCCATCAACTTAAACAATTTTCAATCCAATTGTTTCAATGTTGAAACAATTACAGCTCATAAAATTCATGAAAATAAATAACTTTAAAAGTGTGGTACTATATCTGTCTTTTGATTCTAAAATTTGAAAAGGTGGACAAAGGGCTAATTTCAGATAATGTATTAGTTTTTAGTAATATCCACAGAAATCCAGCAATGGTGTTTGTCTGCTTGTTTCATTGACAGTAAAGAATTATGCAATGAAGTTTGGAGAGGTGTCTTTGGTTGTGTGTCATGACTACCTCTGACCATGCTATTGCTGTACTTTTGCTATTTCTTCGAAACAACTCTGTGAGTGAGCTATATCACCCTGTAACTCACATTTGCTGCTAAATTAGTACGTGTTACTTTTCAGCATTTACATGTTTCCACTTTGTCAGCTTTTAAAATCACATGGCCTCAACTATCAATATGATTCAACACATTCACCTTCTCCTGAATTGACTATGTTAATCTTATCCTGGAGCCCTTGCACTGACTTCCTGTCAGGTTTCATGTCGACTTCAAAGTCCTCATGCTCTGCATGGCTTGGCACCTCAGTACCTGAGATACTATCGCCCTTCTCCCCACATCGCAACCTTACTCTTCTAATTCTGTTCTCCTATCTGTCCCCCAAGCCTGTCTGCACTCTACAGGTAACAGGGCCTTCTCCTGTTATGTCCCAAAGCTCTAGAACTCTATCCCCTAGAATATCAGAGAGTCACCTTCCCCAAACTCATTAAAATCTAAACTCAAAACCTTCTTCTTTAGAAGGGCCTTTACTTAATTGGTTCTGTTATATACAGCTTTGTTAGCTCCTAGCGTATTCAGTACCCCCATCTACTGTTTCCTCTCATTGTGTATTTTCATTAAATGTATATATTGTGCATTTTTGTTGTTGTCGTCATCCTATAAAGCACTTTGAGAAGCCACCTTTAAAGGCAACCCCTTGAAGCTAAGTAGGTTCAAGCGTGTCCAGTTCCTGTATGGGAGACCTCGTGGGAAAGCTAAGGTTGCTGCTAGGTGTTAGAGGGACCAGTTAGGAGCTCTCTCCCTGCAGTCTGTGTGGGTCCTACTGTCCCAGTATTGTGACTGGGACACTACAGTATACTTTGAAATGGAACCATCCTTTGGATGAGACATAAAACTAAGGTCCTGACTCTCTGTAGTCATTCAAAATCCCAGGGTGTTTCTTGAAAAGAATACCTGGAGTTCTGGCCAAATTTCCCCCTAACCTTTACAAATGATGGCCTCCTAATATAATTCCCATCTATGAATCGTCTTCATTACTCTGTTCTCCTCCTGCCTGTTAGCTGATATGCGGTGAGCATCCTGGGGCACATTGGCAGCTGTTGCATCATCCAGGTGGTTCTACACATTTGTGGTGGAGGGGAGTCCCGATTACCTGTAAAGCACTTTCAGTGGAGCGTCCAGAAACAGCTATATAAGTTAACAATAATAATAATATTAGCACAATTTGTGGGTGGCTCTTTTGCCAATCCCTCCCAAGTCAAAAACACCGGCAAGTCCAGGTCTCCCAATAATTAGCGTTGTAAACTTCTATTTATTCTACTTTATGTTTTGCTACTGATCCACTGACTTTCAATTATGTATCAGTTTAATTATTTAATACAAAAAAGGCCTGAAAAACGTCCAAACAGCATTGTTCAAATGTTGTAGCTGTCTATTTCATCAAGGTAAGTGAACAGGGAATAGGACAAGGTCTGAAAAGAAACAGCATCTTGGTTTTAAGACTTAGCTAAACTGTACCAGCATACTTCCCTTCTGAGTTTTTATAAGAACCTCAGACTGGTATTTGATATTGAAAGCAACCTCTCACTTGCAGGAGAGTCATCCTTCAATTCAAGAGGAAATTCCTCTTTATTAGGTTAGTCTCAGGACACAGGTACATAATATCAGTCTTCATGGTAATTTTTCAGTTTTTTCAAGGCTTCGAAATTGACTGGTATCTTTAGGATTAGTGTCCCTGCTACTTACCATGTAAACATCAGGCAAACCAGAGTACAAATCAAGATGAGGACTTGATTGAACATAGCAGAGTGGGTCCTTTGAATAGCTCGGTGAAGGTCATTCTGAAAAACACAGAAATCAGGAACATCTGAACCAACACCTGAATTCATTCTACAGCAATATGATGGCAAAAGTTTCAATGTATTTTTTAGTAACAATATTTTTTTACTAATACAGTTGGTATGGCAAATTTGTAGAAGCAGAATTGGAACAAATGTGATAGAATCAAGAGGAAATCAGAAATGAGATAATGTGAAGAATAGAAGTTTTTTATGAGAAGACTGGGGATTTTCAATGTCTCAGTTGGTAAAAGCTCTCACCCAAGAGCAGACTGAGCTCTATGATCCAGGTATCCTGGGTTTGAACCCTTAATATATATATTAATAGGTGACTATGACCATGACTCCTCAATTTTCTGTGTGTTCATCTTTGGGTTGCTGAGGGTAAGGTCAGGCATCTCTAAGCACTTGGTGACCAAGAAACCCCTGCAACTTCCGAGGTGGGAACTTTCACAGTCATAAAGTACTATTAGTGAGACATATGCCTCTCTAGCAATGGGGTTTTAAGTTCCTGCATGGAGCTGCATAGCCTTTAATGTGTCAAACAATGAGTGCCCCAGGGCAATGGGTCAGAGGGCTCTGCTTACACTTTCTCACTTTCCCTGAGTGGTGGGTTAAAGGGTTCATAATCGTGGCCAGAGACATAAGAAATGTACAACTGGAGATCCTAAATTAGATGCCTATAGAACAATATAAGTGGAAAGAATACTACAAAGTACAGAAGAGCGGGACTGTAATTTTCTTATATGGCCTACATTAATTTATTTGCAGGATGTTAATATTCCTACAGATGTGTTCCATTACATCATTTTAACATCCTATCAAATGTTACAGGTAAAGTAAGAGGCATGTATTTAGCTGTTAATGAATTGGGCTACTTCATCCTTTTCTTCACAGGTACACAGGTATCAAACCCCAGGACCAGGCAGCATCAGCACCATGCTCAATATACCTGAGCCCTCCAGTCACTCTGCACCATGATGAGACAATATATTTATTGGACATATGATTATCTCTGTTACACTATCTAGTATTGAACGTGCTGTTAAACTCTAATTGGAAACCTCTTGTTTCAAATTATAGTTAGGCGGCAAACTCCATCTGAAATCCATTTGTTTTGCTTTTTTTATCTTTTTTTTTATTTTGAGCATTTGACAACTGGGCTGAACACAGGCAGTAGAAGAAATGAAATCAAGGGAACAGCACAAGTTTAAACTTCTTCCCTAGAGCAGTATGGTTCTTCATCTAACTTTAAATCTCCTTAAACTGCCACCAGGGTCAATTCAAAGGATGAGCACACTGAAATGAGAACTTGAAGCAGGAATCCAGTCCAGGATAATGAGGGTTCTGCACATTTTCATTTGTCATGCCTGACAAACTCGATACACCTTTAGATGTCTTTTGTGCCAACTCTGATTTTTAGAAACTAAACTCAAGAGCAGCCCATTAATTATATATTAATTGGCCTGCTCAATTACTTCTGCTTCATGGCTCCACATAGCCTTAAGCAAGTGACATGCAGATAGAGCCAATGAGATAATTTTTTTAAAAAGGCCCTTTAATATAAATCCCCAATGACACCATCCCAATTATTTCTTTATTAGACTGTCAAGTATCTATGGACACCATGCCTCCTTTTTGATAAGGCACGTACCCAGAATAGTCTAATCTAAGTGGAGTAAAGTGACAGCCTTATTTGAAAATGTTTCTTTCAGTTTATTTCTGTCATTACATTACCTACATCTCAAATCAGAAACAAAGACCATTAAGACATCCAACATTAGATTCAAGTGTACTTGTCAAAAGGGGAAAAATAAATAGTGTTGTTAATGCTGCATCTTCATCTGGCAGAAGTAACTTAGGTTCTCCAGAGCATCAGGGATGGTGTTTTGCATCTATCTTAAATTTAAGGCTACTACTGACAGACAGCAAAAGAGAGCAAGACAGCAATTGCATCATTTCCTACCTAGTTTGCAGGGTTTCGGAGACGTTTAATGCAGGATTTGTGCACTTGGCATTCACTCACTGGAATTAAAGGTAGAGCAAGATGCCACAGATCATTCTGTTGTAGAGCAACAAGCTTGACTGTTTCTAGACATGGTGGCTATCCCTGGTCCTTCAGAGCTCATCCACCAGGTCTTATAGGTCACCTTAACTCTTCGATTTGTAAAGTTGGGTTTTGCTCATGGTTTTGATCAATTTAATCGGTTCATTTCAATTCAAGAATGGTGAACTGTGGTCCATAAGAGATATAGATTGCTGGTGTTTTCATTTCCAAAGATCTCCAACGTACTAAATTGAGCAAACAACCTTTTTAAATTGCAAAAGAAATTGTTCTAGGTGCTTAGAAATTGGTGAATGATGTAAAACTTGCTGAACCATGGCTTTCCAGGATCAGGATCAGCTACCTCTGCAATATACTGCTCCACTGGGTAAAGGTATGATTTTTATGATCCTTGATACAAATTGAACAACAAAAAAGCACATAGTTACACGTCTATGAAAGAAAATGAGGAGATCCTGCAAGCTCTTGTTGAACTGCCTTGTACACTACTGAAAATTAGACAGAAACAATCTGAAACTAAAAACTAAACCTAAATAATCAGGAGACTTTAGTATTTGCTAATGTTGATGATATGGGAAAAGCATTATTAGGCTGCAATGATTCCAACCAAGCTTCATGGCTGTGGGTTGTAGATACCTTTTACTGATGTGGTTAGATTAAAGTAAGCAATTATGAGCCGCTAAAAAGGTGCCTGGTGCTGTACCGCAGTATTTTTAGAAGATCAGAGTTAGAGTGCTTGTCTGTAAATCATTGAGCAGCTCAGTATTAAAGTGCTTGGCTACAGTCTGTACAGTTGCCTTGTGTTTAGAGTGTTGGGCTGTATTGTATTTAGTAGATCAGTGTTAAGTTTTTGGGTTACAGAGTGTTCATTAGATCAGTGTCAGAGTTTTCAGTGTGAGAGAATTAATCAGTTTTGGTTATAAGAATAACTGATAATGGCAAAAGTCAAAAAGAAAGTGCTGATTAAATTATTTACTTACAATCATATTTTCCAGCGCATGCTTTGCTAACCAACAGTTTAGAAAAACAGGGATGAAGAGGTTCCTGAGGGAAGGCAAAATTACCTAAAAGAAGAATAAATAGGAATAAAGAGAAAAATGAGAAAGTTAAAACCTTCAGGGACTCCTTGAATAATATAAAAAATAAGACTAGTTTAGGTTCAATGTTTTAAACATTTATCTGTACAGTTTGTTAAAAGACAATGGTGAAATAATATCTTAGTTTGTCAAATATTTTTTAAAATCTAGTAGTTTCATGTACCTATAATTACACTCCCCAGAAAGAACAGGTAAAGAGACCCGTTAACAGAATGGCACCTTTTTTAATGAGATTGCTCTCAGTGTGCAGTACGTAAAAAATGTAGAGAGATCTATTTTCTAAAAACAAAACAAAAACCTCTCATAAACACTGAAGAGCTAATTTCCTTCCATGGCCCACTGAGCAAGGCTACACTTGACTCAGTCCATTAGACACCACCCACAAAGCATTCACACTTTCCAACATTGGCGCTGTCAATCTTTCACACTGGCTGCTTTTATGATGTGTCAATCACACCTGAAGTGGGAGAATAATGCCGCATCTATCAGCCCAGAACCATTCAGCATCTTTCTTTAGGAGGAATTGAATAGAAATGGAACTATGACAGGTGAAATCACAAAGGTACACCACAGGAGCAGGAATCCTATTTACAGCTGCTGTCCAAATGCTTTCCCAACTCAGATGGAGGAAATAATTATTGGATATGTGGTTTACATTCCAGGCAGCTCACTCAGAACTCATTTAAATTGCATTATGTCATTCTTATACTGCATGTCAGGCATCACTGCTACGAGACTTGATCAGCAAGTCCCCATGAGGTGGACAGGAACTTATTGCAGCCATTGGAATTTTGTTACATACTGTACACATTTCTGTGCATTAATAAGACTGCTATGTGTCTTTCTTTTTTTGTGTACTCTTAAGTAACTCCTGTAACTCTTAAGTTCCAGAAGTATTGCCTTTTCTGTTTCCAGAATGGGTTATTGTTGCACTTCAATGTTAATGTTTGGTTTCACTATGTACCCAAGTCAAAGTCAATTTCAACAGATCATGGAAGAAGCAACACCAGACTAAATGTGAGGTGCTTTGAGTCAGTGTGTCTTTAAAACCAGGTCAATTTAGGTTTAGAATCATGCACATGTAAGCAACAAAGACTAAAGTGCATTTCAGGTGGGTGTATTTCTTTTGTTAATTCTAAAAAACATCTTCCAGACTTATGGTGTTTTTTAAGAAAGAGCAAGCTTTTATTGTAAATTAGCTCTAGCTATATCCATTTCCATGTCTCAAATTGCTAAAAAGCAGAACAGTCTAATGAGATACCAAATTCCTATTCATCTACTGTATATGAAGTTAAAGTGGACAGACATGGAAAATCAATTTACCTTTATTAAGGTGCTTCACCGTGACATAGCTAAGATTGACTGGTCAGTTGAGCATACTGTATATATATGTTATGAGTCTTACAAGTGTCAAACATGATGAAAAGGAAAATTTACTTTCTTTCAGCTCCAATAAAAGCATAGCTCTACAGCATTTCCCTTCAGGTATTTTTATAGTGATTGTGTCTGTGATTGCAATGTCTATATTTGTCTTACAGACATTTCGAATGTTATGTGAAGCATGTAGTATCAGATTCACATGTTAAATAAATTCCACTTCCCAGTATTTAGACTTGCAGTGACCTTTTTTTTATTTGCAGCTACTTTCACTGGAACCGTCTTTGAGAGAGGGTAATAATTAATGTTAGAAGGTTCAGCAACTGAGAACACCAAGAAATAGGATATTAAAAACATAAATAGCCAAGAAAAATTGTATACTGTAGCATGCAAATTGACTTGAAAACTTTGGGATTTATTATTTATTGATCTCTACACATCTCTACACATAAAAATAATTTCAAGAAAACACAGAAATATGATGTTATTCATTATACAAATCTTCAATAAAATGAATTAAAGCTGGAAAACACAACCCATTATGTCTTTTAAGTACTTTTGGTGCCATTATAATTTCTTAATATGAGATTCGGACCCAGGTAGATTAGTGTCAAGGACTGAAATACTCCTGTACGCATCTGGTGATTTGATCCATCTGGAACAATGACTAACATAACACTTCATAAAACAGAATTTGTTTGCTTTATCACTTGTGGTGATGCATCCTTTTTTTCCCTCTGTTTACAAGAAGTTATTTAATACAAAATGCTCTTTAATACAAGGACTTCTAACTTTTTTAATACAATATCTTCTATAACTGAAGAAGTGGCTTGTATTAAAGCTTGCAAATACATATTGATTACATCCCACAATCAAGGATTTTGTTTTAAATTCCGAGTTTTCTAGGGGATTCTGAGGATATAGGTTCATGCCCACACAACCAACAATCAGGGGGAGAAAGTGGGTGATCTTCTAATAAAATTAGCACACTATTGTATGATGTAATTAATTAACTTAAAAACAGCTCTATTTAAAAATTTAACAATTGTAAAATTTGAAATTGCAGCTAAAAGCCAGTTGAAGAGAGATTGTTCTCAGACTATCAGAGTCCAGCGCAACACTGGAATGTATCAGCAAACCTGAGTCACTCACTGTGATGACGAATGGCACGGCACTGATCATCTCCAGAATAAACGGGACTCGCAACACCTGCTCCCACACGTTGCCCTGGAAACAACAAACACACAGGTCAAGGATCAGAGGTCAGATAGGAGGGGAACAAAGAGGAGTCCTCAAGTTTATTAAAAAGTGTCCAAGAAAGTGACCCTTAACCTTTTTGATTGAGCCATTTTCTATTAAATGGAATTGAAAGATTGCACTGTTAACATTTGCCACAACATTTGTTCTTGTCATGAAAAAGAAATACAAAGCTAATGTAGAGCAGAAATGGGTTCAAGATTGTCAGCAGATAGAAAAACTAGGTTGTTTTATAGACGCAAAATGACCGGTCTTGGAAAACCTCTGTAAAATTCAGTGTTTACTATAATAATAATTTTTTGTTTTTGTTGCACTTCCAAGGTCCAGTTTCTATTTTAAATCTGGAATTACCACTTTTTTAATATTAACATGGAGTAAATAAAGACCTACTGTATAGGCTCCGTGGGGCAAGTGTTAGAAACAAACATCTGAAAAGCTGCAAACCCAATGTGCCCAACAAAAGAATTAGGGCTGATAAACTAATTCATGTGGCATTGATGCTAGTGTAAGCTTGCATGTGCTATGCAAATATCTAGTGTTGCACTTGTGCAAAGACCTAAGAGTACACTTTCTGACTAATGTTTATGCGATTCCAGATGTGCACAGCCACATAGGAAATCCCAGTCAAGAAAAACACAGTATAGTGTTAAGAGTACACTATAGACCTCTAAATACAGATGATGATTATAAGTCAACACTGTATAATGAAAGTAAAAATGTATGTGGAAATGTAGATGTAGTGTTTATGGGAGACTGCAACTTTTCCCACACAGACTGGGAGACAGCATAAGGCAAATACAAAACTATATCATATATAAGCAAATATATATATAAACAGTATCCCTAATGGTGGTAATTAGTGGGGTACCACAAGGATCTGTACTAGGACCACTGTTCCTTTTAGTTTATATCAATGACATAGATTCCAGTATTCTTATTAAACTACTTACATTTGCAGATGATACAAAATTGGGAGGATTAGAAAAGCAGCAAATTAAATTTCTAAAGATTTAGATAAAATTCAAGACCAGGCAAACATCTGGTAAATGGTTTTTAATGTAGAGAACTGCAGGGATTTGCGTGAATGTAGTAATGACAATACGTCAATGCAAAATGAGAAAGGGTGATATAATAGGGGCTTCTTATAGAAAAGGTTTAGACTGACACTATTTAAATCTTTAAAAAGCAAAAAAAAGGATATATGGTTAAAAGCGTAAACTTTTAATCAAGAAATGCTTTATTAAAATTGTACAGTGCACTAGTCATTTTTCCATAAGCACCTGCACCTCCACTTCTGTGTTACCTCACTCTTTTGTTTGCTGAGCTAGACAGTCTTGTCTACACTTGTTGCAGCCCTGTGACTGTTCACTGAGGCTTTATCCAGACACAAAGTCACTTAAGCGAATATCTACAGAATGAAGAATGAAATACAAACCCGAGGACATACAGTAAGTGGAAACTACATGTGTGTGGCAGTGCATTTCAAACAGAGAACAGGAGGTACTTCATTACTTAACAAGGTTGTGGAAGTGTGGAACAAGCTATTAAGCCATGTTGTTGAAGCTGATACTCTGGCTTCTTTCAAGAAATCGTTGAATGTGATCTTTGGATCAATTAACTACTAATTATAAAACCAGCAAGATGGGCCAAATGGCCTCATCTCTTTAGCAACATTTCTTATGTTTGTTATGAGACACCCACAAGTCAAGTCAGAACCATTCATCTTGTAGTATACAATAAGCTCCATAGTAACGTACAAGAGAGTTTTCATCAATTGGAGGATTGGTATGTTCCTCAGTTAAATCACTGCAAGCCTGCGGGTGCCTTCTAAGTCATACAAGTCATCAGTCTACCTAAATTCAAGAGGACTCTGACCAGCTGGCAGAACTCAGGACATCACTGGACGTACAGGATCTGCACCATGGACATTAGAGCACTGTGTTTTTGCTGGTTTAGAAGCTTAGAAAATGGGCTTAATTCATCTTGTTCTAAAGTGTTTTAGACATGTAGGAACCTCTTAAGATGTAAATTTGTCTGTACAGATATAATTTGACAAATTAACATATCAAGCACAAAGAAAGAAACCGTTGCTTCAATAAGGAATTTTGCAAAAGCTTAGGGATTCCAGCTGTGCAAGTGGTTTACTGAGCCTTTTTCATCTGGTTACTTGCATGGTAAGACCTTTTTTTCAGTTTTTGAAAAGATGGAGGACTTTGAAATTAGCATTATCTCTGTACCTTCTAAGAGGTTTCATAACTTCTCACATTTAAATTCCTTGACAAGGTGCCTGGAATTTAAACAGCTGGCTAGGGCCAAGCAAAGCCAATAATGTTTTTTTTTTGTCTGTGTTTGATACAAATTAATTAATTCTCACCTGGAAATGTTTTATGAGAATTGAGACATGACAGATAAATGTGCAGAACAGAACATAAGGAAAGTTACAAGGACATTGCAGGACATTCAGTTTGGCACACTCACCTTATAGCTGAGGTACACCACCAGCATGGTTTCTGAAAAGCTGATTAACGCCACCAAAACCTAAGGAGAAAAGAAAGAAGCTCTTAAATTTAGCTTTCCAGGATTTGTCCAAATTCAAGTGTAATTTGTTAATCCCTCTGTTCTCAGAACCAAAATTATCTGTATTTTTTTCCTTTATGCAAACTTGTCCCATAGCACATGAATTAACGCATAACACAAAGCATGTGAATTAAAACACAGCACTTAGTACATGAATTAACATATAAATTAATACACAGAACATGAACTGAAAGGGAGAAACAGACAGCACATGAATTCACACAATGTACATGAATTAACACACAGCACTGAGCACATGAATTAACATACAGAACATCAATTAACATGCAGCAAATGGATAAGCTGGGCAGCATGCCCATTGGGAAGGGGGTAGGCACATTGCTCTGGAGTGTACATGTAGAAGCACATTAGAAAATCTCAAATGAAAGCAGGTCGTATAGCACATCTAGCCTAGTTGTAGTACTTTAGGTAGTTTTTAAGTGATGTAGAATCATCTCCATTTGATATGTTGTTATTATAAGGAATTCAGTGTGCCAATGATGTCTGTTTGCAGGGAACTCTCATTACGTCTTTGCAATCACCAAACTCAATCTGTCGGTTACAGCTGCCAGTGGAGACACTATGAGACACACAGAGGTGAGGCCCACCACGAGCACAGGAGCTCAAAGTGGTCACTGAACTTAAACCAGGATGTTGCTGCCCCTACATGCTGAAAGGCATAAGGGGCAAATATCCATCCATCCATTTTCTAACCACTTAAATTCAGGGTCACGGATACCTGGAGCCGATCCCAGCAAGCAACAAGCACAAGGTGGGATACAGCCTGGACAAGCTGCCAGTTCATCACAGGGCATACACAGACACACACACTCACACCAGGCCCAGCTTTCCCAGGAGCCAAGTAACCTACCAGTATTCTTTGGACTGAACATGCACACTCCACACAGAGAGCACTCAAGGTCTGGACCCCAGCACTGTGATGCAGCAATGCTAACTGTGCTACCATGCCACCCCGGAAGGAATTAAATCCAACACAAAAATAAATTCAAAAGTTATGTTTTATTTGGGCATTACTAAGTCATCCTGCATACCCCAGGTGACTCTCAGAAGTCCCCTGCATGTACGTATACCCCCATTTTAAAAATAATAAAGTGAGTATTCCTTACTTGCAATGCCCAGAGTGGTAGGGGCCTGTTTACCCAAATTATCAGTGACCTGGGTAGGATCAGAAAGAGACAAATTCATCATCTATTACAATCTAAAGTACCTACGCCTTAATTCAAAAGGATCTGACATGTGCCAGTGTGCAATGATTGGTTCACCTGTAGTTTTGATCATGAAACCCTTTGAAAGATTCCTTGGTTACAATGATGAACACATAAAAATATTTAGTACCTTAACAGAAACTTAGAAACATGTTCAGAATTTCTGGGGAAAATATAGAGATCAGTACAATTTCAGAAGAACTTACAACAAAAACAACGCCATCTTTGAAATCAACTGGAGAATTAACTGAAGCAGAAGTCAATCTATTATTGTGTTGTGTTGAACAAACTTCAACAATTATGGACATTCTAAGGGGAGTGGGGACAGTGATGAAGTATTAGCCACACCAGTGATAAACCTTTCTGAGAACAGCTGGAATTCAGGTCCATAGACAACCCATTACGTGGGCTGACACATTAATCTGAATGGCTCTGCTGTCACTGTAATGTAGCCCTGGCTTTCTTCTTGTTCTTTATTAATTTCCACACTGCTTTCCGGGTATCGACCGGCTGCCTCCTCTTGCCCAAATAGCATTGCACTGCCTGGAAAAAAGCACTCAACCCACATTACTGAGCACTATGCAGTCTGCTTTTTATTTTCTCTTGTGGTGCCACTGAGGCACCAGTGGAAACCACCTCTCAACGGGCATTGAAATCACTTACTGAGAGACCTGAAGACCTGGTGCAAGTAGATCATATCTCTTTTTTTTTGCATCTTGTTATCACAACAGGAGAAACATCACAGCATGTCTTTGCTTCAACACCTCACTTAGAGTTCTACATATTGTTTTTCCAGAGTTGGATTAGTTTTACAGTTAGTTGAAAGTCTGTACTTTCATTTAGTTTGCACAATTTTGAAAACAAAACAGCTCAAGAAGAGCAACTCTCATCACAATGTTTCTGCATACATCATGGAAGATTAAATCAGATTGTCGGTCTGATTCACGCATCTGTTATCTTCTGCTGTTGCATCAACTAATACAAACACAAAAATCCATCTGCAAAAAACAAACTCTACACAACATTTCTTCCTTCTTATTACCTAAATATGCTTGATTGATATGGATAAAACACACATTTGAAAAGGTAGGAACATACAGATGGAGCTCTGTTCAACTGTAAGTACTGTAAAAGCTTTCAGCAGCAATTGCTCAATCACTGTTCAACCTGTTTCTTAAGTCACTTTGAATAAAACTGTCAGACTGGTACTGTAACTAATTGCTGTTAAAATCTGTAGGTTTCTTTCTGGTTTGTGAAGTACATTGCTGTACTATACTGTATGTATTAAAGGTCATGCAGCAGGTTTAGTTATTGCATGTGCAGAGCCCTGCCAGCAGCTGTCCCAGGGTGGAACAACAAACCTGGTACTGGAATTACATCACTACCCTGCAAAAACCAATATAATTGAATATCAAACCCCATACTTACCAATCGAACTGGCTTTTCAGCAGTGTTGAGGTGTTCTGCTTGGGACAGCCCCAGCTGAAATGGAGAAGAATAAGAAATTACCCTTGAAAAGGGAAGAGTTACCTTCTTGATAAGCATTGAAAAGAAACTGATAAAGCACTGATTGATTACCCCTTCTGAGTTAATGATTGACAGCTAAAAGGCAGGCAGAATGCAGCCTGAGGCTTCTAGAGGAAGTCTTACCCCCTAAGACCTCTGAATGGCTGAAAATACAATGAATGACAGCGCTTTTTACCAATCAGATCCCCTTATTTCTGGCGGTCCTGCTTCAAACATTTACTACAAAGTCAATAACGTTCAATAGCCTCCAGGTCTGGAGATAAGCTAGTCTAGGCTTCTGTGGATATATATCAAGCTTCAGAATAAGGTAAAAACATGGGGTATATATATATATTTTGCTGCGTTTTGCTTTTGCGGTCTTGTTTTGCTGGCTTATTGATTACCTTATCTATGCATATTGGAAGTTTAGAAGTGCATCATCAGATAAAAAGTGACTGTGATCAATCGTCTTTTTTAAAAAACAACATTTTTTTTAAAGCTCCTGTTGTCGTTTTTCGATAAATAACATGGTTTTGTTGGTAAAAAACTATTACAAATTATGAAGGAATCAAAGGTAGATAATGATTTACACCGTAGACGTTTTGTGAAACCCTAGTTGAACACATTTCGATTGATAAAAGGTTTTCTGTAAAGGTTTTGTGGTTTTGGTGATATAAAATAATGAAGTGAAAGAGAACTTTTGAGGCATGTTTTTCTTAAAAAGTTGCATATACATGTACATCCAGCATTAAGAGGTTAAGAAAGACCACATTTCCCTATTGCAGAACCTTTACTGCGGTGCTTCTTGGTTGTGGTTTAGACTTCAGATCTAAAGCTGTGATCACTCCTTTAATTTGTCTCAGTTTCATTATTATGACAAGATGTTCTGATTTTTTTTCAATAAATAACAGAAAAAAATTAAACTGCCAAAAAAGCAGGAAACAATACAGACAGGGAGAAGAAATTGTGATTTGTTTTATTAAAAAATAGCTTACATTTTCAAATAGCCACTGACTGAATGACAGACTGACTGATTGAAAAGTTGCAGCAAACTAGAACAAATCAATCACTTTCCATAATGGCAAAAGATTTAGGACACTTTGGAGAAAAAAAAAATGAAACGGTGTGTAAAAAGGAGTGTGAAACAATGAATGACACAGGTTTCCTTCAAAGGAAACAGTTAACTTGATGTCAGGAGATGAAATATCTAAATTAACCCCTAACTAAGCAGAGTTCAAGCTGGAATAAGGAGCTGTCTCTAGAAAATGTTGAACAACAGGAAAGCTGATGAAAAATATGGTCTATTTGTGGAAAGGGTCAAAAGTGGCTGTCTAGGGTCAATCTGTCTTTTCTCTTTGGCATTCACAAGTCATTTTTTGAAGTCAATCTTTGGTGTGCCTGGATGGTTTTGTGTATACATACTGCACATTACCACAGCTCCCACAGTAAAGAATCATGTTGGGATAGACCATTGCCTGTTATAGAACAGGCAGGTCGAATAAGATTTAGAAACGTAATTTACTATTTATCCTGATCTTCATTATCATCATCTTCTTCAGCCCTCTGTGGGCCAACTCCCAAGATTCTTCAAGCAAATGTCTTGCCTTGGGTCTCTTTAACCACATCCCTCCCTCTCACCTTTTCACTTTAGCTTTTCAACTTGCAGGAGGTCTTCGTGGTCCAGTTCTGTAGGTCTTTACCCCGTCCACAATTCATATAGCCAGTCAGCATAGTTTCAGACTCGTCACTCACTTTCAAAAGTAATGTTTGTGCTCCATTTATGTGTGCATTTCTTCATTTTCTTTTGAACAGAACACTGAGCTTGAACTGCAGCCTATATAAAATTTGTGCCGTCGTGGCCTCTGAGAATTCACAATCATGAGGTGGCAGGAGCAGTTGAAGTGGTTTTCAAAACGTTAATGCACTTTATTTCATTTTACTCCCTGCATTTCCTATCTATCTAGAACTCCAGTCTATATTTTCTGCTGGTCTTCACTAAACAGCAGGGGTTTACGTAAAAGTGTTTTAATTCTGAGTGGGGGTAACCACAGATGGCATTGGAGAAACCCTTCTGGAGTGTGAAACCAAGAGTGGAAAAACAGCACGTAGGCAGACAAAGCCAGTCATGGTGACACGCATACCATCTTCATTTTTGTGTCATCTCACCTCTTACTTGTTGAATAAACTGCATGGAATTAGTGATTCTCTGCACTGTGAAGTTAAGTGTAAATGAACTTTATATGTTGATAAAAAAAGATGCTGAAAAACAAGTTGTGGGAGTGAAGGAGGAAATTTAGTTTTATATCTGGGCTAAAGAACTTTTTGAAGAACCTTGGCTTTCATTCCGAATTTCCTTTCACAGACACAGTCTTGAAACAGGTCAAATTACCCTCTGAGACATGGATCCCAAGATATTAAACCAGAAAAGAGATGGAATCTCTGCTATGTTCTTAGTCACATATGAGTGGTAGAACCTCAGGAAAACACAAAACTGGACATATTTGGCCTAGGGATCTTGACCAGTTTCCTTGACGTCCTGTGCAACAGCGCCCCCATTGACTGACTGGTGCTTGTGTAGTTTGGAATGTTATGTTATCAGAGAGGACACAGTTCAACACAAGAGTAAGAGCCCTGTACTAAGTTGTGCAGCTAGAGTTCTTCACCCAATAAAACTCTTCAGACAATGATGGAAATTAAGGATGCAAAGAATGTTCCAAACAAAAAGGAATTTTCAAAAATAATTTTCTAAATTAAATACTGGATAGGATAGCACCTGCTGTCCTCTTCTACCACCTATGTCAAATTTATGCATTCCATTCCATCAACATCCAATTAGGGAACACAGGTCCTAAAGGCTATCTTCATGGCAGTCTCTAGTGGTGGCTTGCTATCATTACAACCCACCACAAAGCAATATCCCAGGGGTCTCCACCCACAGTCCTGGAGAGCCTCAGTTCAGTCCTGCAGCTCAATCTGAAAACAGCTGCAGGTTTCTAGTGCTTTAAGCATTGTAATCAAGGGTACCCTATTGATCCCCTATAAATTACTTAATATGTCAAATCACCTGCTTCATTGTTCACAATCTAACTGTGACTTATATTCACACACAGTTAGGGAATTACTGGGAGCCTGTTAACCACAAGTACTTTAGTAATAAAACAACTATTAGAATCAAGTGATTTTGTGATTTATCAGGAAGTACAGTTACAGTGTACTTTACAACATGTTCATAAATACAGCTATAAGTATTAGTTATTAGTCATTAAAAATAATTTACATGTTTGTAGCAATTTCCAAATAGGTGATTCTTAGACTAAGGGTTTACCCAGTTACTTCTTTTAACTTCTATTAGAAGACAAACAGCAATAAAAACTACAAGAAAGTCTTTGGGCAGATAATTGTTGTTGATATTACTGAGCTGATAACACAGCAATAATGACCTATGATGTAATTGGAAAGCCAAAGACTATTTTTAAACATTTTATTTGGTAGTTAAAGGCTTAAGGTTCTCACGGCAGGCAAGAGGATGCCACCCCACCTCTTACACTGATACCACAGCTTGAAAGAAAGAACTTTGTAAATAGAGTCAGCCTTTTTCTGTAATGCACCATTGTCAGGATCTTAAATATGGACTGAAAAGTCATGGGTACATTAGCAACTCATGGGGGATTGCAAAGCTGTGTTGTGCAGAAACCTCTCTAACTGGCAATGCAGTGTAAAGTGCAGTTTTTTTATCTGGCAGATCAGACAGACGAGAAAGGAGAAAATGTCAAAATACAAAACTGCTGAACTCCTCAGATGTGATCTAGACAGTGTTAAAAGATAGATTTGGGCATTGACAGCCCTTAACATATTCTCTTTGAACTAAATAAATAAAAGGGATTTCTCTGCTCTTAGAAATCTTTCACACACTATGTGAACCAGATTAAGTGATTCCAGCCTCCTTGTGTATGTGCAAACCAGGTGGGTGGAGTGTGTGGGGGGACGCATCACTAGTGTGATAGTGTGTTGAAAAACCTTACCACTGCTGTGAAGCCCCAAAAAACAATAAAGTTAGAAGGACCCTCTTCTTTTCCTACTTTCAGAACGTTATGCCAGTCTCTGTCCCGCTGTGACGGAGAAGAGCAGGACATGGGATGACTTATCAGAGGAAATCTTTAACTGTGGCTCTTTCGCTTCAAACTAAACATAATATTGTGTGGGTTAGTGGGTTAGTAGTTTGAGATAGCAAATTGCTTCTAACCCCCTCACCTGAGACATCAAGACCCTGGCCATGAGAATTAAGCTAGCAGAACACCCCCCAACCTCTCAAATAGCATGAATGGGGAGGTTTGAAGAGAAACAAAATAAAATATGCACCAATATTTCCCACAACAATATATTATTTGTTGTATATTGAGATATAAGAGGGGGTCGGTGCTTAGCTACAATTAGAACTCCAGTAAGCAGTTTGACTGAAATCTGTGTAGAAGGCTTAAGGCTCAAGGACTTTAGCTGTTAGTAAAAGTAGGCAATGATCTGAAAACCTAGGGTAGAATTTTAGGGCTCCTGTATGAAGCTGAATTTTAAATGTGATGGCTACAGTGTCATACAATGTACATCAAAACCGTTTCACCAATAAACCATTGCACACTACCTCAACCAGAAAGGGATTTCTTAAAAGCTTAGTGACTGCAAGATGAGATTCCCTGCCTTTTGCTTTGTTTTCAACCCACACAAGTGTTTCCAGTTCCAACCGTTAATTATGGAAAAAGTGTCTTCTGGCCATCTGAATCACAGAACTTCTCAATGTATTTTAAGTAGGCTATTTCCACAGCAGGTCTGCAGTATATTTGCCTTATATGTTGCCATAAATTAAGTTATATTCTTACAAAAAGGGACATTTCATTCACTTTCTTATTTTGATCATGGGTTTGCTGTTGTTTCCTATGGCTTTATCATACCCTCAGTGTGGTTTGCACTAGAAAATTGAAACACTGCTTAAAGTACTTCCTGGGATTTTGTGCACATTGTTATTTCCATGCTTTGTTCAACAAAGTACAGGGAATGCATGTTGACACCACGGGCAACTACTGAAAAGCTATGATAAAACACGGTGAGTGAAAAATCTATAGCAAATGTACATAGATAAGCTTTTTAAGGTCAGGGGGTGTTTGAAAGTCTGCAGCAAAATTAAAGAAAGGAGTATGAAATATCATATGAAAAGTATCTGTGTAGTGCTACAGTTCTCTTTTAGCAGGGACATTCCATAATTTAGCCAAAAAGAGATTGTTCTAAATGGGACACCAATTGTCCTGTGTTGACAATAGCCCTGATAAACATCAACAAGTGTCCACCAATGACTGGCTGAGTTACCATTCTACATGTATCAGTATTATCCTGAAAATCACGCAAGCAACTCTTTGCACGGCAAGCACAAGATGGCAATGGTGTGTGAAATCAATACTGGCTAACAACACTTCTCTTTCTAGAAATCAGAATTATATCACGTCCAGTTTGGCTAGCCTTTGAGCCAACGTTAACCTCACAAGTCAAATCATGAGAAAGAGAAGGGAAGTCAGAAGGTGGACACAGCCCTGCAGAGCCTAAAAAAATATTTTATAGATGCTTCTGAGGCTAGTTCTATATTAAACATAAATTTGACTGTTACGACCCCAAGTGTCCAGGGGTATCGGGGTGTAACATTTAGGATAATTCTTTTGGAAGCAGGTGGGTTTTGGTGAGGGACTAGAGTGGTGCCAAAGAAAAGAAAATAACGAATAAAATGGATCTGGCTAGGACAGTGAGGGAAAGCTAACCTAACTACAAAAGAAAACCCAAAACACACGGTCTTTGGCATCTTCAACACACTAACTAACCTCCACTGACTACCCAAAACCATACAAGACAAATGGCACTCACCCGTACTAAACTAGTGTACTAATACAAAATCAACTAAGTGTGTAAAGTGTACCCAACAACCTAACCTTATATACAAAAGTTCACACAAAAACACAAGTGAACCAGGAATACAAATAAGGGAAAACAAGAGTAATCAACAGGAACAGGGTACAAAGAACACAAAAGTTGAACATGCCTTATATATAACACGTTAGGGCAAGGTAATGGCAAAACAAGGATAATCACACAAACTAAAGTACAAAGATACTAACAGAAAACCAACAAAATAACAAAGCCGAAGCTATACGAAAATACACACACACAAAGCAAAACAACAAACCAACAAAGCCGAAGCAATAAATAAAACCAAACGGGACCGAAGTCAAACAAAAGGCCTCTCCTTGCTGAAAACCTCCATGTTATATGCTGAATAAGATGTGTTCTGATTGGCTGAGAGCTAATTGATGATAACGTCATACTAACAGTGTGGTGTAATGGTGGACCAATGGGGAAGGGAGAACAATCAAGGGTGAGCAGTGTGGACATAACAGAAAAAACACACACAGAACACACACTGGGACGTAACATTGACAAAAGGTAAAGCCCTGCATGGTATGACTCACAAGAAATAATCTTTCCAAGCTTCAGGATCAATAAGGCAATATGTACAAATGGTTGTAGTTCAGGTAGGTAGCTGCGTCAGTATGCGTAGGCTGCAAAGGAACAAGTAATAGGTTTATTCCATGCTGAAAAAAAGAAGAAATAGAACACAACGTTTCGGCCGTGGAGCCTTCTTCAGGTGTGGCACCTGACACCTGAAGAAGGCTCCACGGCCGAAACGTTGTGTTCTCTTTCTTCTTTTTTTCAGCATGGAATAAACCTATTACTTGTTCCTTTGCAATATGTACAAATGTACAGACTAATTCCATACTGTGGAAATATTTCAATTCTTGAGCCATCTTTTGGTGCCAGTGGACTCAACTGCTGAAACACTGGTTTTCCTTTCTACTTTTAAGAGTAGAATTAACCCCTACTTGTTACTTTGAAGCCAATGCTGAAGCAGTTCCTTACTCAAACATCTTCAGTATATATGTCAATAAGCAGAGGTGAAGCAACCTAAGTTGTAACTAGTTTAAGGTGAAAGTGGTAAGAACACATAGAGAACGGCCACTTCATCTCTATGCTGCTACCAGGACTTACAACCCTTCTCCCTTCAACTTATATTCCTTATTTACACATTGGAATGTCACTAACCCTAAAACCCCCACCCCCCCCTACACTGGCTAACAATGAGTTTAAGAACAGACTTGTTCATTTGGTCCTTATTCTCATTTGAACCCTAGGAGACCAGAACTGGAGATTCCTCAGCCACCAGAGGGACTCCAGTGCCAGGACCCACTCACCAGCCCCCCCTGCCCTCCCTTGGGTCATCTAGCAGGACTCTGATGATGTACAGGAGACAGCTCAGGAGCTTCAGGGAGAAGTTGAACAGTCGTACTCGCAGACCTGAAACACAGCACAGAGCCCAAATTAGATGTCAGTCTGCAGGCGCGCTTTGGTTCAGACAAGAAAACCTTCACTATGGTGTAAAATGACATTGTGACTTGAAAATGTTCAGGAGTCAGTCTTCTGGATCTGTAGATTACTAGTTTCAAAATGTTCTCACTAATCTACAAATCAAATCTATAATCCTTTTGACCATAATATCTCATCTATCCTTATTAAACTCCTCATTTAATCCTAGTAAGTGGTGTTCAAGACAATCTAAGATATGGAATAATTAGTTAACAGTGCTTTTCTACCTAAGGCTATAATACTGCTATGCAGTAGTGGAGTAGTTGTTCTATGATGGTGGCATCACCCAGCTTCTTCCATCCATTCTCTATGAAAAAATAATGCCTACGAAAGCATGGGAAAACCATAGGATAGCACAGTGAAAGAATGGCACATGATTGCCAACAGGCAGAGTGAAATTCAGAGTGAAAGATTTCTATGTCAATAGAGGTATGAACAATACAGCGGATCCTTGTTTCAGATGTTCAGGCACAAATCATGTTCATAGCAAACAGCAGAGGGGACAAGCTAGAGTCCATTAGAGTTATGGGGTTTTTACAGCATTTGTTCCAGTAAAAGCTCTTGGTACTTGACCCAAACTCATTTTGATGCCAACTTATTAATCATTCACCCAATTAATAGCTTTTTTGAAGATCCTTTACATTTTGGATGTTTTATTTGCACCCAATTTCAGATCTCACCAGTCTTGAAATGTGTTTCTTGTGGGGGGGTCTAGAAGGCCCTGGAGAAAAAATTTACAGTAATCAAATAATGAAACACATCTGCATAAGTGAGAAGCTGGGATGTAGGAATATCTAGAAGTTAGTGCAACATCTTACAATCACACCAACCTGCAGCAAACTACCCTAACTGATCTTGAAAAGACAGTTTCTAAGACCAAAACAGCCAGTGGCTGTTGTCATTCTCCATTTATTATTTTGAGAGGATTAGCTGTCATGAGGGTGTTCCAATATGGTTTGGATTTGATTTTCCTAGGAGCTAAGAATGAAAAGTTGGAGAGAAATCATGCACTGTTTTTCAATGCGATTCAGTTCGCTTGTTATGCTGAGGGTGCAATCAAATAATCAAATCTGCAATTGCAGTCTTGATTCAGAAAACAAAGGAAAAAACAAATGCATTTGATTAGCCACCAGTAAAATAACCTTTGAAACCAAGGTGTGAAATGGATTACTTCCTATCTTCCCCTTACAGAGTGAATCAACTTGTGTTCATTTCTTTTCATTAACTCATTTATCAACTAGTTTAGCACTACCCAAAAACTTGTTCTGTGCACCTTTGTTTCTCATTACACCCTGGCATATTCTGCTGAAATAATTCCAGGCCCTTTGGGGTACATCAGTTTCATGGAAACAAAACAGTGTGTAGCGGCAATGCTTGTTAAAAAGACAGAATTAAGCGTTGGTATGCTCCTAAAAGAGGCCCCATCTCACCCTCCGTCTCTGTGGTGCAGCCACAGAGAAAGAATTCATGCAAGCTGATTTAAGATGTTTTCTTTTGATAAGAAACAAACTCCCAGACGGGGATGCAATTAGCTAAGCCTGGCTATCATGATCAATGGTCATCCATTGGCACCTATCAGTCTAGGGAGTGCCGAATGGACATCTGGACTGCATTCCTAAGTGTCAAGAGTAAGTGACTTATATCTCACCTTGACCAACCAATCAGGGACTGGCAGGGCGTGGTAATACCACGTGGGTCTCCAATGCCCGCCAAACTCTCAACCAATCAGCACACATCTGGGTCTTGATCAAAAAGGGAGCGCAAGCTCAGTTCTGAGCTCTCCTTGGCCATTTTCGCGCATCCTCAGAGACAATCACGTGACAACTGCTGTTGTCTGCAAAAGGACTTGGACTTTGTTCTAAGCGCGAGGCCGAAGATCCGTACGTACTCAGAATTCTACCAACGTGAATGCTCCACTTGATCAACGGCAGCCTACAGTTGGACCCTCGTCGACAACCTGAATAGCTTATTCAGAAGCAGCACTGGACCGGGAACGAACAAGTTTCTTCCCAGGTAAAAGAGTGACTTGTGAGGACTTGCGGTCACACTCTGTGCATAGAGACTTTCTACTAGCCAGCCGGACTGCTGGTAGATCCCCTCGGAGCAACGACTGCCCTGCGCGCCGCAGTTAGATTCCTCCGCCCGTCCTACTCCGAGCTGCACCTTGACTGGTTGGCCGGTAGCCAGAGGACGCCGACACAACGCCCATTGGACAACCGCTGGAACAGAGGCTGCAACAGAGCCTGTCACCTGGTTTGGTGTTCGTGCCGGGAAATTCCAAATCCAAACACAGTGGATAAGTAAACCCCATGTTCTACATTGCGTCTCGAGAATTCAATTGTACCTCAACACAAGTTGTATCAATTTAATTCATGAGTAATGTATTTACTTCCGAGCTTAGAGTAACAGTGGGTAATAACACTGATTAGCGATTTGGTAACCGAACGATATATATTGACATATATTCTCTGTTGTGTATCTCTTTGTGTTTGCATCTCTTCGAGATTATATACCTTGTATATTGATAACCCTCACAGTAAGGTCTGCCGCTCGTATCCAGGCAGACTAGTATATGTTTGGTGCACAGTTTATATTAATAAATGTATCTCGTGTATTGAGCCCGTGTGTGAGCGTTGTTAGTTGTTCTGACGATTGATTTTCTAAAAGCCCCAACGAACAACCTCGTGATTACTGCTACAATTAATAATTGTCTCAGTAAACCCATCAAACCACTACAAGTGCGTTTGTTTACATCTCCAAGTTCTTGTTAGCTCTAATATTCCTTGTTATTTTTGAAAACCTAATAAAAAACCTTCACATCTAGCTACTGTACTATGAAGCTGCACTACAGCTCAAATTGGCTGATCATTGATTTCCAGCATTGATTTGTTAGTGGTTCAAATGTCTGGTATTAATTTATAAACACACAAAAATATATTTTTTTATATTACGACTGTTTTGGAGGCATGGCATTTTCTGTTGTGCAAGCCTTTTTATGAAGATTTTCTATGCAAATTAATTTTTCCCAACAAACAAAATCACATTAGTTTACTGGAACCCTTGACTAATTCTGTCTGGGATTCTGGACAGATCTTATTACAGTATGCCATAAGACTACGGATTTGAAACTCTATTAGAAAATCAAGAAGTTTACACTCACTCGATCTTTGGTTTTTAATGAAAAACAGCTTGAGGCGCTCCTTGAACGTGTTTTCATTCACATAGAACTCCACCTGCACCCTGCCAGAGTAAGAAAGAGACAAAGACAGTGATCCATTAACGCCATATAAAAAGTAATAAATCAGCATCATAGAAGCCTTAAATACACATCACTGCCCATAGAAATTTAAGGAAATGAAATCCATTATAAATCTAAAGACCTACACACTGCAGACAGCTACTATGTCATTTTTTGGTCATTACTTAAATTTAGAACCCCAGTTGTTCATTCCCTTTAACTTCTCAATATTCAGCTGCAAAAAATCCTGGTTCTCACCCCTGATCTGACATGGGAGAACTACAGAAAGATATGCTCATTCTGCACGTAGATTGGCAGGAGCCTGGACTAAGTCATCACAAGTGGGACTTGCCAGCAGGTGAGCTAAGTCGCCTTTAGATGATCAAGATTTTATAAAGACCCCCCTGAAAGACATCAGTTAGTTTGGCACAGAAATGAAGAACAATAGTTATTTGTGAGCAACAGGCAAATAGGTGAAATCCAGGTATGACGGTCAATGGCTGCTGAACTCCACCTGTTGTGATTGATGGTAGCCTAACTGCACAGTGCTGCACTGAGCAAGTCCTGAGACCTCATGGACTGCTGCTGTGAAGCACAGTAAAATTACACTGCTCAAAATTATGCTAGTTTTTGCTCACAGTATAGCGGCATATCTCAAGCCCTGAACATGAATTCTCTAGCACCAGCGCTCTGCTCTCTGTCCTACTATATTTCTGTTGCAGCAGAAATTTGCTGTGACTACTCATTACCATGCTGCTTCAGTAATTAGCATCCACACCTGTTTCCAGTAATCATCAAGACTGCTATTTAAGATACCTTCCCTCCTCAGTCACTGCTCTGTGTTAAAGCCTGCTTCAGGGTCAGAATTCTTGCTGCACCTGTTATGTTTGCCACCTTTGGGTTTGACCTTTGCTTATTCCAAACGTCAGCTGTTTTGTTTATCTCTCAGATTTGATTCTCGCCCAGTTTTTAACTACACCTAGTGCCTAGTGTTTTTCGGACTCGGAACCAAGCCTATCTCCACTGCTGGTTTATACTGCCACAGGACCAAAAATTACACCAGTGGCCTCTTCCTTTTGTGATGACATTCCAGGTGGAAAACAAAGCTACTCATGTAGAAGCAGCTAATTTGTGAGCCAGAAATATAAGTTATGTCACAGATGCTATAATCAGCAGACTTGAATTCCCCTGAAGATTTGTGGGACAAACTTGGATGAGGTATGGCATCCAATGCAGATCAGTGAACATGCTTATATAGTAACTTCTGATTTAGAGTTATATTATGTTCTCTCATGCTCTCAGAATTCAACATTTTGTTACAAAAGATTTCACCTTTCTATTCTAATCTGTTGATTGTCTCTTTAAATGCCATTTGTAAGTATATCCAGCCATCTACTAACTGCTTTATTCATTACAGGGTCACAGGGGAGCTGAAGCCTATTTCAGCAGGGAATGGGAGCAAGGTAGTGTATGACATGGATGGGACGCAAGTTCATTGCAGAGCACACACAAACACTGACACACATTCACCCATTGGATTGTCCCAGAATCCAATGAACTTACCAGGATGTCTTTGGACTCTTGGAGGAAACCTGAGCATCCAGATGAAATCCACACAAATGTGTTTGAACATGCAAACACCCTGCAGATTGCACCCCAGAAATTGAACCGTTAGAAAGTCAAATGCTAACCACTGTGCCACCATGCCGCCCAGGTATAGTTTATCCTTTCCATAATGTTACTAGTAACAGAAGTGTAACTGGTTGGCCCATGGTTTTATTTTTGGTTCAGTTCTGTTCCTCTTTTTTATGAAGTGATATCATGTTTGCAGTTTTCCAATCTGTAAGTACAACTCTCATTCTAAATGAGAACTGAAATATCCGACATAGGAGTATGAATAACATGCCCCATTACCTTAAGACTGGAAAAATACCAGCAGGACTAAGTGAAATATTGGTTTGGACCCATCTTATTCCCTTAAGAAATGCTTTGTCAGTTATGATAAAATTATCCAATACTGTTGGAACTAATTTTAGAACAAGAAATATATATTCAAGACAGGTTTGTCATACACCTGTATGAAGTATTCTTTTTTACAGGTTCACTATATCTTTCTCATCTATTATTCATCTTCTATTTTCATGCAGACTACTTATACCCTCCTTTAGAGTTTGGTTAATGTTGTAGTGCTGAAGGAATGCTGCATATTTCTTTTACTTTGTTGCAATATATTTTCAGTCTCCTTCCTGGCAATTCAAATGTCTATATTATACATCTAGATGGAAACTCTGTGCCAAAACTTTGTGGACCTTTAAAGAACCTTGTCAGCAGGGACTGAAGAACTGAATCTTTGGTCCAGGCAGAACTGGCCCATTCTCTGGAGGGAAGGGGGATTGGCTATCAGCCAGCAGAGAGCATTTGTGAGGTCAGCCAATCCTATCAGCCTACTCTCAGTCAATCAATACCTATGTTATACAGGAGGCCCAATTCCAAGGCAGTTACACAGATCCACTTCACTCCAGTATCATTGGTCTTAAATAGGCTGTGATAGAGGGCAATGCAGAAAATCAGAAGCAATTTCTACTGGAACCTAGTTTTTTATTTTAATGTTTTTCATTTCAGGAATGTTATCTACAGTGTACTCATACTTTATTCAAAATGTCATTTATCATGCACCAGCTGTCACCATATAACACCTGCAGAAAACAGAGCAATACGGACAGATGAAAGAAATGGATGGAAATAGATACTGATATAGTATGGAGGCAGACAGTCTTGGAATATAGAGATATACATCAATAGGTTTAGAGAGAGACACCCTTTTTTCTTGCTCAATCTGCACAATTTATCAATTTTGGTTAATAGTATGCACATGGTGAGATAAGCCTGCTTAAAGAGCCAACATCTTCAAGTAGCATTTTATATGTAAAATGATTATATGCACAGTATACAGTATATAAGCACAAATGTATATACATATGGGCATTTATACATGCCTTAAAACTATTGCATTTTCTTAAAATTAATGCAAAGCACCATCACTCTGCCTCAGTGCAACATGATGCAAATCACTCAGGGATTGCAAACTCATTATCATTTCCCTGTCTCTCACACATAGCAAAGCTGAATGAGGATGTTCATTTTCTTCTGTTGTGACTGGGTAGCCCTCTTCATTGTGCTCAGAGCTCAAAAGGAAAAAGTTTGCCTGGTACACTCACGTGCAAACAACCACCCGCTTTCTGGATTGAAAGGCAAATGAGACTGAGGAGGGGAGGCTGCATGGGTATTTACATGGTGGTTGTGCCTTTTTAAATTTTAACACACTAATTGCACCACAAGTACTCTCATACCAGCAAGTCAGAGCGTTGCCCACTGGGGATGGGTAAGGTTACCCACTCTGAAACAGGGTCTCTGTTTCAGACCTGGGGTGCTATTTGTGTGGAGTTTGTATGTTATCCCTTTGTTTGTGGGGGCTTGGATCCACAGTCCTGAGATAAACTGGTATGTTATTTCACTGCTGGGAAAACTGCCTCTGCTGCAAGTGTGTGTGTTTGCGTCTGTCTGTGGGGTGGTGGACTGGCGTCCTGTCCAGGGTGTTTCGTGCCTTGCACCCGTTGCTTACTGGGATAGTTCTGGTTCCCATTTCCCCATACCTAATTGGATGAAGTGGTTAGAAAATGGATAGATAGAAAATGGGATGGGTGGAAATACTGCATATATTATAATACTGAAATGAATTTGTAGGTTTGCAAGTTGTCAAAAGCACAGTTCAGTGCAGCTTTAATTTGTTACAAAAAGGCCATTTTCAGAGAACTAACAGGTACGTGAATCTCCCTGCTATGCTCTGCACCAGAGAATTTACAAGCAGTTTTTATACTTTAGACTTTCTCTTGCTTAACATAAATGTTGCCTTGTAGAGAAGCCTTTTGAGCATTTTGGACCAGTATCTATTTAGGAGTAGCATTTTGGTCAAACATGCAGATTACAGTACATAATATAATGGTATTTCTGACGAAGCTTATCCTTGTCTTCCAGTAGCTCTGAAATATCACTTGCTTTTTCTATGAACACCCCACACAACAGGTGTCTATTTTCTCTAGCTCAGCATGTACAGAGTTTAAACAAATTTAGAATGAAACAGAACTCCACAATTTGGCCAATGCCTTAACAAAGGTGACTTACAATTGATGGATCAAATGCATATAAGGCAACATCTTTTTAACATACATGCATTAATATACTGTAGATATATTTCTATTATATATGATTTCATTACTCATAACTGCTCATAATGTATTTAATTATTTTATAATAATATTATTTTCTTAATACACTCAAATATGCAAGTATTTTTGCTGATGTATTAAGATTTACTTAATATCTGTACAGTGTGAAGGTTTAGACTCTGGACACGGCTGTCATATCCTCAAGCAAGATATTCATCGTGTTCTTTTTTGTGATGATTCATTTTCTGAAGTTTACAGAGTTGTGAGATCATCATTAACAAACCAAATACAGCGAAAATAAGCTCAGAGGGTGCAACTGAGTGCAATTAATTACAATTTTGTGTCACCACACTTTTCATTTGAAACCATCTTCAACATCTTTATTTAATACTTGGGCTCATTAGGATTAGTTTGTTTTTACCCAGTTTAGAAAATTGTTTGCAAGGAGATCATTTCACTGTTCCCTCTGCACACTGAGGTAACAGAGGAGATGCAATACAAAACCAGCCTGCCACACTGAACCTGTTTTCTTAAGGAAGAGATGAGCAATAAACAGAGAATGTATCAGCATCCTCTGTTTATTGCGTCAGTAATGGATGTATCAAGTGCCTGACTCATAAAGGGCAACTTTTCTGCCTCTATAAAGAACTAAATAAATCAGTAAAGTGGGACTTCCAAGACACTCATCAATTCAAAACCTTCTGCACAAGACATAGGAGGAGTGCTGCACAATCTGAATATTGTATGTGTACTGCTGCTGTTCAGTTACAGGCTCAACTATCTAGAGAGTAGAGTAATGGAATTTACTGCTCAATGTACATTGGTTTTCTTATTGAAACAATCTTTTAGGACATACACAGCACAGCAGATGACATGGTACGACAGACAACACCACACCATGTAGACAGTACATTACACAATGGTACTTTATAAATAGTAACAACCAGAAAAATAAATATGTTGTAGAGAACAATAACTATTAGTGAAAAAACATGGTAGTCCATGCAAAAAGTGCATAGTGCAGAGGTGCATTGAGCCTAAAGCATTGCCATTTGGTGTTGAGGATGCATACTGCAGTAGTGTAGAAGCTGTTCTTAAGCCTAGTGTTCGGTGCTTCAATAGTGTAGTACCACTTGTCAGATTGGATTGGGCTTTATTGCAATAGTGGATAGTGAGAATCTCACCGATTCATAGTAAATCACACTCCTATAATCCTCTGTGCCGTTGCCACAAGCCTTTCCAGTGCATCTTTGTCAAGCATGGTAGTACTGCTGTACCACACAGTGATTCAACTGGTGAGGACACTTTCTAATGTGCTGCAGTAAAAGTTCATGAGTAGCTGTTTCCTCATATTACATTTCTTTAAGCACCACAGAAAGTGCAGGAGCTGTTGTGCCTTGTTCACACTGGGGCCACAGTGCTGTGAGACACTGATCTGCAAGCCAGCGGAATGAGCCATTTCATACAGTAGATTCAGAATCGGAGTACAGAGCTAAACTAGCTCTTATTTGGATAAATCATGATTTACTGACAACTCCTGTGCTTATTTAATCCATCCCTCTCCTTCTGGGTCCTCGTACTGTCTCAATTGAGCATGCCAGTTTGTTAAATATAATAGAAGGGTATTACTGGAACAGCTTTGTTGTGGTTTAAATATTACCTGAGTCCTAGAAAACAATGTGTTTAGTCTGGGTAATGCTCCTCCTCTGTCGGTAACATTTGGCATTCCACAGGGCTCTGTGCTTGGTTATATTCTTTTTAATCTATGTGTTATCACTGGGTAAAATTCTTCACTGACATCAGCTTTCTTTTTTGTACAGATGAAACCCAAATTTTCAAATGGTTGTGTGAAACCTGAAGTTACTTAAGCACTATTTGCCTTGCTTTAAACCATTCAGATGATGTTAAAAAAGACACAACAAGTTTTAGGCAAACCATACACTATATGGGGTAGTGGATTATTGTACATAACGAAATAAGCCACTAGGGAGCACATTTCTGTAAATTGTATTATACTGTGTACTGTTAAAATATTATATAAATATAATAAATTAATGGTTGAAAACTATGTGTTAGGCAGTGGTAGGTTTCATACATGGTGTAGAATGTTGTAGACTTTTCTTTTACATTTAGTTTAGTAGAATATATAATAATAAAAAAACTCACAATGGTAAGTTTCCTTAAAACCGGGGGGTTGCTAAAGCATGAAAAATAGGGATCCCTCAGCCAGATTAGTTGGAAACAGAAGAAGCAGAAATCAAATGGGTGAGAATAAAAAATAACCTGTAGACTGAAGTTTTAAATAGAAAGAGCAGAGCACTATTGCAGCACTGCTGTGTCTGAAAGAAATGATCAGCATCTTGAAAAGAAGCTCAATTTCTCATCGTTTTAAGAGTCCCAGCTGTGCATTCCCCCATTTCTTGTTCCTCTGGCTTTCACCAGCTTTAATTTTAGTGCAGCAGCCTGGGCTGTTTCAATGGATGTATTCAGTGGCAGCCAGTATTACCTTTTGTCCACTACAGTGTAGGTCTAGCAGATGGTACATAGAGTTTGGTCTAGTTTTGACGTAAGCTCTTCTGAATTGTGTCAAACATATAAATACAATGGCATCCGTCAAAAACAGCAAAGGGTATTCAGTAACATTTTTTTGCTTTTCATTTTATGCCAACCCTACAGTGGGACTGCAAACAGTTTCCTTACATCTCAGCTCACAGCAACGACTCCTTTGATGCTTGGATAGAAGGAGGATTGGCAGGCATGCTAGTCTGACCAGCACTCCCATTAAAGACAATCATCTTTCGACACCCTACAAGCTCCACGGTGCCTGAAAGCAGGCTTAGCACTGAATTGAAGAGCGGTACATCTTTCACTGATGTCTTTGTGAGCCCACGTGCACCCGCAAGCTGCAGAAGTTCCAGAACAGACCCATCTGACTATTGTTAACAATGGATTAATCCTAAAAATGCCTCTGGCAGCACTCAGTTAAATATGTGCTGACTTTTGGAAATCCCCATCACAACAGACAAGACTGAGACTCAGACTTGGAACTTATGGGGCAAAACGCTCAACCAGGAAACACCCTTACCTGTTGAGCAGGCAGGAGGCCATCATAATCCTTATTTTCACAATTGGCCCATTTCCATAACTGAGTGTCCAGATTTTCTCTTTATCGCACAAAAAGCAAAAATAGAAAAACCACCGCCTAACAAATGCCAAACTACTCCAAATGGAATGGGATTCTTTCAGCTTTCCGGATTATACTGTAATGAATTCAGATGGAATTACACCTCTTTATAAGCAGTGGAGATTCTGTGTAAATGCTGCACATTCTCACTTTGTTTGCAAAAATATTCTCACAGAGTATCTGTGGATTCTGGAATTCATTCACCTCCAGACACAATTCAAGCTCCTAAACCCAGACTGTAGCCTGCAACGTTTTCAAGATTGGAAAATTGTTTTTTTTTCAAGTTCAGCGGACCAACTTCTGGTGTTGGCATCTGCTTAATACTCTTAAGTAGCCATGTCTTCATGTCACAGGTTTATTCCATGCTGAAAAAAAGAAGAAAGAGAACACAACGTTTCGGCCGTGGAGCCTTCTTCAGGTGTCACACCTGAAGAAGGCTCCACGGCCGAAACGTTGTGTTCTCTTTCTTCTTTTTTTCAGCATGGAATAAACCTATTACTTGTTCCTTTGCAGCCTACGCATGCTGACGCAGCTACCCACCTGAATGTCTTCATGTCACTGTTGAAAGCAAGAACTAAGAACTTCTTGCTTTCAACAGTGAAGTCCAAGATTAATTGAAATCTTATCAATCTCAGCATAACATAAAAACTAATTGACTTTATTATTCTCACTCCTTAATCACTCCATCATTGCATCATGAGCAATAAGTCTTTCTGTCTGAGCTTTCTGTGCTGTTACCAATATCCTCCCTGTGCATTAAGTAAAAGAATGAGGAATTCATGTCATGCACACACTGTTAACAAAGGGTCAACTTCCATTAAGTTCAGCACATTTTGCAGAAGAAAAAGAAGCAATACGAATGCTAATTTGACTAACACTAATTTTTCTCAGAGAGGATATCCAAATAACATCAGGCTTTTCAGAACACCCCACAAAACAGTATTAGCACTCATTGGATGATCCTTATTATTCATTGATAGACTTTTTGTCCTGTATTTTTTCAAGAATTGTTAGCATTTCCCAGATATAATTATAATTTATAATTTCCCAGAGTCAGTTCTAAGGGAACCAATACATCTTATGGCTTTTATTCCAGCTGCACACTTAATTACTTAAACATTTAAGTGCAGTGTGCAATCCCAAATAATGTGCACAGTTATTTAATTCATTTGGCTGACACTTTTATCTAAACTTCCCTTTATACTGTACAACTGGGCTTTTCACTGAGCCATTTGGATTAAAGTTCCACAGCAGATACCACAGTAAGGTCTAACCTAGAATTCAGCCCCAGTCCAGAGCCCTGAAAACTGCAAAACACTCCAGTATATAAACTCAAACCTGTTTTTGGAACTCAAAAATATGGGAGACTATTCATTATTGCTGTAAACAGGTAAGAAGAAATCTAAAATCAAAAGTTAAAAGATATTGGACAGAACTGATTTAGAAAATAATCAATGCATTTAATTAAGGGAGACACCTTAAACTTGACTCAAAGAACATGAAGCAAGCAAGAATTGGAATGACAGGAGGATAGATATTAAAAAATAATTTTGCTTCTGATTTGATATCCATTTAATTTTTCCAAATACTGTGTGTTCCCATGTTAGCGGATGTGATCAAAGGAGGAGAGGGCCGTTGCGTATCTGTTTCATTGAGAAATCTTATCTAAGGCTGAAATCAGAGCCCAGAGATTTAGTAGTTAATGATGAGGAATTGTTACATTGTCTTCCACTGCTGTCTATGGTTCCTTAAATGTCAGCCAGAAAAGGATGATCCAGGGTTATCAATGCTGTTGATGTAAACAGGAAGCATTCTCTTCCATTTGTGTTCAGGGACCCTGGGGAAAAGTGTGTTGCGAAAACAAGTCGCTGTAGCACAAATGCAAAACAGTTTGACACAGTAGACCAGGATTGTATAACAGTAAAAAACTCAACTGTGGCGGGTGATGTCCTATGATTTACATTAGATCAGACCATGCTCCTGTATGGCACTGTATCTGGCTTATATAGATAAAGAAGCCTTTAGACCTCTCTTTACAGAACTACACTGAAAATTAAAGTCCTACTGTGATATGGTGGCTACTACTCTTATACCACCTCTGAGTTCCTTAAGACTTCTGTTTCTGGAAGAAATGTCCTTTTTAATTTCCTGCAGCACATCTAACCACTCAGCTACTGAGCACATTGCAACCAACCACTAAACACTGAGTTACTGGACATACATGCAGCTTAGAACCAACCACTGAGCAAATTAATATAAAACCTGAATGTAGTCCAGCTTAGAACGCTGACACTAAAATTTTGAACATACTGCAGCTCAACACTAAACATTAAACTACTGAACACACTGCAGCTTAGAACTCAAACACTGAATCTATGTTAATCTGGAACTGGGCACTTTTTAGCATTGCCAGTGAGCTAGAAATTACACTGTAGTTCAACACTTCTGAACAAACTGTAGTCCAGCATTCTAACACTGAGCCATTGAACACATTGTAATCCAATAAATCTTTAAGACTGAGCTACTGAAAAACGCTGCAGCCCAGCACTTCCAACACCCTGTTTTTGTTCTAGCAGGAAAAAGTACAAACCCAGAAACAATATGAAGAGGGGAAATATTCTGCTTGAATGATAGGCTTAATAGGCTCTTAATTAAATCTGAATTATAGCCTCGGAAAGAACGTGTCGATTGTAGGTGGTAACCCCTCAGATTGTCACCATGCTACCATAGATGATCATTAATTAAATTCAATTAGCCAGACGTGAGAGTTATTAAAATGGGCTAGATAATAACATCCATTGACCTACGTCTGGTGCAGTTTGTTCTACTGCTTCAAGAGAAAAGCACATCTTGCTATTTATAGCAGACTTCGGCACTTGTCTGGTCAGGACTTACAATGCTATAAGCCCCCGTTTGCTGGTTGTTACTAGACTAGAATATCCATTATATTTATCTTATACAGTGTCACAGGGGAGCATTAGCCTACCACAGCAAGAAACAGGATACACCCTGGATGGGCATTCAGACATGCACATACTCACACTAGGTCCAATTTTCCCAGAAGTCAATTAACCTACCAGCACATCTGGTAGGACACAGCAGAATTGTGAGAGGAAACCAGAGCACATGGTATAACCCCCCCACACACACACACACACACACACACGGAGAACATACAAACTCCACACAAATAGCACTCCAGGATTTGAACCCATTGACCCAGTTCTGCAAGGCAGCAATGCTAACCTCAGTGCCACCCATATCTTATCTAGGATTGGAATACTGCTCTCATACTCTGGGGTTGAGATTGAATTGTAAAGGTCCATTGTAGACTATTTTGTTAAATCCTATCATTTTGGAAACCATGTCTCTTTATGCAATCTGTTTAGACAAATCTCTATACACTTTCGTTTTTTTTTCTTTACAATGTTTGAGGCCAGCATCAGTAGCTAATGCCTAAATGTCTAAATAAATGAAAAGCAGCTTATTAAAGGTGAAATGGCCATGTTATTAAAAAGAAATAAATATTAGATGTCAACTACCCTGTGCATTCTTACAGCCCATGCAGGTTTTGGAAAGCAATATCTTCCAGGTTGCAGTTTTCAAAGGCTTACAAACATGCAAATGCATCAGTCTTGTGAACTTCAATTCAGAGGCCCATTACAGAGCGACAGCAGCAGAATGTTTAAACTCTTTTCTGTTCTGGCCTGCACTGCTTGTGAATGAATGAATGTGAGAGACAAGTCAATGTAATGTCTCAGAAATGGAACAGAGAAATACAAATAAGACATGGAGAGGTTGGATAGTCAATTAGTCGCCATTCGACTTCCAAACTCTTGAATATTTGTAATACACACAAATATTAATCAATTACAGCCTGAGTGCATCACACAACAGGTTTCTACTGGACAGGAAATATTGAAATGTTTTAGAAAAAGCAATGGTGGCTGGCTTTATAAAAGGAATAAATGTTTTAGACCTCTGAGTGGCTACATTTCCACAAATGTGTGCAGTCACTGATCACATTTAACAAGCATGCAAATGTGGTGTTTAATTTGATCTGAAAAGAGATGCCTCTGAATCTTTATGTATTTTAAGAACCTAGCTTGTTCTTGTTTGTTTGTTTGTTTGTACTGTTTGAGTCCAAAACTCGACCTCCAGCCTCGATGAACAAATAAATGAGCCACACATAAAAAGTGAAGAGAAGTTATCCAAATAGGGCCGCCAATAGACTCGTTACTACTGACTGATCCTGGAAAATAAAAATTAAGACGGATCAAAAAGGCAGGAAATGTTATCTTCCAATTAACATTTCTGCAAGCTTCTCTACCATCTCTCTCCCGTTGCCCGCCTAGTACCACAGGTTTGAAAAGAGCAATCTGGAAATAACCAGGGGCATGTGGCAAAGAAAAGCTGGCCTCAGGCCTCAGATAGTAAGATGAGGCTGGTATGGTGACATCACACCCCAGGACCTATAAAAAGCCATCAAACCCCAGGCAGATGGGAAGCAGAATTGTGGTTTGTCTGGGCTGTGCCAATGAGACGTTTTGAGACAGAACCCAGCTGCACACAACCTACACAAGCATGGCTTTGATGTGCAGTGTGGAGGTGGTGACAATTTCCCATGCCTCTAAACTGAATTGGATCAGTGAATTAGACCAGTAAGAAACAACAACAATAATATCAATTACTGAATAAATTCCTAATTACTTAATTCTCCCTACTGCCAAATGTCAAATATGCCTCACTGTTATTTCCCTGATCCTTTTCTTGTCATTAATCTTGACTATATAGTTTGATATTCATATTCAAACTATATAATCAGCTCTATTCATTTTGAGTTTTATTCCATTTCTATTACATTACTATCTATTATTATGTAACCTTTTTTGTAACCTTAATTTTGTGATTTTTGTGATTCTTGTGATTTTTGTTAGCTTGCAGAAAAGACATTTCATTGCCAGCAACTACTGCTACACACTGTACTGTTGTGCATTTGATAATTAAACTTTCATTTGATCTGATTTGTGCATGCTTCCATCATTCCTTAAACTTTATTGTTGCTCCTTTACTGCAGTCATGTGCAGGTTGTAATGCCTTAATTCAATGTTGATTGAATGATTTATCACTTGGGAGAAAGGCAGTAGCCATTTTGCACCAGCAGCCCCATGAAATTGTTCATGCAATGTTATTCCTACATGACTGGTGAACCTGCTTCTGAGCACATGGTTGTAGCAGATGGGCTGCCCATTCTGTGTGAGTCTGGCATTGGGTGTGCAGGACAAAGTTAGAAGAGAAGCAACACTGAACAGTAAATAAACACTGTTGTGGTTTCTGAGCCCATAGTACATGCCAGAATTAAGATCTCTCCTTGTTGGTTACCAAAAGTTACCTGATCTGCTAAACTTTGAGATTTGTGTTTGATAAGTTACATGTTTGATTAAAGGGCGGTCCCCCTTGCATATCCTGCATGTTCAGTTTTTAGATTTTCATCCATCCCTTTTCTAATCGTTTCTTCCTATTTAGGATCATGGGGAAGCTGGAGCCTACCCAGCAAGCAACAGGCACAAGAGAAAGGACACCAGCCCATCACAGGGCACACACACTCAAACCAGGGCCACATTTTCCAGAAGCCAATGATCCTACCAGTATGTTTTTGGACTGTGGGAGGAAACTGCAGCATCCAGAAAAAATGTAGATTTTCATACTTTTTAAAAATCTTTTGAGGCACTTTGACTTGTCTCTGCTCTGAAAAATTTATCAAATAATTTAATTCCTGTGCACCCTGTGTATTCAAGGTTATATACTGTAACAGTAAATGCATGGTACTGCAATATCTGACATCAATAATTATGGAATTATGAAAGCTGCAGATAATATGCAAATAACCTTGCCAGGTTAAGTGCTTGCTAAAATAGACTACTGCACAATTACACTTTTTTGTCTTTTATGTCTGTTCCCTTGTTGATCTGCTTTCTCCAATAAAAGAAACCATAACTTAAAATAACTGTTTCTACTTCTTATGACAGGAGAAGGCATCTGTTCTGATTCGGGAGCTGAACCAAGCCAGTTGATTTTTAAGATTGGGACCTTAAAGAGAATATCTGGAGCATACCGTTATCATACATAACCTAATATATTGGGCATTTTAGTTCATTTGACTTTTGGTTTGGACTTAATTTCCCCTTTAATAAAACTAATTATTTGCTAAACTAAACTAAGCAGGCTCCCATGTTCTCATCGGGTGGTAATTTGAAGTGATCTGCAAACCCCTGCTGCCCACAACTGAATTCAGTCATGCAAAGTTCAAATTCTATTCAAGCTAAAATATATATATATTGTAATGGCTGGAGGCTATTCTCTGACTGCCTTGCGGACACATAACTAATGAGGAGGTGCAGCCGCTAAAGCATTTGGCGAGGGCGCTACAATATTTAAAATATTGTAACAGTTGTGGTCACCAGATATGGCTGCTCTAGAATAAGACTAGATAGGAGTGTTCAGATATTTTCCTGGCCTTAAAGGAATATCCAACTCTGACAGTATGAAATAATTTAAACTTTTTAGTTTTGAGCACAGAAAAATATTAGGGCAGTTGACTCGATTGTTTAAGGTCCTTAAAGGCATTGCCAAAGTCATTCCAATAGACCTCTTCAAAATCAGCAGTGAAACCAACCAAATTACACAAATGAGAACTAAGGAAAGTGCATTTAAAACTGAAAACACTGAGAACAGGAGGCCCCTGTTAACAAAAAGAGTTGTGGGAGTCTGAAACAAGCTACCTAGAATATACACTGGTTTCATTCAAGTAACAGCTGGATGAGAACCTCAGATTTCTTCATTCTGATAACCAAAAAGTTAGATGGCTCTCCTTTGGTTTATAACATCTCATGTTCTACAATGTGGTTATCTTAAATTCACTTAACCAACCCAATTACTTTCTTTAGCACTTTAAAAGACTACTGGTTAGACGTTTCCCCAAGTGGCAAGTAGGTAGGTATTACTCAGCCCTCTTGGCTCATGAAAAAAAACAGCCAAGGACAGAGATGGGATTAATTGACAGATTGCCAACTCTTGACACAACAGCAATATGGGGACTGCAGGTTTGCAGTGATGTCAGTGACATGCCACTTTCCAGCTAAAGCTTGCCCGATGGGAGAGTTGTAGGGCTCACTTATGGCCCTTGTTGTCCCAGTGCACAAAGGGAGTCACTGCCAAAAAGCAGAGTCTGAAACAACTGGCTGCTCCAAAGAGAGTTGGATCCAGATAGGTACAGAATTTCTGTATCTAATTAAAAAAGATCTAATTGCTACACACTTATGTGAAAGCAGAAACCACAACTTCAGCGCTATGGAGTGAGCAGCTATTACTTTTTAAAAAAGATTCTTCTCAAAATGTATTCAGAGACATTTTATGACACTTGTGGACATGCACAGCACAGAGGCAAGACATTTCAAATGAGCTAATCATCTTTTCAAATGCATTGTGCTTGCCACAGCAAGGTCACTTTGGCTTCATTTCTCCTTTCATTCGTTGACACATGCAATTTTCCATAAGGGTGCTGTGTAATCCAAGGCATCCTTGTAACCACTTCGACGAGGATCACCTCGTACTCAGCTCTCATTATCACCACCCAGAGGAGCACTTTTGCAAAAAAAACTGGAAGGTAACAGGGCCTTTTCTGAAAAGTGGGACCAGGGAAAAACGAGAATGAAATGTTTTGATAATGCTGGATTTTTTCAGCTTCTTTATTAGAGCTGTATTTGCAGTTCTGATGTGTAAAAAAAAAAGTAAAATGCTGTCCTTGTGTGCGTGGATACATTGGTTCCACTGTTAAAACTGTATTGTTGTGGTTTTTCCATTTGTGAGTTCCTATAGTTGCACTGAACCTTGGGAACACTGAGATAGGCATTTCTAAGGTAATTTTGCTATAGCACAACACAGTATTGTCCTGGACTAGATTAGTAAGTATGTGAGTTCATGTTGGAAACTATTGGAAACCACAGCAAGAATATTGTAAATCCATGGTAAATGAACAAAAATTTCACAAGATAAATTTTCACACTTAAATTTATTTATCACACACAGCCTTATTTTTTAGAAGGCTGACAGATTACAGACAGTGGCCACCACCCCTCAGTTTTGCCAGGGCAAAAAAAAAAAGAAGTTGGATACTCGCAAGTTCCTCACAAGAAAATCTGTCATCACCAAAAATATGACCTCACCTGGCCAGACTGGAACTGCCGGAGCGACATTTGACCAAAAGACTTATTTAAAATGTATTTAAAGTAAAGGGTACAAAGTACTCTGAGAGTCTGGATAGCAGTCCTTGGTTAAAAACTTCTGACCTACTGGGAAGAGCACACTTAATGGTCCACAAATACCAGTTGCTGCAATAATCTGTTTTTTCTTGGAGGTTTCCCAGAGGAGTATAGAATAAAAGGCAAGGTGCTGGGTGGAACATGTATCTATGCTGGACTTAGTCCAATCAAATAAACTTGACACATACCACTGCAACTATGTTTTCTTTAGAATGAATGGAAGAAGGACAATCTGAATTTATGGAAGATTTCACTCTGCTAGAAATACAAACCCCTTTTACAATAGAACGCCATATACTGTAGTTTGAGATTTGTATGATTTTCCACTGCCTGCTTCGCTTAGCCGAGTGTGAACCAACCTGTGAAACTGCAGCCTCACTAGCCTCTGACATAGCAGCAAGCACACCAGGGGACAGGGTTAACAATGTTTTACATCACTCTGCTTCAGAACCAAGGCTCAGAACTGATCTGCCAAAGAAGTGCCGGCACTTGCTGTTTTTTAACTGAAACAGAAAGGCAATCCATTTGGATTATTTGCAAAATAAAAATGGGCACAGGGTGAAACTTGAAGCTGTGTCTACAAATCGCTCACAACCAAGCATGTTTCTCAATGAAAAGAAACCAGCACTCTCTCTGAGGTGCTTTTCCCTGCTGTGCCTTACTGCACTTACTGCACGCAATGTCACAAGACCGAGCTCAGGCAGTGTAGTGGCGAAATGTTCATAACCACCTCCAGATAACACAAGGCTGCAAACAAAAACCTTCTGGAACTATTATCCAGAAGATCTGGTGCAGGTGCCTCTTTCTATGTGTCTAACTACTTGAGGTTTTAATTGCACACACAGAGAATAGGGTCACCCAAATTACAGTACTTGGGAGGCCTATGTCTTAAAACAAAGACATAGGCGAATACAGAAATAAACTGACCTACCATTTTCCCATACTGGCTCTTCGTGCTTGTTCTGTCCACACAGGTGAGAAAAACCCGAGTCAGAAGAGGTTTTGAAGAAGGATGTGTGTTCGTCTGACTGGAAGGCACTCCTTCCAGCCCCAGCATTCAAAAGGTACTTATACATGTGAGTGCACATCTGGGCCTTCTGACCTCTTCAAAGGCTGATAGGCCTTAGGGGAGCTCTGTGCTTTCATGAGCTCTCCTTCACAAAAAGCATTCATGGGTAGCCAGCACCAAAAGCAACTCAAGTGCTCTTTTTAAGGGCTCTCCAGCATTAGAGAGACCCTTAAATAGACCAACTCACTTTGCACATTCCGAATACAGATTGAAATACTAATAAGAAGCTACGTGGAGAGAGACCTCTTTTTTATCATAAAAGTGTTGTTTTTCTATTCACCCCCATTCTGAGGCTATTTTGCTCTCTTCTTTCTTTTCAAACTACCCCACCACCACCGTCATCTACCAATCCCAGCTCTCCAGTTTCCTCCCTTCATCGCCTCGGTCTCTTCTCTCCTGCCCTGCTAATAAGTTTGCAACCTGTAACATCTAAGGTGGTCCAACATCATTAGCACGGCCTAGTGCCTACTTAACAGGTGAAGAAGTGCATTATCTGGAGGGGTTGCCATGCCGACAGGGTCCTGCTATATCCCAAGGATACAACAACTGCTATATTACAGGATTACAACAACTCTACAAAATAGCTTCTAACCCCCCCCCCCCACACACACACACACACACACACACACACGCCTTCCCTCTTCCATTTATCCCACCTCCCAGCTCTGGTGTAAGAGAAATTATTCTTCTGCAGGTAGCACAGCTGGAAAGGGGAACACAATTAGAAAGATTTACCGTTTAAGTGAGAAAGTGGGCCCCAGGCAGCACAATGAGTCTTTTCTTACAGAAAACTAAATTGAACATACAAAATATAATATAAAGGAGGAAAATAAACCCTTTACTGTTTTCAAGCATTTCAAATAATTTCTACTAACAAAGAAGACAGTAACTTGCACAAAAGAATTAAAAATGTAACAAGTGTTTCGGTTCCAACACTAATTTGTTGCTTTTTTCATGACTGTATATGACTTCTTTATAAAACTTAGAACTCGGTTCAGCTGGACTGAGTTTGCAGCAGCAGTAAAAACAAGGTTTTTTTTTTCATTCTTTTCAAGAGATAAAAACATTTTAATTGCTATGCCCTGGAACAGAAAAAACTTTGTGGAGGCTGGATTGTAGTTGCTATCTGCAACACCCTCATATCAAGAGGAACTGGAAAAGTCAGACCAAGCTCAGTGAAGAAACAAGGATAAGAGGATACAACTGGAATTGAACTGTGAGTGTTATTTTATAACAGAAGAGGGACTTCTCTACAAAAAGAGATTTGGAAGTTTGAAACAAAGTACTGAACCACATCATAATCTTGAGGCTATCATGAGGTCTCGTAATCAATAACCTACTGATGACACAGTGAAGACACACTGAGTGAGCTGAATAGAACCCTCTCATTTGCAATCTTTCTTATGCTCTTATTTTGTAACTTTGTGACGAGAGTGACCTTCATTTAGCTGGAATCAGAACCAGTATTAAAAAAAGTACAAAGTATTTTTTTACACCAACCTCCTGAAACAAACTGAAAACATTTGTTTTAAAAAATGTTGTTTTGGGTTTTTAGTGTTGGTCATGGACCTCATCAGCATGCACATCATGAGCTCATCTGTCCAGCAGGGGTCACCTGTTACAAGCTCACACTGTCTATTTCTCCCAGCTCCTGGAGTCTAAGGTGGGTTTCAAATTAACTCCATCCCAGTCCCACAGTTTTAACCACTCATCCGTACTGCTTCCCTCCCTCTTCCACCCCATTTAGCATTACTCCATATTCCTTCCCTCTCTCACACTCCTGCCCTTGCTTTTTTAAAACTTTGCCCTCTTCCAGAGCATCCATTCTCCTGTGTGATCTAGTTTGTAATCAATAATTGCTGCAGGTTAAAAGAAGCCAGTCAATGGAGCACTAACACCTTTGTCTATAGCTCCGGACACAAGGGGAGAGCACGTCTAGGAATGCAAAAAGAAACAGTCAAAGTGTGGGAAGAAAAGAAAACCAAACAAAGCCCAGATAACCAGAATGGCAGGCAAGCAGAAAGGAGGGCTTAGAAACAGCTCTGAAGGATCTGAAAGCAGACAGGGTGACCCTTCCCAGCCATCAGGAATTCTGCAGCTACATGTCATGAGAGAGCCCTGCCCTCAACCAAGCACTAGAATAAAGAGGGCTCAGCTTGCAGAGATTTGCTGATTTCCTTTCTGACAAGCCCATGTGAGGGAAGAAAAAAAAATTATCCATCTCTTACATTTTCAAGTCTCATTTCTGAATATGTGAGGACAGGATTCGTGACTATTGACACAGCACCTATGAACCTTCAGAAATCTCAATTAGAAACCTCTCAATGATCACAGATGCAGGTTGTTTTTGGTGAAGTACTGTGTGATGACAATTCACTTCCCCACCTAATGTCTGACACTCCAACTTCTTTTCTCAAATCATTCTGATGGTTTAAATTCCAAAATGTTCTGTGCACAGAGTCTAGTACCGTTACAGCTATCAAGTCTATATTAAATACACTCTTCTACTCAGACTGGTAAGTAGCAGGATTCCAGATTTTCTTTGTTCTTTATTTGTTCCTTGTCTGTGTTATATATAGTGATAATTTGGTCCTGGAGGAAATCGAACCAATTGGGTTCTCATTAGGTAAGCAGTATAGATGTTATACAGTCTTTATTTAGGGCTTTAGCTCCAGTGGACAAATCCTTAAGAAAAACAACACTTGGAATATCAAGTATGGGATATTTTAATTTAGAATGAGCACCATTTTAATTAACACAATTAAAGGCTATAAGGAGTTACAAAAGCAAAGATGTCCGATGCTTTCTTCTATATAAAATTCAGATAATTCCCAGCGAGCCTAGAGATGCATCAACTGAAAATCCAAGGGTGAAATGGGTCACAGAAAAGGCAAGAAATGTAATAGCAAAAAAGAATCTTGCTCCTTGAAATTATTATTTATCTTCTGCACCTCAGGCCTGGAACAGCCTAGATGAAAACTGATATGTGTAACAGGTGCCAACAGGAATGCAAACAGACAAAGTGGATAGATCAGGGTTACCTGTCCAGCCTGCTGTGTAAAGCCAAACTCCCTGATCCATATGAAAATGAGAAGCGAAATAAATAATTCTGTGAGCTGCGAGCATAACTTTTTTCACTTCGCTGTTAAGGACACTTATGAAGTTATTCTCATGGCCTGGAATACTCACAACTAAAAAAGCAAATAACACAGGCTCTCCAATGAATCATTCAATAAAGATCTCTGCATATCTGCATATCCAAAAGTGGTCTATACACATTCAATGGCCACAATATTAGGAATCACTACCACCAGTGAATGAAGGGTTGGGTTTTTGCAAGCAGCAGGAAAAGGAAATGGCATCATTCTATCCATCAATTTTCTGAACACTTCATCCATTTCAGGGTCATGGGGGAGTTGGAGCCGATCCCAGCAATCAGTAGGCACAAGGAAGGACATACCCTGGAGGGGACGGCAATCCATCACAGTGCAGACAGACACAGTGTTACACCACGCCCCCGGAGGACTCGTCATTCCACCTCGCATTCCAGCATGGTTTCCAATTAGCCTTTTTCCCCAGCCTATTTAATGCTGCTTCACACTGTCACCTGTGCTCAGTATTAGGTTTTCCTGGCTAGAGCTACCCCCGTCTTCCTGCGATTAATCATGTCTTGGTTTTTGGCTTCCTGACCCTGGTTTGTTCTCCAACTACGTCACCTGTTTATTTTTTGGTACTTTGACTATTGTTCTGTCTTAGACTCTTGGCTTCCGGCTCCACTTCTGATTTGGTACTTTCGCACCGGTTTGTATCCCTTCGGCTTTCGGACCTCGGCCTGTTTAAACGACTACGCCTCTGAAGTTCGTCCTGATTATTCTGTACAGGGTCCTCATTAATATTCCGTAACACACAAGCATGCACACACTCACACCATGGTCATTTTCCCAAGAAGTTCTTTAACCCAACACTATGTCTTTGGACTGCTGGAAGAAACAAGAGCACCCCAAGGAAACTCACACAAATGTAGGGCAAACATGCAAACTCCACACATATACAGTGTATATGTATAGCACCCTAAATCCAGATTTAAACCCAAGAGCCCGTGTTGTGAGGCAGCAATACTAACCACTTCACCACTGTGTTGCCCCCTATCCCATTCTTCTTGCATGAATACTTTCAGTTGATAAAAATGATAATTATAATTTGTAATAACAATTGCTTACACTTATATAGCGCTTTTCTGGACACTCCACTCAAAGGGCTTTACAGGTAATGGGGACTCCCCTCCACCACCACCAATGTGCAGCATGCACCTTGATATTTTGTGTGGAGGAACACTATAGTACTGCATTCCATCAATGTTCATTGGGATTCAATCTGGACAATATTTCTCCTAATTCACAAGACACCCACACATTGCTATCCACAGAAAGAGCCTGGGGATCCTTATTCAACAGTGCAACACAAAAGACACAAGTGGAAAATACAAGAAAGGGGATATAAAACTGAAAACTGGAGTAATGTCTTTATGCAAAGGGTTGCCGGAGTATGGAACAAGCTGCCCAGCCATGTTGTTGGAGCCAAGAAACAGCTGGATGAGATCCTCAGATCAAAAACAAGTTACATGGGTCAAAAATGGCCTCAGGTAATTTGTAAAAAAAACTTCACACACATTCTATGAATTGGCTTCATTACTCTGCTCTCCTCCCAACTGATAGCTGATGTTTGGTGAACACTCATGTGCACCATGGCTGTCGTTGCATCATCCAGGTGGATGCTGCACATTGATAGTGGTGGAGGGGAGTCCCCATTACCTGTAAAGCGCTTTGAGTGGAGTGTCCAGAAAAGCGCTATATAAGTGTAAGCAATTAGTAGTAGTAGTAGTAGTAGTAGTAGTAGTAGTAGTTTTAGTAGTAGTAGTAGTAGTAGTAGTAGTAGTAGTAGTAGTAGTAGTAGTATTAATAGTAATAATAATATTTTGGCCAGTGAGGTAGTGAGCCAACTATTACCAACTGCTATTATAAGAGATGGGTAGCATCGTGGAGCAGTGGTTAGCTTTGGTGCCTCAAAGACTTGGGCCCCTGGGTTGCCATCTACGTGGAGTTTGTATGTTCTCCCTGTGTTTGCACTGGGTTTCCTCCCATAATCTACAATTTGTGCTGGTAGGTTAATTGACTTGTAGGAAAATTGGCCCCAGTGTAAGTGTGTGCTTGTCTGTGTGTGCCCTGAGATGGATTGGCATCCCATCGAGGGTGTATCCTGCCTTGCATTGTTTGCCAGGATAGACTCCGGCTCCCCACGACCCTGTAGTAGATAAAACAGCTAGAAATCAGAAGGACTGTAGGAGGCATCCCTGTGTTTGGGTGAGCTTCTCCTGTCTGTCTGAATATCTACAGACTTGTGGTACTGTGAGAAAGTTAAATCCCCTCTCTGATGCCTCAGCTCTGCCAGTGAGGTTGTGTAAAATGGCCTCATCTCATTTATAACCTCCCTCACGTTCCCTGGCTCTTCAAATCTAATGAATCGCTCACCAATACCAAACAAGAAGCAAAAACAGATCTCAAAGTCTTCAATGCAATACAGGAGCAGACATTTTCTTAAAGCTGCCATATCATAGCTCACCACTGGCAAACAATGCAGAGCACTTCATAAGTATGTTATACCAAAAGCAGTTTGGCTATTTAAACCATTTCAGGTATTTTTAACTCTCTGCACTTGAGACACACTTAGTGTTGCTGTGTTCCAAGAAATTCTGTTCGGACTTCCAGATAAATTAAGCAAGAGTTCCCTCCTCCTCAGAATTTCTGCTCTGCCTTAATTGGTAAGCTAGGGCTATCCACAGCCCTGACTTTAGAGCTTGAAAAGGCATGCACAGACAAGAAATTATTAAGAGAACAAACAGGCCAAAGCCAGTTCTACAAATTACACTAAAATCCATCCATCCAAGATTATAAAGTGTTGAAGGAAAACTGTAACAAAGACACAGGGCACAAGGCAGGATTACAGCCTGGACAGTGTAACAGTCCATTGTAGTGCACACACACATACTTACTGTATACATGCAAACAATTCAGAGACACAAATGATCGTAGCCAGCATATGTCTGGAAGGTGATAGGAAACCAGAACACATAGCAAAAACCCACCCATCAATTTTGCATGAAAACATGCAAACTCCACATAGAAGTCTCTAAACAGCTGTGAGGTTGCAGGACTTTCCCATGTGTTCATGCCACCCCCACAGTAAAGTCTAACATTTAAACAAAACAGTTACTCAGTGTTTGCTGTTGAGCTAAAGGTCATCAGTCCATCCATTTTCTAACTGCTTTGTTCAATAAAGGGTCAAGGGGGAGCTGATGCCTACCCCGGCAAGCAGCAGGCACAATGCAGGGTTGATGAGATGCCAATCCATTGCAAAGCATACACGGACGCAAACACAATTACACACACACGCCAGGGCCAATTTTCCGAGTAGCCAATTAACCTATTTGTATGTCTTTCGACTATGAGAGGAAACCCACACAAACACAGGGTGAACATAAAAACCTCAACACAGGCAGCACCTGAAGAAGGATTTGTCTGTAAGGAGATAACAATTAGGTCCTCAAGAACTGATTTACTGTTTTGTACACCCCTCCTTGGCTGAGGTTTCTTCAAGGTCTCTTGAGTGGAGGTGTAACTCATGTATCCTACCCGTGATTTAGCAACATGAGAAGAAACAAGGTCTTAGCTAATTAGGGTCTTGGTTAATTGCCCAAGGCTGACCTAACTGCCTAACTTTCTGACACCTTATATGGTAACAAACTGCTACTTACCAATTATAAATGTATATTTCTGTATTAAAATGTTTCGCATCTTCAAGAATAAAAGCCTGTTGCTGTCCTTAGGAAAGTGAGTGAGAGTCGAGGTTAACCTATTTACTTTGTCTGTCCTCCTTTCTTGATACCAATAAAGAAATCTCCAGCCTGATTTAGCAGAGTCATGTGGTTTACTGAGAAAAGGGTCTAACACACCCAAGGGCCCAAATTGAACCCAGGGCCCTAATGCTGTAAGACAGCAATGCTAACCTCTGCACCACCATGATGCCTCCAAATGGCAAATCTGCATTTTTATACATTTTAAGTATTCATTTTTTTAGCACAGTTTCAGCCTGCACTTATTGACTCTTATCTGTAATTATTTAACAGCTTAACTATATCCAAAGAACAGTGTTTTAAATTCCACAGGCAAGCCTGTTCAGCCTGTTTTTGTCTTAAGGTTTAGGTCTGAATACTTATTCAAATAATTTTGTTTACCTGAATTCAACTTTGCCAGCCAGTACCCACCTCAAGGGAACACACTGTAATAGCATAAAACACAGGGTGATTCAGTACACCGCATATTAATAAAGCACTTTTAGCAATTTGTGTTTGCGACATCCTCACAACATTGTATATGAGACAATCATTAAATGAGACAGTTATATTTCACTAAGTGCTCTGTTTGTTATGTGTAAAAAAGCATTTAAATGTTGAACAATGTCAATATTACTAGTTGTATGTGATATTTTTTTTTATCTGACCATAACGCATGATGCCAGCACCTATATCACTCTGCAGATCTCAACTGGCTCTCACTGAAGCTTAGCAAGGTTGAGCCTGGGCAGTACCTGGATGGGAGACCTCCTGGGAAGCTATGGTTGCTGCTAGAAATGGTGTTAGTGGGACCAGCAAGGGGCGCCGGGTCCTAATGCCCCAGTATAGTGTCTTTTAGATGAGACATTAAACCGAGGTCCTGACTCTTAGTGGTCATTAAAGATCTCCAGATATTTCTCAGAAGAGTAGGAAGTTATCCCGTTGTCTGGGATAAAGTTCCCCCCTTGGCCTTTATCGTGGCCTCCAAATTGTCCTCATGTATGATTGGCTTGTACTTGCCCTGTGATGGACTGGTGCACTGTCCAGGGTGTACCCTGCTTGGTAGGCTCTGGGTTCCCGGGATACAGTATGGCATAAAGCAGTTCAGCAAATGATATTACACATGATTTTATTTAATAGAGTTTAAAATACAGGAAATTAGAACATCATTAAAACATTGATCATTTTAAAACCTTAGCATCTTGTCCTATACATTCAATCATGTTGCACCTGTTTCAATTCAATTCAGAAAAGGATCAACTGAAATTCCTGTTTTTTTCCTGCCTTTAAAATGTAAATGTTACATATATATTTAAAGCACATATGCATATTGTATATCAATAATCACTGGAGATCCCTCCCCTAATTTATATTTTTTTGTTCAGAAAAAAAAATGTAATAACCTTTAAACTTTGCCATTGTTTTTTTTTAAACAGGTGTCATCACATTTAATTTAGACCAGGACAAAATGTTACAAAGTGTTATGATATGTGTTAAATTATTACAGTCCTCCATCACCTATCTCAAAACAAGAATTATGAGCTGAATTATTCATGCATCAATTTCCATTTACTTCATAGTGAAAAAATGTAGATCTTAATAACATTAATAACATTTCACAACATAAAGCTCAATTTGGGAACGAAAAGGGCACCTGTCTTCATTTGTGAGCACCCATTCAGCACTTTCTGAGCATATTCAGAGCAATTCTTAATTAAGGACTAAGTTTAATTCAGATCTCCAAGCTCATTTTGCACAAGAATGAACAAAATAAATTAAAGGTTAGAAAATTCACCTGCCTGGTACTCGGTTTCTTACACATTGTGGCTTAAATGAACAGTTATTGTTTCTGATTAGATTTTTTATTGTATTTTAGCTGAATTATTCATGGCAACAATTGGAAGCAATGCCCCATTGATGACTAGCTGTGAGATTATATCATCAACAGACATCAGGTACTGATGATACTGTTTCCCAGCTCTTAGAACAAACAATTTACAAAAGTAAACATGATTACCTAACCATTAATGTGTTAAACACCCATTCATTTTCTATCTACTTCGTCCAATACAGATGGACCTGGCAAGCATCGGGCACAAGACAGGGTACACCCAGGTACTAAGTACACCAGCCCACTTTGGGGGCACAAACGCCAAACAAACAAGGGCACTAACAGATATACTTCCCCATTATTGTGGTACATATGTTGTAAACATTGTTTTTTATATACCCCCTTCAACTCTGCATTTATATAGGCAAAGGTGTCAAGAACAAAGCATGCCATTCTGCCTATCTAGTTAATTTATTTCCTTGTAGTTGCTTGTGTATTTATCTTATACAGTTATTTCTTGAAAGAAACCAGTTTATCAGCTACAACTACACAGCTGGGTACCTCGTTCCATAAGCCCACAACCCTATGTGTATTACATGCTTTTAATTCACTATTTTAATAATAATAATAATAATAATAAGCGCTTACATTTATATAGCGCTCGTCTGGACACTCCACTCCACTCAAAGCTCTTTACAGGAAATGGGGACACCTGGCTGATGCGACAGTAGCCATAGTGCGCCAGAACGCTCAACAAACATCAGCTATCAGTGATGAACAGAGAACAGAGTAATGAAGCCAATTCATAGATGGGGATTATTAGGAGGCCATGATTGGTAAGGGCCAATGGGAAATTTGGCCAGGATGCCGGGGTTACACCCTTACTCTTTTCAAGTAATGCACTTAAATTTTTAATGACAACAGAGAGTCAGGACCTCGGTTTTACATCTCATCTGAAGAACGGCACCTTTTTACAGTATAGTGTCCCTGTCACTATACTGGGGCATTAGGACCCACATGGACCGCAGGGTGAGCGCCCCCTGCTGGCCCCACTAACACCTCTTCCAGCAGCAACCCTAGTTTTTCCCAGGAGGTCTCTTTTCCAGGTACTGACCAGGCTCACACCTGCTTAGCTTCAGTGGGATTCCAGTTGTGAATTGGAGGGTGATATTGCTGCTGACAAAACTCGCTTTTGAACTCACCTCCTGTTAGTTTCTACTTTGTCAACACCTTTGAGCATTTTGTATAGTTATATCAGGTACCCTCTCAGACTTCTCTTTTCAAAACTAAAATATTTTGTTCATTTTTGCTTGTTTGCATCAGATATTCCTTAATCCCATGGGATGTACCAGGTTAACTTCTTAGGGCTTATTCCAGAACGAAAATAATACACATTATACAATTTTCAAACTACATCCTTTAATGTAAGCTCCTGTTAACTAAGTATAACAACATTACTCTTACTTTTTTTATCTTTACTCAGTCCAGAGAGGAACATGTTTTGTCAGCATAAGCATTTAAGTCTTTTTCATATGTGTGCTCTTCAAGCTCTCTCTGTTTCCTGACTTACTTTTCTATCTAAAGTCTTTGCTACTTGCACATGCCATGCTGCTCTTGGCTACATTAAATGTCATCTTCTACTTGTTTGCTCATTTTTCAATTTTGCCTAAATCTTATTTAACTTCCTTTTCCACTTCTAGAGCATTTTTGTATCCTCCCATGTTGGTATCATCTACAAACTTTTACTAACATTTATTAACTATACTGTAATCTAAGTCATAAATGTATATAAATCCAGCAGTGGTCCAGACAGACCACATACATCCCTGTTGTATTCTGCTAACTAAAACCCCAGAGCTTGAACAGGTACCCCTTATCTGTACTCTCTGTGTCTCTTGTCTCTTGACTCTTGTCTTTGAATTGTGGAAGAGTTCTTTAAAGGTTTACAGCCGACATTGTAAACCGTATTTCCTGTTGCAAACCACCAGATCCTGGAGAATAATCTCATATGCTTCTGTAGCTCTTACACTTCTGTCTCTTTTTATTAGATCTAATATTATAATTTAATTATAATTAAATTTAATAAATATAAATTTAATATTTTTTAATACCAAGATCTGAGGCATGCTTTCAAATTCTTCCATTGTAAACATTAGTGAAATATCCATTTATTATGTTAGACTGTTCCCTTTCATGTTCTAAAGGCTTCTGTTATTATTTCTAAGAGACTTTGCTTCACTTTCTACTATTTTATGTTTCTGTTTGTAGTTATAAATAACCTTTGATTTTGTCTCTTTCCGTCACAGTCTGTTTTCCCTGCTTTCCTGAACATGTGCAGTAAACCTTTGCTCTGGCTGTACAGTTTTAAAATACCATTAGAACACAGCACATTGTAATCACATGCAACCTCTGTCCTAATTTATTGGAACCACTGGAGGAATACATGCATTCACACCAGTAGGTCTTGGACAAAAGTAGTAAGCTGCAGTCCTTAACAATCCGTTGTAGGGCTTTTGTGCATTTATTGGGACGGTTATTAATTGTAGCAGTAAGTCACAAAATGATTCTTTGATGGATATTAGAAACCCGACCTTGCGGGATAACTCAGCAATGCACACACACGGATATTAATACACGACAATATATTTATTAATACATAAAATATGCATATAAACATAACAGATCTTAAGAGTGAGTCTTATCAGAATACAAACGGTACATATTCAATAACGAAGAGTTACAAAGCAAGAGGGAAATACATTCAGTATACCATTCATTTATACCGTTTTGTAAATGAACTTTGATTACAACTTCTACACTAGATACTCGCAAGCAAGTACGTCACTCATAGGAATTAAATTGATATAAACTCAGGTTGAGGTAACAATTGAATTCTCGAGCTGCAATGCAGAATGTTGAATACTCATCCAATCTGTGTTGATTCAGATCTCCCATGGACACAAGGGAACAGCGGCAGGCTGTTGATGAGTCCAAACGGCGTCCTCTGGCCCGGTGCCAGGCATTGCTGATTTGGCGTGATGTGGGGGAGAAGGAAGGAGAGATTCCTGCTGCGACACACTGGAAGTGGTCTCTCTGAAGACCGGCTAGTTAGTCCTGGCTTAACTAGCGAGAGTTTGAGCATATGGAAAGTGATTGCAGGTCCAAGCAAGTCACACTCTTTAGACGGGAAGAAGACCGGTTCAATCCTGATGTAGCACTAGTCCTGAATATTGATATTCAGTTGTCGACAGTTCCTACTGTTGTTCACTCGTTGATCAGGCGAGCGTTCAAGGTGGGGTACCGGTGGTTCATGAGGCTTGCTGTTGGGCTAACCTCGGGCGGATCCTTTGGTTGTACGTGGGCGACCTCCATTCTCGACTCTTAGAACAACGTAAAGTCCTGGCACTCGGACACACTGGCCGTCACGTGATTGTCCGAGATGAGTCTGAGAATGTCCTGGAGGAGCCCCTTTCTGGGTTCTGTGCTGCCTGTTTTGTCTGGAGGAACTACGGTCATTCATTGGTTGAATGTTCTGCGGGCATTCGAGACCCACATGGGGTTACCCTGCCGTACCAGTTCCTGATTGGCTGATCGAGGTGGAGGATGAGTAACCATGCTCTCTGACATTAGGGTTATAAACAATCTGGGATGTGACTCTCCCAAGGAATCTCCCAACACAGTAAGGTGCCAGAGTTTACCATTTATTAGGGTGGCTGGTGAATCTCAGCCTTGGGAGCTGTTCCTGATCAGGAAACTCTATCAGCTAGAAAAACACCTTAAATGTGAACCAAATGGAATGGCCTCTCTGAATCCAGCACCACTGAGATGAGGGAGAGAGATACTGGCAAGGGAGCAGCAAACATAATTCCTATATTTTTAATAAGCCTTGCAGCTACACCGTAATATTTCAGTTTTATTTGACAACCCTCAACAGCTTTTCTCCTATCTTTTAGAAATGTTTTTCCAACAATAACCACTTTTTCTTCTGCACATATATACCTGATTTTATTATATGACATTGTGGCATAGTCCTAATAATAAAACCTTTGAATATATGAGCCATATAGAATCTATGAGACCCCAGCGTCTTTATGCATGGTGCTTCTCCTCCACTTCTTACTTCTTTCTGGTCTCTCCAGAATGCTCTAGAACTCCACCTGAGAGATTAAATCATACTAAAAACTCTGCAAGTTCAAAAATATCTAATAAGCCACAAATATCTAATGTCACACAGCAAACTGAGGAAAACCTAGCCAACTTCAAATCAGCCCAGTGTCAGCATACATCAAATTGTACACTGGCTCTTAGGGGATTCCAGTCACTAATGACAAATCCCTGACTGGAAGCAGTTAGCTCTAGACTCAACCAGATAATTGTATAATGCCTCTGAAAAACCAACCCTAAAGTAATTAAGGAGAACTGTTAATCCACAAACTAGCCTTCATGCATCTAAAAAACACCATTTGAAAGAAAACAGTTATTGGAAACAGAATTTCAATGCAATGAAATTGAATGAATGTACCTGAGGAAGCAGCCATAACTTTATGTTTCTGCCTCCATTGAGAAGGGAGTGATCTTATTCTTTAAAGTACAGAGATGACGATGATGGTACTACAGTATAATATAAGAGACTGGCATGTCAGTCAGAGGATCTGTTTTGCTGAAGTGTTTTCAGAGAGTACCATGAAATACATTGCCTGTATGATAGTGCTCAAAGACAAGAGAGTTTAATGATAGGTAGGCTGCCCTTTATGAAATTACTCTATGCAGATTCTTGCTTTCATGAACAGGGTCGATGCTGAACGCTAACACAAGGTCCTGGAAAAGAGCCCCAGGCTATGTTCTGCAAAGTCTGAATGGAGATAAAAATGAAACTTGGAAATTGAAAGAAATAAAAGAAAAAATGTAATCTATTAAAACACAAACTAGATAAAGGGCATACAAAATAAAATAAATATATGTACCTGAGCCATAGTCAAGGGTTATAAAAACTTTATTTTGCACCTACAATTGCCAGATGTAATTGCAGCCACATGTTTACTTTCAGAACAATGAGTTGACCTTGTTCCACTCAATACCTTTTCAGCTGAAAGAAAAAGAAAGTGTTTTTCTTTCACTAGCTTTGACCCACCCCAACTTCATTTTTTATCTCTCACTCCTAATTGTCTGCACTCGAGTACTGTTCTCCTTGCACCATCATTATCATGCGATCAAAGCTTTTAACTTTTAGAAGATTGCTAAACCCTGCCATTCCTCTCCTGTCTATTCTTTGCTGATGTGCCTCTGATTTCTTTTTAAGAAAATAGCAGAGATTCTCCTATTATCCTTTTCTGATCTCAGCTAAAGACATTAGCACTGCCTGTGTCACCTTAATACCTTAATACCTAATGTGTAGCCCTAAGCCTGACAACATCAGAACATCAGAAAGGTCATGAACAAGGCAAGATCTTTAAGTTGGTGGACTTGTTTCTATAAAGATCACACCCAGTTTTTTCAGGAAATATTCCCAAATATTCCAATCCATTTTCTAACCACTTTATCCAATACAGGGGAGCTGGAGCCTATCGCGGCAAGCAATGGGCACTAGGCAGGATACACCCTGGAAGGGACCCCAGTCCATCTCAAGGCTCCAGACAATCAGGTTCAGCAATATCAAACTCAATCTGAGTCAAGAGCAGCCTTTTGCTGTCAATCCTAAATGTTCCTCAGAGTGCGGAATCCAAGAACAAAATCTGCAGGAGCCAGTTACAGTGCTCCGTTCTACGTGGGTGAGTTGGTTCCATTCAGCAAGTGGAGATCTGAGCCCAACTGAGTAACCAGTATGGAAGAGGAGCAGCAACAGAAATGCAGCACTAGCTGACTGAGCTAATTATTTTTTTCCAGTTTCTGTCAGAATGGATTCTATTGTGAAAATAACAGCAATATGGAGCTTTTCAAGTGCAAAGCTGTACGTTCCAACCCTGTTTTGCACATTGAAGAATTTATGCTTTTGAGCATTTCCACCTTTTTCAGCTTTAAAGCAGCAAAAGAAGGTTGATACTGTCCATCATTCCTTTTCTGAGTTGTATTAATCTGAGCCTAGTTCTGCAAGCAGTTAACTGGCCAAATTCAGATTGGTCCGGACCTTGTTTTTAAACTTTTCACTAAAGCACAATCGAATGTATATGATGCTTTTCATCAGGAAAGTGACTTCCAGAACAAATCCATCCATTTTCTAACTGCTTCGTTTAATTCTGGGTCGTTTAATTCTGGATCTCAGAAAGCAACGAGTGCAAGGCAGGATACACACTGGACAGCATGTCAGTCCATTACATATATAGAAATATACACACACTCACGTCAGGGCCAATTTTCCCAGAAGCCAATTAACTTACTAGTACAGTATGTCTTTGGGCTGTGGGGGCATACTGGAGCACCTGTAGGAAACCCAGGTAGACACAGAGAGAACAGGAAGAACTCCATACAGATAGTCCACCAGCTCTGCGAGGCAGCAATGCTAACCAATGCCGCCCAGTCAGGTTAAATTAACTTACTTTACATCAGAAAGGAGAGGAACAGGTTTTTGGATTGATACACTACTCTGTCTTTCTTGTGCCCTGCTTCAAGGGATTCTGATCACTAGAAAATTGAAAACTATGGCACTGACGGCTTTGTTTCATTCTTGGGATTAACGATTTGTGAAGTGCTTGTCCATTTTTTATGACTGTGAAAAAGCTCGTGTCTGAAGCCCTGAAAGTGAGAGAGAGGGTACATTTGACTTTACATCAGGGTCTCTTTGTTTTATATCTTCAGCTGATATTTCCACCAGGATGCTGCACATAACATTTGAACCTCTTCTAGAAACACACCTCTTGCACTATAGTTATCAAGTCCAAATCAAGCACTAATGATAGAAGCTCATTCCTCCATTGTGGCAGGGTCACATGTACTAACTGAAATGCAGCTCGGAAGGGTGGTGATACAGACTAAATCGACTGACTGGTGTGACCACCCAGATGCATGAGTGTCAATACTCAGCCTACCCTGGGAGTCACCTCCAGCCAAAAATCCCAATCCTCTTTCTTCTGCTCACTTCACACATTCCATCTCATGTCCTTCTGACAGTGCCTGAGTGTGATCCCCTTATAAAATATATAGAAAATATATTTCTCGTAATAGCTGATGTACTAGCAGGGATTTGGACACAGATGTACATCACACAACAGTAAATGACAGAAATTCAGCCCTCTTTTGCATTTTCATATTATCAAACCATAGCAAAAGCAAAACGTATTGGAGTAAAACATTACAGGAAGAAGATGGTGCTGAAAAATGTTACACCATTTCACTTGGGCCTACGCAACCTGACCAAAATCTGATCATGCAGACAACAGGATGTTCACCCAGCAACAAACAAATAAAAGTTCATGTCCTAAAATACCTCTCTTAAGTCCAGCCCACACGCCAGGTTTTTCAAACCTTTTGAAAACACAAAAAAGCCTATTGGAAAATGGAATAATTTGACAGCATTTCACCCTGGAGCAGCCTCTGAATCTGTGACATATGCTTTATGACTTTGGGGACAGAGCAGATTACTAAACTATGTGAATACAGCATAGCAAAACAATGAAATGCCAGCTCTAAGCATTTTCTTGCCTACAGTGCAGAGTGAGGATTTTCTTTCAGAGTGATGGGCTGCAATCACACCTCTCTCCTCAACCAGAAACACACAAGAGAGGGACAACAATAAGTCAGCCAGCAGCCAAATCCTCGACACGTATCCCTCAGGGAAAACGCATAGCACAAATTAAACAAAATTAAAGCCATTTATAACATCCTGCTCTGCTAAACCTTGACAGTAAGTAAGTGTGATCAACAACACTTTACTGAACCTTCCTTGAGGGATCTGACTGGTAGCTGGTGTTTTAAAGGGAAATACTGTCCACAGAATCTGCTTTTTGCTGTTGCTTTCCTTGTGACTTTTCTGGAGGTCCTAATAAGGGTTTTATGATACATGCATAGTATATAGTAGGGAAAAGAAAAGCATATGATGTACAAATGTCTTCTCCTTTAGAAACCCGGTTTCATTTGTACAGTACTTCATCCTGAAATCCTGAATATGGTTATATGAATTATCATCCTCCAGACATCTGATCTCTGCAATCTGTAGCAGTGATGGTGTTTAGATGGTATGTACAGTACAGCAACTTCTTTGTTAATCTAAACATTCTCCAACACCTGAGATATCTACAAATGTATGCGCAACCTCAACCCTAACCCTAATATGACCTAGAAATTTAATTCTAATGCATAACATACTGTAGCACTAACCTTAAAACAGTAGTAGGTAGGTACAGATTACAGATTACAGATTACTTTTTGTTACACTGGGAACGTCTCCAGACCAGTAACCCATGATTGTGTAAAATTGGAAAAACTAGGTGAAATTCTTGTGGAAAAATTAGAAAAACTTCACTAACAAATGCAGCTGAACATAATACCAATTTAGCATAATACCACCACTATGGAATTCAGGCAATTTAAATGTGAACTTCTGTGGGTATTTTTTTGTTGGAGAACAGAACATTGCACTGAAGGCAAGTGACAGCTTAGAAGACAAGTGAGGTAGGTAACGAAAAGAGCAGACAATATAAATAAATGAGTCTTCCTAACCCAATTATCCATGCTAATCTGTCACATTTGATTAGACTCAGAGATATTTGAGGACACTCAATTGATTAGGAAGGCATAGGTTTTCGCCAGGCAGTGGTTTCCATCAGTCAAACCTTTTCATTAAATCATAGGAGCTATCACACTTGAACCTTTAGACTTAGTCTAAATGATCAGAACAATATGCTAATCAAGAGGAAAACAGACACAACAAATGATGCTTGTGCCTTTTTGTAAATGGCTCAGACTCACAATGTTTCTTGAAACGCAGCAAGATCACGGACACATTAATTCTCTGCTGCTCCTAAATTTCCATAAACAAGCTGGGGCCAGGGTGTTTAAGTCAGCTCTATTTACCTTCAGGAGCTGCAGCAGATCAGAAATCTAATCTGAAGACCCACTTAAACATGACCAGTTTATAGCCTGCTTTTTTTTTCTTTAAGGGGTGAAAAAGCTGTCCTGAAGAGCATGCCACATCCCCAAGGAAATGAGTCACATCACTGACACAGAGAACACTGCTGTCAGGAAGTTACTAATCGAAAGACCTACATTACCTCAACAAATGTGCCAATATGTGAGGTATATGATCAATTAAAATGTTGTTTCTGTTTTCTGTTTTATGTGGTTTCTGTTTTATAAATTTGCTTTAGATGTAACTGTAATGGGTGGCACGATGGTGCACTGGTTAGCATTGTAGCACTAGGGCCTGGGTTCAATTTCAGATCTGGGGTGCTGTTCTCCAGGTGCTGCAGTTTCAATACACAATCCAAAAACATACTGGTAGGTGAATTGTACTCTTGGAAAACTGCCCCTGGTGTTGTGTGTGCCCTGTGATAGACTGGCATCCTCTACAGTATATGCCCTGCTTTGCGCCTGTTGCTTGCCAGGACAGGTTCCAGTTTCCCTGTGACCCTGAATTGGACGAAGAGGTAGAAGATGAATGGATTAATATAACCATAATTTCAGCTACAGTGAACAGATATATGGAAAAGTTATTAAGAAAGCAAAGTGGAAGCCAGCACATTTTTTTTCAAAAATGTCATTTTTATTTTATACCCACCCATAAAATCTGGAATTGACGATTGTTTTTTATATCACAGCAACAACCACATAAAGAGAATAAGAATCGAAGGACCAGTTCCTCAAATCTGACATTCATCTTTTTAACACACTGTGAGCTCTACAGTGCCTAACAGGAGAGTAAGTGCCACTTGGAGAAGAGAAAGATCCATTAATGACACCACTGCCATCCTACAGAAGCCCAGGATGTCTACAGAGTTGCTGTTTCTCAGTTAAGAAAGCCCTGGCTGACTATGTAAACCCCATCCTGGTAGCAATGAGCCAAATGCTTTGATAATCCCAGTACCCAGTACCAACTGACATGCTTCATGCTTCAGGCTCAAAGTAGTAGCAGCTGGGCCATAGATCTCGATCTGTGCTGGGAGCGATTATCTTAACTGTCCCACTCATTCCATGAGTGCTAAGGGCAAATAGAACATGAAAGTCATAACGGGAGTATAAAACACCTAACAGCCTCACAGAAGGTTTCACCGGACACCTGGCATACTGTATATTGTAATATTTGACATTATTCTCTACATACATTAGTGTTTTATTTTTCTACATGAAGTCCTGTCTTAAACTGAAAACATGAAGACATACTATAGACTCAAAAAGGCAATGCAGGCATACAGTTGTATGCAAACGTTTGGGCACCCCTGGCCATATTACATGTTGTTCTTGATTTCCTAAGTGAAAAAAAGTTAACTCTGCATAGATTTATTTGCTGAATTTAACAAAAATAAATAAAACAGTATATGTGGCATGTGCAAAACCTTGGGCACCCTTCAGTCAGTACTTAGTAACAGTACTTAGTCTATTCTTGCTTTAGGAATTTGTTCCCACCCTTCCTTGCAGAATGCTTCTAGTTCAGAAATATTCTTAGGTCGTCTTGCAAGCACTGCATGTTTGAGATCTACCCACAGATTTTCAATAATATTCAAGTCTGGGGACTGTGAAGGCCATTCAAAAACCTTAATCTTTTGTTTCTTGTTCATGGTTGATTTTAAGGTATGTTTTGGATCATTGTCTTGTTGTATTATCTAATCTCTTTTCAGCTTCAGTTTCTTCACTGACTGTGGGACATTAGCTTCCAGGATTTGTTAATACTTAGTAGAATCCATTTTTCCCTCTACCCGCACAATATTTCCTGTGCCACTGGCTGCCACACAACCCCAAAGCATAACAGATCCATCCCCATCCTTAAGAGTTGGCAAGATGTTCTTTTCTTAAAATGCTTCTCCTTTTTTTCTCCAAACGTTTGTGACCTTTGGTGATTGTAGTCAAAGAGTTAATTTTTTACTTCATCAGACCACAACACTTGGTTCCAAAATGCCTCTGGCTTTTTTAAGTGTTGTGTTGCATACTTCAGACGTTGACTTTTGTGATAAGATCGCAGATAAAGTTTCTTTCTGGTGAGTCTTCCATGCAGATCATGTTTGTGCAAGCAATGCTGCACAGTGGACCGATGCAGCACTACTCCTGTGCCAGCTAAACCTTCCTACAGGTCCATTGCAGTGAAATGGGGGTTTTGCTTTGCATTCCTGACCAGTCTACAAGCAGTTCTACTGGAGATTTTTCTTGGTTTTCCAGATCTTGTCTTGAATTCAACAGTTCCCCTTAACTACCATTTCTTAATGACATTTCAGACAGTGGAAATTGCAAGCAGGAAGCATTTAGATATCTTTTTATAGCCTTCCCCTACTTTGTAAGAGTCAATTTTCTTTATTTTCTGGTGCTCAGTCAGCTGCTTAGAGGAGCCCATGGTTGTTGATTGTACACTCAACACCCTGAGAGGTTCAAAGAGTCAGAGAATTTATTAAGCTCTGGAATTGTCATCACCTGACTTAGATTAAGGCCTAACAAGTCAATTAAGTTCTGAGACCTTACAAAAAAGATAACACTAGTGGATCTGTTTTATTTTTTTCAATCTCTTACATTTAGCAAATAAATAGTAACTCTGCAATCATATTTGCAGAAATATGTCAAGTTTAAGTTTGTTCGCTGCAGAGGTTGTGTTAACTTCTTTTCACTTAGAAAATCAAGCACAAAATGTAATATGGCCGGGGTGCCCAAATGTTTGCATAAAACTGTATAAGGTGCTGAGCACCTTAAGTACCCTGTGGTACTTAATATTCTACCATAGCAATTCATGAGTGTTATAAATTTATGAAATTATAATTTATCAATGGACACTGAAGTGACACAGAAAGTACAAAGAACAATTGAATCATAGTTTGTAATGGATTAACACTAGTAACTGCATGGTGCTTTCTATTGTTATGGTGTTCCCAACTCTGTATTTTTAGTGCATTCACTTAAATAAAAAACATTTTTGTTTTTTAATGTGTACTGATATGAGAATGTTAAGAGGGCTGCTCTTCAGAACCAAAGAATGTTGTGGGCTCTTTAGGAATCAATAGAAGTTGCACATTAGACAAGATGAGAGCACAGCAGCCAGTGGTGAGCATTGCACGGAGTTCTGCATGGAGCTTGTATGTTCTCTCCATGTTCACATAGGTTTCCTCCTGGTGCTCTGGTTTCCTTCCACAGTCCAAAGACATACTGGTATGTTAAACGACTTATGGGAAAACTAGCCTATTCTGAGTATGTGTCGGTGTACATGTACCCTGAGCTGGACTGGCATCCCAACCAGGGTGTATCCTGCTTTGTGCCTGTTACTTCATAGGATAGGTTTCGGCAACCCCGTGACTTTGATTGAAAGCTCTGATAACTTGTTAAAAAAATGAATGGGTGAAATGGAAATGCAGATTAGACAAGTATAAAAGAATCCTGAATGATAAAGAAAAGCACTCAAGTAAACAATGTCAGAAACGTTAGCATGCCTGAAGAAACAGACCCTCAGAGAGAATAAGCGGCATCCCTCTGTTAATAATACTTCACATACACCCAGGTAAAGTATTAAGTATTCAGGCTGAAACCTTAATAACCTACAATAAGTCTTACACTTACAGTCCAGGTTGCCAGAGTTATGCTGTCATATATCTGAGGAGGATGTACTTACAGTAGACAGCAGTGTCTTGTCATATGAATTGGATACTTATTTCCACATCTCTCCCCCCTTCCTCCACCATCCTTCCCTTCTTGTCATCCGCCCCCACCCCCAGCACTCCCTCCACAAACTGCCTGCAAGTCGTCGCGCTGTAAGGCTGAAAAGGGAACGCGTGGCCACTGTTGCCATGGCAGCCCGGCTGTAACTGCCTAATTGCTCGGAGGGCTGCCGTTTGATGATGTGCTAACCTGAACTGCCATCTGATCTCTCCAACACGCAGCACAGGGGCCGTCAAAACAGCAGTGCCGGCTGGCACTGAGTGCGCTTCCCTTTCAGTCTCTCACTGAACTCACCACACGGAGTCAGACAGATAATCTTCTGTCCCCCCCCCCCACCCAACAGAAAAAAAACCTGCCAGAGTAAATCTTTTTTTACCATGAGCAATCTACATGCTCTTATTTTACACAACAGGAGCCTTTCTTTTGCGGCTGGAAAGCACCCAGTTCACATTCTTTAAGAAATTGTAATCTTTTCCATCGACATGCAAATTGTTTTAGATCAGCCAGCCATCTTCTATCCACTTCATCCAGTTCAGTGTTGCGACGAAGTCTATCCCAGCAAGCACTGGGGCAAACCAGGGGACACGCTGAAACAGATGCCAGGAGAGTAGACACAAACACATATGTGTACACACTCACACCGGAGCCAATTTTCCCAGAAGCCAATTAATCTATTTTGAAGTAATTAAAGACAAAACTAATGTAAACCCATTACAGACGCAGGATTTACTTCTAAGTGAGGAGTTGACAAGCAATAATCAACTGATCCAGCAATATTCCGAGTTTTTATTTTTTACTCTGTATGGTTTTTTGTATTTCACAGGGAATGGGAAATATTTAGATCACACATTTTCATTTGTTTTCAGGAGGGCACACAGAAGCACTAGACAGTCAAGAGCATACACTGGCCTAGAAAAATATTATACCAGCCAACGCTAACTTGGGAGATTGTTCTAACACATGGTAAGTAGACAAGTGTTGAGCTCCATTCCTAAAGTGGTACTTTTGAAAACTTTGCAGGTGCTGTTCTAAAATACATTCAGAGCTCCTTTTGCAAGAAGGTTTCTGGTCTGAGAAAATCACTGACTGGGATGTTTCTGCTTCAGTGTTTGCCTATGGCAATGGAGGATGTATATTTAACTTATTGAAATATTGCCTCAGGCAACAAACATAAACCACACAGCTTTCACTGGTACTGTAGGTAATCTACTATTGAGGGTTTGTATGTTCCTGTTAGGCATTTTTGAAACACTAGATGCAAGATTTCAGCCTCATTGCAGGCAAGAGAACTAGGGCCAGTTACACAAAAAACTTTACTTTTCATTTTTCCCTTAAGTGTCCCTGAAGTGCAACTTATGATCTGGAAGAGGAGTCAGTATAAACTCCATCCATCCATCTTCTAACCGCTGATTCCACATCAGGATCACCTGTCCATCATACGGCACATACAAACACAGATACAGACTCACGCCAGGGCCAATGTTCTCAGAAGCCAATTAACCTACTAGTATGTTTTTGGACTGTGGGAGGACACTGGAGCACCAAGGGGAAACTCACATGAATACAGGGATACAAACTCCAAACAAATAGCACCACAGGAACTGAACCCAGGACTGCAGTGCTCTGAGGCAGTAATGCTAACATTTGCATCTTTAAATGTATCAGAAAATCCAGGCTTTGTGTCTCCAATGTAATGTGTTTGGAATTTCAGCCTACAATCCACTGGTGTCCCTAGCACAGCCTTTACAGATGATTTACAAGGCAGCTCATCTCAGATCAGTTCTGGTCATTTACAATTAGGGCAATTCAATTTCTTACTTTTTCCTCCCTTACGAATTCAGTGAAAACCTGTTGAATACAGTTCCAATGTACTGTATACGTTCTATGACATCTAAACTGACTATGCCTGCTTTTTTTCTGTTTACAAGCAGAACATAGAAACTATGTGGCCAAGAGCACATGTTAATGAGAATAGGCCTGACATGTTTATTACTAGAGTTATATGTAATTGGACTCATGGTAAAGAGGATTAACCATTATCATCTTGTCCTCTGGTCTGGGTGCAACTTGTTATTCTTGGCCAATGAGCTGTTACACATTAAATTCGCATTAAATACATTCATGGTTAGCACAGTTCCTACTTTTGATGGCTAAAATATTGTAGCTAAAATATTGTGTCGGGTTCACGTGGGTTTGAGCCCTCAGATGTGTGGATTTCCCATAGACCTTGTCGCAGCCCTCGAAGGAGCAGGGGTGTCGCTTCATGGGGGAGTGGGTAAGGCCGGAGGCCGCTCTGCCCTCCGCCCCGCCCTGCTGCCCCAAGGTCGGTGTGGCGGAGGAGATCGGTGTGGCATAGTCCGACAGCGTGGTGTAGCCGCTCTCCCCGCACAACAGGCTGCCGTCCGGGTTGCCCACCGAGGAGTTACTGCTCTCCGAGTATGTGGACATTGGTCAGAACTTGCTGTGCAGGTCGGTGAGGATCCCAGACACCGTCATCAGGTTCGCACCATCCTTCAGGGTCTCCCGAACCTCCCGGTCCTCGCTAGACCCCTCGGGCTCCCTGGGCTGCAGCAGGGGCTGCGGTCCCGCCAGCACCAGGAAGGGTCGGTGCAGCATGGGGCCGCTGGAGATGGAGACCGGGCACTCGGTGAAGTAGTCTGAGTACGTGAAGGCAGCCATGCCTGCTGCTGGCCACGGACACACGGTTCCGCATGGAATTTGCTGCTCCCGAAACTTCCGAACAGGGGGGACCCGGCCCATGCTTACAATGCATGCCACGATCGCGGGGCCCCGGCTCACCTTCTGGACATGCACTTCCACACTATCTGCACTGCTCCATCTGGCTCTCACCCGCTCCCCCATGAAGCGGCACCTCGGGTCTTTTGATGGCTGCAACAAGGTCTACGGGAAATCCTCGCATCTGAGGCCACATACCCACGTGAACCCAAGAACGCTACGTTGGTGTCAGAGTGGGATGGGATAGCCAAGGACAGCAAATTAAGTGGGGGAGACATAATTCGCTGGTGCAGCGAATTATCAACTGTCAACTGTCCTCTGTGCAACACATATATTCCTCCCTCCCAGAGGAAACAGAGACTATTAATTGGTGAACGATATTTATGGAGATGTAGGGGAAAATTATCTTTCCATTTTGGCCCTAAGAAACTAAAAGGGATAGAGTTCCATCTGGCTTTGTCATGGTGAGTTCTTCACCAGCTGAAGAGCACACAGTCTTCTCATTGATGTTTTCGGCTTGCAAGTGTTGGAAGCACACCAGTGAAGCACAGCATTCAGTGTGCACCCAATAGGCTATTGAGTAGTGTGCTTTGCTAATTTAAGTCCCCATCCCCTTTCCTTGGCACCTTTCAGGACTGTTTATTCTTCTCGCTCAAATATTGATTATAAGCGATAATAAACAGACACAAAACAAAGAGCCATTTCCAACGGCATGTTTCACTGGAAACAAAATGAGAAAGGAAAGAACAGCCAGTGGAAAAGCAGATTGTCTCCAGCTATTTCATTAAGGACATATTAACAAAGCTGTCCATTGTATCTACTGTAGCCATCTAATGAAACACATTACTTTGTTTACTTGATCTGACACAGCTACCCAAGCGTGCTTGCTTGTGTGCATTGAAGAGAGAGTGAGACTGCGAACCGTTGATCCGTTTTATCAAAACATGACTAGGTCTTAACAAAACCTCATGGCCCTATGAAAAGACATCCTCTCACAGCACTAAATTCCCCTCATCAATCAAGTTAGAAGATATTCAACAGCTGTCCTTGCCTTGAGTTCAGTGTAGTTTCTGTGCAGAAACGCAGCTAATATCCTTAAATAAGAATTTCATCAAGAGAGCCATGTTTACACTTTGTCTTACACTTGTCTCGTTGAACATTTGACCTGACCTGTGTTGCCAGCAAAGTCCCAGGATCCTCTGTTACAGCTTTGTGATTAGATAATTTCATTAAACTTTCTCTTGTTTCTCAGTGGTACTCATAAGAACATAAGAAAGGCTGCAAGTGAGAAGCAGCTATTTGGCCCATCTACAATAGCTCACTTGGTTTTGAGTTTAATTGATCCCCTCTAGTCTTTTCTGGAAAGAAGCCACAGTCACCAACAATATAACTGAATAGCTTGTTCCAGGCTCTTACAACCCATATGTGTAAAACAAAATGACTCCCAATCACAATTCTAAATATAGTTTTAACTTTGGTCCGCTGGTTTATGTATCACTGTTGATTCAGAAGAGATATAAGGGGTTAACTTTGCAAATAACTTTTGAAGATTTTGAATATTCAACCCCTAGTAGTCTTCTTAAGAAGATTCAGTTCTTCTACCCTGTCAGTGTATGACATTTCATCTTGCAAATGTATTCTTTGGTCTCATTCCAGAGCTCATTATAAAATGGACACCCATTGACTGGAAAACTCCACAGCGCCTCCTGGAATGAGAATGATAATCTAAAAAAAGGATGTGCCCAAGATTTCGTTTTCATTCACAGAGCAACACGATTAAGACACAGATAGAACATGTTCATTGCCATTTGTTTTATTAATTCCAAATCACCACTTATTTTTTATACACCCATTCAATTTAGCTCAATCAAATCATGTGCCTCCTCTTTGGAACTCTATTACAAGCCGCTAGTGACATGACCGAGGCTTGAACCCGTGATCACAGAGCTCAAACCTGTGCTGGTTTGAGCATTTATGCTGGCTAGCCCATTTTTTAATAATACTCAATATTCAATAATAATACTACTGATAAACTATTAATATTGAATGAGCAGATTTTTGGTTTTGTACTTTGTATACCTATGCATTCACTGTTTCTAGGGAAACTGATGAAATTGTAACTGTGCTTCTTTTATTCACAGGTTTGCTACCCCAAACAGTACCATCATTTGTGATGTGATACATCTGGAATTGGGTTTGCAGCAGCAATCTTTCAGTTAGATCTAAGTAAGACACACACTAACGCAGCCGTAAGGTACAAACCCTGTGCTCATTTATTATGGTGTGAGTAAATTAATCACAACCTTCAATTTATCCATTTTCTAATTTCTTTATCTAATTCAGGGTCGCAGGGGAGCTGATGCTTACCCTGCAAGCAACAGGCACAAGGCAGGATACTCCCTGGACAAGTTGTCCATCGCAGGACACATAGACACAAACACACATACACTCACATAACGGCCAACATTCCCAGAAGCCAATTAACAGTAATATTAACCACTGTGCCACCATGCTGCCCCAAGACTCAACCCCTGAGAATGAAATGTACCTGTTTTTAAAGCCAGCAGCCTTATCACTCGGCAACTCACAACTGGCAACCCACTGAAGCTCAGTAGATGTGAGTCTGGTCAGTACTTGGATGGGAGACCTCCTGGGAAAAACTAAGGTTGCTGCTGGAAGAGGTGTTAGTGGGGCCAGCAGGGAGCACTCACTCTGTGGTCCATGTGAGTCCTAATGCCCCAGTATAGTGACGGGGACACTATACTGTAAAAAGGTGCCGTCCTTCAGATGAGACATAAAACCAAGGTCCCGACTCTCTGTTTTCATTAAAAATCCAAGCGCATCACTTGAAAAGAGTAAGGGTGTAACCCCGGCATCCTGGCCAAATTTCCCATTGGCCCTTACCAATCATGGCCTCCTAATAATCCCCATCTATGAATTAGCTTCATTACTCTGTACCCCTATGCACACCTGCCCTTTATTTTAAATAAATCAAAATACATGATACTATACCCAAGAAAAATAGAACCCAATGGCAACATCCATCCACTGTCTAAATTCTATCCATTACATGGCCAGGGGGAAGCCAGAGACCATCCTGGCAAACAACAGGCGAAAGGCAGGATACAATCTGGACAGGGCAGCAGTCCATTGCAGGGCAGACATACACTCAGACCTGGGCTGTTTTCCCAGAAGCCAATTAACCTACTGTACCAGTATGTCTTTGAACTGGGAGGAAGCCAGAGCACACAGAGGAAACCCATGAGAACATAGACATACATAGTCTGTCAAGACTTGAACCCAGGGCCCCAGCAACTGTGCCACTGTGCCACCCCAATGGTAACATATACATATTAAAAACAGCAATATCCAATTAGAAATATTAGGATATCAGACAACAGCCTATAATTATTGGCCAAGTTCCACTTTTTTATACAGAAGAAACTAATTGGAAGTTCTTTAATATCCACTGAGGATATGCATAATGATAGAACAGAGAGCTACAAAATTTAAATTGAGCAAGGCAAGGGAAATATGATCCAACATGAGGTTTAATTTTACTGATGATTTTAGTTTTAGTCTAAACATGCATGAAACTCTGCATAGTGAGATGCACTAACATTGTTATTGTATAAATTGATCTTGGAAACAGAATCACAAGATACAGTTTGAATTTTTATATGCTCAAATTTAGAAAATCAATTGCAATTGTAGACTGTTCAAGAGCAGTGTTCTCAACTTCAATTAGGAGATGAAGAATTAGTGGAAAAAGAGATTCTATAATTAGGATATTTTATCTTCTTGTGTTGTTTCCCATGTGCCATAGTCTCAGATGATTTAAAACCTACTAAGAGCAATAAACTGAGTGTTAAGCTGATGCAGTACTGTCAACCTACCCCTCCATTTGACTTTTGCTCTAAACAAACAAGGGGGGAAACCTCATTAGGGAAAATAATTAATTTTGAGACATTTGAGAAGTATCAGCAAAAAATAATTTTAAACAACAAATAAAAATACAAATTCTAGGCCTTTCTCAGAGATTACTTCATTCAACAGTACGAACTTGTTGGTCTGGGAGTGTGTATTCCATAGCCCTACATTCACAGCATTTCCAGTTAGTACACAACACACAACAACAGGGAGACTGTGCAATTTAATTAATATCATTGTGTCTAGGCAAGTCGAAAGCACAAAAATCTCTTAAATACTTTTCAGGTTAATTCAGTTAACCCTTGAAGTATGAGAGATAAAAACCTAGCCTAGAAATAGATTTTGTCTTTTTTTCCCTACAAGATAAACTAGGCTGGCGTTGTGGGACAGTGGTTAGCATTGCTGCTAACAATGCTGGGGACCTGGGATGCATGGAGTTGTATGTATGTATGTTCTACCTGTGTTCATCTGGGTTTCCTCCATGTCTCTGGTTTGCTCCACAGTCCTAGGACATGCTGGTATGTACACTGACTTCTGGTGTAAGTGTGTGCGTGAAAAGCATATACTTCTTTATTACCTTGCTTTGTGTCACCTAACAAGTATTCCTGTTAGATCTGATGATCAAAAAGTAATTTTTAGATTTGCTATTATATAAGATAGGAAAGCACAAGAGTTCAACAACATTATGAAGAATAAGATTAAAACAAAAGGGAAGGGAAAACAAATACATTTTTAGCTCTGCCTCTTGTCTAAAGAGTTTGGCATCACCCAGTTTCCAGCTGTATTTGGAAAACAAGTCATGTCACCAATAGACAATGTAATGGGAAAATTACCTCCCCAGTCTTTTGCACAGTTTTTATATAATTAATCTCATCAGGGTGCAAATTATCTTGCATGTTTGTTTCAAAGCTTTCTGGCAGCCTGTTAGTCCTTCCTAATATGGGAAAAAACCTGAGCTTCATAGCCAAAACACTAAAGGCCGTAATCTTATTCCTCCTTATGCCTCTCCGAGGAGAAATGAGGTGTGATTTTTATATGTATGCAAATCGCTCTCTGAAGATCTGCACAAGAACTGCACAGCACACACATTCAATAGAGATTTCTCTAAACCTAGAGCTGGCAGCCAGCCTGGGAAGTTGTATTCATGCTGAGAGCAATTGCATCTGACACCTCACCTGTGGGTTTCTCTGGAGACAATACATGAGTAACTGTATTTAGAAAACAGCACTGCAATTTTTACAAGAAAGAAAAGCCTTGTGCTGTTCTGTGTGGTCTCAGCCGAGGCTGGAACGTCATCAAGAAAGTCACAGCACATAGATGCCAAGGATATGGTATTTTGAGATTAACACCCCTGCTTCAAGACAGACACCAGGTTGTTTTAAGGATTTTTAAATGTTAGTAAAGGAGTCTAATAACTTGATAGTCTCTCATCGGTGGATCTCCATTGCTAGTTACACAGGAACATTGACGATTTCGAACTCCTTCTAAACACTCACCTGTTCACACTGTAGCTGTAGAGCCTACAGTCTGTTTCTGCCTCTCACCTGCTGTCTGCTATTCTGATCTGTGTATGTAATGAACTCTGGTTGTGGATTCTGATATTGTGCAAAGGCAGCATGGTGGTGTCATGGTCAGCATTGCTGTTACAAAGTGCTTGGGTTCCAGGACAAGAGTAAGGTGCCCAGCCTTCCTTCTCCCCATGTCCGTGTGGGGTATCTACGTGGTATCCCCACCTTCCAATAACATACTGACTAGACTAAATCATCCCTGTGATAGAATGGGATAGGAGAGGCAGCCTGGATTTTGTCATGAATATTTGTGTACTATGAGATTGATAGAGCACAGGCTTCCAGGTTTGTCAATATATGCTGTCAGAGAAAGAGTACACATCTTCTGCTAGGCATCTGCACCTCAGAAAGAGAGGGAAGGAGAGTGTTTATTCAACTGACTGTAGGAGTGCAGAACCTGTGTGGCTTTTGAGACTTATGAAATTTGAGTTTGTTTTTCAAAGAGTCTGGGAAGGAGACATTTGTTTGGAGCTGGCAGGCAGCTCAGCTGCCCGACAGTGTAGTGGGGGGAAAGGTGTCTAGTGAGAAGTGCGTAGAGGAGCTTAAGCTTTTGTTTTGTGTTGTGATGGTAGTGATTATGGTTTCTATGCCTGGGGTGCTATCTGCATGGACTTTGCACATTCTCCCGGTGTTTGCATGAATTTCCTTCAGGCGCTCCAGTTTCCTCCCACAGCCCAAAGACATACAGGTATGTTAATTAGCTTCTGGAAAAATTGGTGTGAGTGAATGCGTGGTTGTGTGTGCACTGCAATGGACCAGTGTCTTGTCCTGGATGTATCCCACCTTGTGGCTGTTGCTTGTGGGATAGGTTTCAATGATCCTGCGACCCTGAATTGGATAAAGCAGTTAGAGAATGGATGAATGGATGGTTGTGATTAAATTCCTTATAAACAGTATAATGAATGCGTCTTACTTAGATCTAACTATTTAAAGGATCACTGCTACAACACCCCGATTCCAGGTGTGTCACACCACACATGATGGCACAGTTTGGGGTAGATTAAATGAGTTGCATTTTCAATATGATTGTGAATGAAAAAACACAGGTACAATTTTGCCTTCAGCAATCCATATTGCTATTGATATTGTGATGCTTATTCCATTTACCTCAAATGTCCTGATCCTTGGAGGTTAATAGCATACAGTATATATCTGTGATACAATACATTTGATCTTTTCACTTATTTTTAATAGGACATTGGCTGGGGGGTTAAAGGAGTAATATTGATGGTATGATATCAGTCTTATATTTTCAGGCCTCCCCAAGATGAATGGAGCTTATGTTTCTGAGTAATAAAAACAATAGCCAAAACCAGAATACCCAAATGTTCTGAAATCCAGATGTATCCTTTCTCCAACTCATTATTAAAGATGTATTTGAATGATTTTGATTTTCCCCAAACTTAGAGATTGGTATTTGCAGAAATCATCCTATACTTTAGTCACCTACTGTATACCGTCTAGAAATGTTCATTTACAATCCAAAACTGTCTAGCTTTATTAAAATATTCATTAAAGTATTTTCTACACAGTTGACATTTTTTCATAATTTGTTTGTTGTTTTCTTAATATTACAGGATGAAATACCATCTTTATACTAGATATTCTTGACATTAGAGGAGCAAATACTTTAAAACATGACTGCAAACAATAACATTCTGGTCAAAATTGTAAAGTCCCAGTATTATATATCAGATTTGTTTCTATTTTGCTTCAAGGTGTAAAATTCAGACAGTCCACTAATCCCCCATCCCACACACAAACACACTTTCCCTCTCCCTCTGAGCTCAGATTTGTTATCGATCACCCGAGGCCTACCATATAAAAAAACAGTGATACACTGTGAAAAATATTAGTATTTTTCTCTACCTGTTAACAAAATCAGGCTCTGCGTTCATTTTAAAAGTCTGCTCTGTTTGAATACACTTCAAATGAACATTTGGTACAAAAACAGTTAGTGGAAGTTAGTAGCCTGGATTCAACTGAATCAAAAATCCTCAGCTTAAAAAATAATTTAAAAAACAGACAAGATAAATGAGAGACCCCACAAAGACAGTGGCTCACAGCTATCTTTTTGTTCCATGCTTATTAAACAAAGTCTTTTTTTAGGGAACAATGTGTTTCATTCAAATACTGTACATAGGCCCTGTCAAAAACAGACCGTAAGCCCATCTTTGATAATTCAAAATGAGCCAATTAGGTTAGTTGTTTATCACCACTTTTTACATGAATTTGTAGTTTCCCACATAATCACATTTAACATACTGTATGTTCTCAAATTCAGACACCAAGAGCACTGTGTTTTCCAATGAACAATTTCCACAACTTATTGTCCAATAATCATTGACAATTTCAGAGATTACTTTGGCTTTGTCTTCACCACAAATACATTGGAATAAATACAATACAAAGAAGGAGAAATATTTGGACCTCAGACAGCCACCCACCATGTCTGTGATGTTAAATAGGTGCTTCTTCATACAGGGAGTTTGTAGACTATAAACAATCCTGTTTTAAATTTAAGCAGGTCTCAAGCTCTCCAAAAGAAATATATATATTTTCTTCACACCGACTTAAAAAAACACAGACAAAAGTCTAAAAATGTGAGAAAAATATTTTCTGTTCTTTCATGGAAACAAATTTAAAGTGAAACATGACTGTATAAGAATGAAAAACTCTGTGGAGGCTAACACACCAATTATCCTAAATTAAAGTCTATTTTTGAGTGAAATACCTGTGGAAACTTGGTACTGTTACATTATCCTGAGAGACATGTTATCATGTCACAGTTTGTCCATAATGTCTCCACAGGAGAGGGATGTTTTAATTTTTTCTGTAACAATAGAATGACTTCCAAGTTGCCAAAAAAATAACCATAAAATGGCATCCACAACTACTGCAAATTTAGATGTAAGTGATTGATTCACAGTCAAATCTAAAAATCTCAGCCTTGCAGACTTGGAGAGGGACATATATTGTATATACTTGCTGTAAACACTGAAGAATGAAGAACATGACAATTGTTATTGATCACAAAAGTCTCAAAAGTCTAACAACACACAAGAATAAAATGTACATACATAAAACACATACAACAACCACAAAAACAACAGAAACATGTCCTTCTGACATAGCTGATGAAAATCTCATTCAGATAGATCAAACTGTCTTATTTCCATGTAAAAAAACATTTTACCACTCTTTTGCCAATACTAAGAAGGGATTATGATATTTTGCAGCATGGTGAACCTCAGTAATAGAGTGGAGGATCTGAGCAATCAAAGAATTAACAGATACAATCTATACCGTGCTCAACACCCGCAAGCACCCTAGAGTTGCTAAGAAAATGTTTTTTATTTTAACCAAACTCTATCCAGCTCTTTAATTTATTTTCCATAACAGCAAAACCAAGAAAAATAGATAGATACTTTATAATAATAAATAAATAATAAAAACCAACTGAGCCTACTGAACAAAAACCATGTCAAAGGACAGCAAACAATGGCAACAAACTTCAACTGAATCCTTTGAAAATCTATGTCTTAAATCTAAATCCTTTTAATTGGTAAGTTTGGCCTACCAAACCCTAAATTTGATATTGATTGATCATAACCTGTTTGGTTTGAGGAGTGACAGTCTTGAGTAAGTTAGAACCACCCAATAAGAAACCAAAGGGTTCCTGTACTGGCAGAGGTGATGAAGATGAAGGGTGTTCATTCAACAAACACTTGTGTTCAATGATATAGAGAACTTTGACAAATAGAATTGGTCTGCCTTTCAAACTTTCAGCATGAATTTCAAGAAAGGCAATAATCTTGAGCGCGCATCTTGAGTATCTATCATCAGTCATGTGTCAAAAAAGACAATCCTTAGAGTTAAAACATATAGAGGAAAACAGAATCGCATGATGTCAATTTCATGCATTGTGATGTTCCTTTGGAGCACTTGTGTAAGGATACATCAATATTTTGAGAATACAGGAGTGGGATTTCACATGTTCTAAAAGATAAAATGCTCTCCAGTTTAGTTTCCAAAATAGTTTCCAGTCTGGATATATTGTGTGAAATCCAGCTTTAAAGCACACGAATCAGAAGTATGTTTTTAATTTTCTTAGCTCAGTACAGTCAAAATGGTTTTCCAGGTACAGTTTTTAAATTTTTTTACCAGGGAGATGACTACATCAGGACATCTACATCAGCAGCAATTAGAAATTACAAAATAAGTACAGTATTTGTGCCCATGCAAGAAATAAATAAAAAAGGCATTTATTTACCTCATCAGTTTTTTAGAAACAATCAGGTGATACACTATGCCTTCTTCCAAACTGTCTGGCTTTCATTTTCCAGGGAAGATAACTTTTTTTTTCTTCCTGGCTCGTCAAGAGAGCCAGGTTCAGTCATTCTGAATGATATTCAAATCCCACCCAGTCCTTCTGTAAATTAGACAGCTTAAGAAACCTGCCATTTACATGCAGCAGGGTTCCTGAATTCCAATGAAGCATGAATACAGCATAATACTCCCAGCTTTGTCATGAATTCTGTTCATTCTTATGTAAGAACATTCCGGAACAGGGCATAACTAATTTAGCTCTTGTGTTCCATTATTTTAGAGGTTTTACAATTCCACATGTGGTGGGAGGTCATTTGTCTAGAAAAAATCCTGTTCCAAGTTAAATCCAAGAAAAGAGGTTCCAAGTTAAAATCCTGAATGTCCTGAATCTGTCATTGACTCATCGCATGTTTCCCTTGAGCATGTTATCAAATTCTTTATACTCTGTCCTTAAGACCAGCACCGGCATCTTATGGAAAATAAACAGCAGAGGACATTGATGTCTAGACCACTCTCTGGCCCCAGAAAGTGGGTTATAATAAAAGTCTGTGGTGCATGTCCAATTATTTGTTTCAGTGTCATTCCTTTCTAACTTCTTCACGGATACAAACTCTTCATTCACCATGACAGAAAGTGGGGTACATTTGCTTGCTTGAGCAGAACAGAACCTGTAAATAAATAGCCCTGTTTCATAAATTAAAAGATGAGCTCATTTGATCTACTTTTCTAGTTATTTAATTCTACATTCCAGAGGTAATTGCATCTGTTGTCTACAATTCTTTGTTGTTTGGGCTAAGACTTCTTTCCAAAACTACTTTAATTTACCAAATTATTTAATATACTGTAAATGAGGCTGTCTTTGATTAAATTGACCTACAGTTCATAATCTAATGTCATCAAGAAACAAAACACTATAAACTCAGTGATCCTTTTAAGTAGGTTATATGGTCCAGTACTTGGTAGAGATTTAGGATAGGATGTAGGATGCAGAATAGATATAATACACTATGTTACAGAATTCAGAAATGCAGTGAAAAAAATAATTAGAAGTCAAGGTCATATTGGAACCAAAGATGGCTACACATGATCAGTGATCTAATCTAATGATGTATGGTATAAACAAAGTAAGACTGTAACTTAATCTTATAGTCACAGATGGAGAAAACTACAAGGAGACTTGTTGCAAGCCTGAAAGGCACTGATTAAGTCAACCCTGGGTAAAACTGCAGGGCCGGTTGTGACAGAGGAGCCCAAAGACACAAGGGGAAATTAAAGAGGATGGACATGCAGGACTGAGAACATATTACACACACCTTCCCTTATAACACAACAGAACACATGAAGAGTTAGAAATAAAAAAAGTGAATATTATATAGACTATACAGCCTCTATATAGCCTCTGAATTCTGCTGAAGTAGAAAGGGTAGAAACCAGCAAAGTAGGGGCTTTCTGATTAGCTTTTTCTATTAATTTAAATTTAAATAATTGCATCTTCCATTCAGATATGATATTACTGAGCAAAAGGATCCACCACGAACAGACTTTGTTTCAAGCTCCTCATTTGTACATCCACTTCAGGTCCCAGTCTCTAGTGTTCTTAATTAGCCCTCAATTAAGGTCATAAAACTGTTGTTTAAGTTGTCACATTCATAAAACATTTCCACATTTCTGCTATCCGTCACCCTCCAAATGAACAAAGGTTAATTCTGTGTTCCTGAGATTAAAAAATCACAATTAGCTTACTTCTTAGAATTAAAAAAGGTTTTGTCTTACATTAATTAAAATATGTATTAACAGATGGGGACGTGGGGGCATTTTCTCTTCAATCAAAAACAATTAAAACTGATTATTTTAATTAAAAGTCCAGCCAGAGTTTCCCAGACTATATAGATTCTGGCATTTCTCAGCTCTTACACTGAAATGGACTTGTCAAGTTTTAGCTGAGGTACATTTTCTTATTTACAGGTTTTCTTTGCAATTCATAGAATTCATGTCTCACACATCCCCTGCACAATATGTTTACTTTGAGCAGAGCTAGCTGATGAGTGATTTGTCTGTATTATCTGAATTGTTTCACCCAAATCCCCTGCACTGTATCTTCTACTATACAGTGGTGTGAAAAAGTGTTTGCCCCTTTCCTGATTTCTTATTTTTTTGCAAATTTGTCACACTGAAATGTTTCAGATCATCAAACAAATTGAAATATTAGACAAAGATAACACAAGTAAACACAAATGCAGTTTTTAAATGAAGGTTTTTATTATTAAGGGAAAAACAAATCCAAACATACATGGCCCTGTGTGAAAAAGTAATTCCCCCCTGTTAAAACATAAATCAACTGTGGTTTATCACATCTTTGGAAAGCTGAGTTCAATTTTTCTAGCCACACCCAGGCCTGATTACTGCCACACCTGTTCTCAATCAAGAAACCACTTAAATAGGACCTGCCTGACAAAGTGAAGTAGACCAAAAAAACCTCAAAAGCTAGACATCATGCTGCGATCCAAAGAAATTCAGGAAAAAATGCGAAACAGAGTAATTGAGATTTATCAGTCTGGAAAAGGTTATAAAGCCATTTCTAAAGCTTTGGGACCAGCAAACCACAGTGAGAGCCATTATCCACAAATGGCGAAAACATGGAACAGTGGTGAACCCAGGAGTGGCCGGCCGACCAAAATTACCCCGAGCGCAGCTATGGCTCATCCAAGAGGTCACAAAAAAAACCACAACAACATCCAAAGAACTGCACGCTTCACTTGCCTCAGTTAAGGTCAGTGTTCATGACTCCACCATAAGAAAGAGACTGGGCAAAAATGGCCTGCATGGCAGAGTTCCAAGACGAAAACCACTGCTGAGCAAAAAGAACATAAAGGCCTGTCTCAGTTTTGCCAGAAAACATCTTGATCCCCAAGACTTTTGGGAAAATACTCTGTGGACTGATGAGACAAAAGTTGGACTTTTTGGAAGGTGTGTGTCCCATTACATCTGGTGTAAAAGTAACACAGCATTTCAGAAAAGGAACATCATACCAACAGTAAAATATGGTGGTGGTAGTGGAATGGTCTGGGGCTGTTTTGCTGCTTCAGGACCTGGAAGACTTGCTGTGGTAAATGGAACCATGAATTCTGCTATCTACCAAAAAATCCTGAAGGAGAATGTCCGGCCAAGCTGAAGCGCACTTGGGTTCTGCAGCAGGACAATGATCCAAAACACACCAGCAAGTCCACCTCTGAATGGCTTAAGAAAAACAAAATGAAGACTTTGGAGTGGCTTAGTCAAAGTCCTGACCTGAATCCGATTGAGATGTTGTGGCATGACCTTAAAAAAGCGGTTAAGCTTCGAAAACCCTCCAATGTGGCTGAATTACAACAATTCTGCAAAGATGAGTGGGCCAAAATTCCTCCACAGCGCTGTAAAAGACTCATTGCCAGTTATCGCAAATGCTTGATTGCAGTTGTTGCTGCTAAGGGTGGCCCAACCAGTTATTAGGTTTAGGGGGCAATCACTTTTTCACACAGGGCCATGTAGGTTTGGATTTTTTTTCCCTTAATAATAAAAACCTTCATTTAAAAACTGCATTTTGTGTTATCTTTGTCTAATATTTATATTTGTTTGATCTGAAACATTTCAGTGTGACAAACATGCAAAAAATAAGAAATCAGGAAGGGGGCAAACACTTTTTCACACCACTGTAGCAACCCATTGAAATTGAGTCTCAGACTCAGTCTGGAAACAAGGACACTAGGTGTGGATACTGGTGAGCTGCATAATCATTTGTTATTTAAGTCCACCCTTTAATTAATGAATCAGTTAAGGTTCCCTGCAGTGTGATGGGAACTTTTTGGATAAATAAATGGATAAATAAATAGGTAGTGGGAGGACCACATTTACAGTACATACATTCATTGAGCAGTTTTATTGCAGAGGGAACAAAAGACTTCTTATAAACATTTGTATTTGAATTTGGTACCCTATGCCATTTTCCTGATGGGAGTATTATGAATTGAGAATAGAGTAGATCCATGGAATCAGTTGTGATGTTCCTTGCCATTCTGAGAACTGTATTATGATATAAATCACTGAGATGGGGCTGCTGTTTGGTCTGCTCCCAATTATTTTTGCTGCTATTTTCACAATTCTGGACAGTTTGGTTTTGCTTTCCAACCCCATGTTTCTAGATCAAACTGTCATGTTAAATGCCAGGATGCTCTCAAAAAGGCTTTTTTCTAGGCCATCTGTAGGACATTTTGACTAACATTAAAATTCTTTTTAGTTCTAGTCTCTGAATTAAAATCCGCGTCTAATTAGCTTTTTTTAAAATGTTATCTATATTCTCAGCATAACTCAACGTCTGATCCCAGATATTTAAAACTCTCCACAACCTCTACAGACTGACCATTGAGTACTATTGTCTGCAAAGATTGCCCACTGTCGGTTTAAGCATTGAAAAGAAGCTCTTGGTCTCGGTAACACTTGTTTCCAATACGCTTGATTGGCACATGTTTTCATGGATACCGATGCTTTTAAAGTAAGTTTGCTCACCTAGAGGTGACTCCTTTAAACAGAGTCCCACAGGAACCATGTCACCTGTGTACTTAACCAGAAATCTTTGATCCAGCATATAATATTTTCATTCACATTCAAGTCAAAAAGACATTGTAAAAGAATATGAATTTGCATGGTGTTAAAAGGAGAACTAAAATCAACTAAAAGAGCTCACTCAAAAGAATTTGAGTATTGAAGGTGCTTGGCTATGGAATCTGTCCCCTGCGTACTCTGTTAGCAAATTGTAGTGTATCCAAGACATCTATTACTGATGACAAAAGATAACAACTATTTCCATACATTTGACTAAAAGAGAAGTGAGAGCCACAGGCCTAAAATCTTTGAGTAATTTAGCCCCTGGCGTTTTTGGAATAGGTACAACCATAGATACCGTCCATGTGTCTGGAACAGTATGGACTTTGACAGGGAAATTAAAAAGTTGGCTAAAAGACCTAGCACTTTCCCTCTTAAACTATCAGGTCCTGTTGCTTTGTCACAGATCTCTTCACTTTTGCTCTTGGAGTCTGTGAGTCAAGGCTTCTATGAAACTGATTAAATTAATTGAGAAAACTAGCACAGTCCGCAATATGAACATTTTGCCTTGTCTACTCCTCCCCATCATTATATTTAGCCCATACCATGCCTGCTTTGCATAACCCATGTAAAGCTTCTGTTCAACTTTATTTGTTTGACTTAGCCCTCCTTACTTTACTCCTAAATTCCATCTCTTTCTCCCTGACCATACTTGTATCACCTTTAATAAAGGCAAGCTACTTCTCACTTAGACACACTTTAAGTTATCTCGTTAGCCATGGCTTATTGTTAGGAAAGATTCTCATAGTCTTTGTCTGTATTATTGTGTCTTCACAAAACTTCATATACAATGTTAGGGAATTTGTTAGCTCGTGTGGGACACGAGCCAAAAAACACCTGCCAGTCCATGGTGTCAAAGCAGTTCTTCCTTACTCTCCTCTGACCACAGAGTATAAAGAATAATCTTCTGCCAGTATTTTTTCAGAAGGTGAATAATACTGTGGTTAGATTTACCGAGGGGAGGTCTACACAGTTTTATAAGCATCCATAATGTTTCCAAAGCACTTATCCAGGATGCGTATTGAGCATGTCGGACATGTGATGTATTGCAGGCAGAGCAGACAGATCGCAAGAATTAAGCTGGTTGATGGTTAAAATATGCAGTGATCTTGTAAGCCGCTTCACTGTTGTTTGGACCAGGCACGTAAACAAGAATAACCGTGATCTGTCCAAACTCACAGAGTAAATAAAAAGGTGTGATTGAAACAGAGATAATCTCATAGTCACGAGTGCAGACCTTTCTGAGTCTTTCATACTGCATTGCTCAGGTGTTGTCCAAATATAAGTTAAGAATTTATAGCTTGGATGTCTAGGAAAAGACAGAGATCATTCAATGGAAATTGAAGCAAGAGATAAATACTAGTAAAACTAATCTTTTAAGCAGTTAATGGGTCCTCATGTATCCAAGTAGTACAGAAGCTGCTGATCAGCACTCTTGGATAAAAGGTCCAGACAACCTGTTATATGCAATGAAGAAACCATTACACCTGCTAAACCGTACACCAAGAATGTAAGCAACAAATCCTGTTTTTATGATTTTGGTTGTACCCCAAATGCTAACCTCCATGACATGAAGCAACTCACTCTCTCTCAGTTCTGCCAGTCCCCTGCAGTCTCCCAGCAGGGATTCAGATGAAAGCAGAAGCACTAGCTCCTGTGTCCTCCTCACTCACTTCTAATGCAAGCTGTCAGAGCCCCTCTCCAGAGGGCAGGGAGGTAACAAAAAGAAAGATTTAGCTTATTTGCTGGCGAATTGTCCCTGCCGCCTCAATTTATTTAGGTGCTTAACTTCAGAGAGGCGAGTAGCTCTTGGGGATGTGGGATTTAAATTCACGGAACTGAAAGCAAAAAAACTGGCATGTTTCTCACATAGTGTTACATAGCAATCGGTATTAACCTAGTCTTCAAGGTGAGTCAGAAAGTCGGGAGATCAAAAGGAATCTTGAATGTCTCAGGAGCTGATGGGATAAGTGCAAGACTTGTGACCTCCAAGACTGTGGTTTCAATTACATGCTCTTGTTTTCTGGAATCCAATTATTTAGTGTGAAACACAACTTTGCTCTTGCGAGTGCTATCATGATTATAGTATAACATAGAATTTTTTATGCGAGACATTATCCATTGATCATTCAGCTACATGATGTTTTTTGTTCATAAATCTGAATTATGTTTGGGCTTTTTTCAGCTTGATCTCTTCTTTACCCAGTTTAATTCAGCACCCAAAGATGGGAAGGAAAACCACCTCTGACTATTCAGACTTTCACAGGAAGATCAATAAAGTCATCACATATGCTCACAGGCTTTTTTTACTTTTCAGCTGCAATTAAGCAAATGAACAAGTAGATCTCCCAGTCCCCTGCTCTAACCTAATTAAGCATGCGATTAGTTGAACCAGTTGGTCCTTTTCCCTGCATCTTAAAAGATCACAGACAAAAGGACCTGGACATAAGCAATTAAAAAAATGTATTTCTTTTTTATTCGAAACATTTTCAACTTAGAATTGACCATTCTTAACTAGCTCAAATGCTACTGTACCTGTGTAGGACATGTGGAAACATACAGAGTAAGGTTTTTAATAACCAGGTTTAAACCTCCCTGAACATTATTGAGCTTGCATGCATAGTGCACATGTAATTTATTCTTTTGCACTGTTAACATCATGTGGGGGGTGGTAATGTGTCAGTTATCACTGCTACCTCACAGCGTATGGATCAATGGTTTGATTCTGGACTGGTGCTCCTTCTGTGTGAAGTGTACATGTTTTCACTGTGTCCATGTGCCTTTGATTTTCTCCCACTTCCAGGGCGCAGTCCTGCTTTGTTCCCTGTCCTTTCAGAATAGGCTTACCAGATATAAGCAGCTGTCTGACAAAGCCTGAACATCCTTCATGCTTTTGGTCTAACAGGCTAAACCCTGTTTCATTACATTTTCAAGCGATTTTCTTTTATTTGTTGTGTGGTCACAGCAAGCACTTGTAGTTTGCCCCTGTGGTGTTTATAGTTTTACAATACTTTTTACTGATAAGGTGCCAGAAATGGCAGAGCCCCAGGAAAAATTTCAATATGTACTTGAGAAAAGTGCACTGCTGAGCACTTCTTCATCTTTACAGCAAGAAAGATAGGATTGATCTCAGGTGTTGCATGGCACTGGCCAACAACACAGCAAAACTAAGTGCACGTGTCTGCACTGACGGCTATCTAGGGGCAGCAATATTGTAATAATAGTAATTGCTTACACTTATATAGCGCTTTTCTGGACACTCCACTTAAAGCGCTTTACAGGTAATGGGGACAGCCCTCCACCACCACCAATGTGCAGCCCCACCTGGATGATGCAACAGCAGCCATAGTGCGCCAGAACGCTCACTACAAATCAGCTAACAGTGGGGAGGAGAGCAGAGTAATGAAGCCAATTCATAGATGGGGATTATTAGGAGGCAATGATTGGTAAGGGCCAAGGGGAAATTTGGCCAGGACGCCAGGGTTACACCCCTACTCTTTAAGAGAAACACCCTGGGATTTTTACGACCACAGAGAGTCAGGACCTCGGTTTTACGTCTCATCCAAAAGACGGCGCCTGTTTACAGTATAGTGTCCCCATTACTATACTGGGGCAGTAGGACCCAAATGGACCACAGGGTGAGTGCTCCCTGCTGGCCCCACTAACACCTCTTCCAGCAGCAACCTTAGTTTTTCCCAGGAGGTCTCCCATCCAAGTACTGACCAGGCTCACACCTGCTTAGCTTCAGTGGGTTGCCAGTTGTGAGTTGCAGGGTGATATGGCTACTGGCATATACATTCTAGGTGGACACATTACATGTCCCCATTGTGAAAACTCAGCACTAGAGCAAGGAAACGTCTTGAAAATGGAATGAGACAGACTAGCTTTGGTATAATAAAAAGGTTGAGGACTGGAAGCACTGGAAAGAAAATCTCACAGGTGAGCCTCACACACAGCAGCACCTGCGGGCAAACAGCAGTAGACTTAAAAAAAACACACAACCTGCCCTTTACATTTGAAAACAGGTTTTCTTGAAGCAATGCCACTAGTTCAAAGGTAAAATAATCAGTGGGATGCTGTAGGTTCCAAACTTATTTTTGGCAGTAGACACAGCTGGGAAGAAGATAAGCACTAGTTTGCTGTTTGAGGGCACTCATGTTGGGCACAAAGGAAACCCAGCAGTATCCAAACTCGGTCCAAGAAACTTTCACAGACATCAATGCAAAGTATTACATGTGTGCAGTGTCAATGACGTGCTGGGCTAAACTGTTGTGCAATACATGAAAATAAAAGGCAGATCTCGTGCAGGAATGAGAAATGCTGGATTTCTTGGCTAATCTGACAACGCAAGCTGGGGATCTGGGTTCCTCTGAAAAAAAGCTAGGGACACAGAAGTAGGTAAAAAAAATATCTGTAAAATATTTGTGCAGCTGAACTCTGATTAATCTCATTCAGACATCATCACACAAAGTTTACTTGTGATCAAAAATCTGACTCTGCAGCAGGCAGATAAAAAAACTTTAAATGATTTATGTCACACCACTAACATTTGACTTTGGGGAAGAAAAGCTGAGCTGCACAATATTTTGAGGCCAGTTTTGGAAGCAAAGTGAGATGTGCAATACCTTTGCAGTTCCTTGGATCTATTTCTCCCCTTTTACCATTGAGGAATCTTTTCATGATTACAATGAAATATGCATATATTTTTAAATTAATCTTCATTATGACTATAGCAGAAACAGTTTGTTCAATGGTTTCCAAAGCCAGAACACATTTTCTTATTCTCCCTCTGACACATCTCTTAATTACTCAATTAAACCAATAATCTGTTCAATTAAACACTTCAAAATATAGATCTGAAGTCACGCTAACTAGCTTACAGGTCATTTCAAATCTGACATGGTTGAAGAGCTCAAAATAATGTGCACTCCTGAGTGCCTCTGTCTGTGAAGGCACCTGTCTGTAGCTCATGATCCCTATCATCTGGACATCATAGGTTTGAGTATGGGTTATATTACTAATTGAATCTCAAGGCAGAGGTGAGCACATCCAGGGCTGTTTGGTCCTAGCCAAGCAATAGAGACCCCTAGATCATGAGGAGCACGTGTGAGCTCCCCCAGCTGAAGCTAACTTTCGTGTAGCATAAGGTGCTGTGGAACTCAGCTTGTGCCCAAGGTCAAATTACTAACCAGTCAGATAGAGAGCAGAAGTTCTGGTTCCCCACATGCCAGTAAAGAGTTTGTGGCAGTAAACCAAGTTGTTTAACAACTGGCTATTTCCATTGGTACTGGCATAAAACAGGAGAATAACTGGAAATAGTTTTTTAGGTCATCTAAAAAAGGTCAGATGGAGCAGCAAACTCCAGTCATAAATGAGAAGTGAAACATTGACTCCCCACCTTTAAGTCCTGCAATTAAGAGGAAAGGATTCTCTTTCTTTTTATATGATACTGCAAATTGCTCTGTAGTTGCAGAAATTGTGGAACACTTAAAAGTGACCCTGTAAATGTGCCAGCAAAATAAAAATGAAGCGTATCAAATTAGCCAAATTGTCCCTGATGTCTGTGCTAAAGCAATATAAATGAGGCTGTAGGCAGTACAGAAACCCATCATAATTCACAGAGCAAAGCATTTTACAGAAGCACTTTGGTGTCTCAGCTCCTTCCCATTGGTTGAGGGCCAACAGGTGATCCCCTCAGGCGACGGTTCCTGTATAATATCTTTTCCCTGCTTTGCTGTACTGTAAATTCATTTAAGAAGCACATAGAAACAAATCAAAACTAGAGCAGATTAGCTGAAACTTGAGGTCCCACACATGTAGCTGGTAGACTTTTTCAGAAAAAAGGCTTCCCTGGGTTTTCTGGTTGGTCTGGTTGGCACTGCCTGTCACTCACTGGTGCTCTGTTCTTCAGATTAGATGTAAAAATCTGGTTCAAGCAACTCTGTGGAGCAATTTGTGCTGCACAATGTACCACCTACTCATGTTAAGTTGCTTTGGATAAAGACATCTGCTAATTGAAAAATTACTACTGTAGTCTACATTGAGTTCCACCTGAAACATTAAAATCCTCCCAGTTTTGTTACCATATAAAAGCTTTTTTTGCAGAGAATAAAGATAGCAGGTGCATCGGATACTTCATTCATATACAGTAGTTACTTTTAGTAATGCAGGTCATAATTCTTCAGATTCCAATAACAACATATTTTAGGATGTAGCAATTTTACCTGGCAGAATATATATAGATTTTTTTTCTTATTTAGTAATAGAGTCAAACCCCTAAATCAACAGCTCACTCCTCAGCTTGAAATTTTCAAGAGACCATCATGACACCAAACAACGTCAAGATAGCTCCTGTAGCAAAAAAGCTGAATGAGTTCTCAACCTTGAGAGAGACAGCACTGCCTCTCTTGGATATACATTAATAATTTATTGCTCCCTTATGATTACACAGACCTCTCAAAATGGAGAAATGGACACTTCTGTTTTTCACTTGAAGGGAATCGTGGTTTCATTCCTGTGCCACTATAGAGATGTCTCGCAACACACACAAAAGATCAGATCATCACCTATTGTCTCAAAGTATATAGTGTGCAAAACTCACTTTCCAATTATTGGTCACATCACGGTCTTTTCACACTTTTTTTTCCTCAGACAGATCACAGGCAATCTCAAGGACTGCAAGCAGAAGGGTATCCTCTGATGTTGTTGCCTAGCCCATGGGTGTAAATGTAAGCTTGAAGAGATTAAAACCCATTACCGGAGGACAGTGTGAGTCACTGCTTCAGCTGTGACAAACACTTTTGTAATTCACAGAAGGACACTTGGCATGGAAATCATTACAACAGTACATCTGTTTTCAACATTAACTCTATCCTTTAAGGAACAAGTCATGTTGCATTATCTCACTTTGTTGCTACAGCTTTTAGAGTGCAATGCTATTGATTTTCCTTTAGAGAACTTGCATGCTGACACATTTGGGTTCAGGAAATTGTTGAAGTCTCATTCAATGCAACTTTAAACCACCATGATGCTGTTAACTGTTAATAAAACTACAAGTGATTTGATTTATCTACTACCTGACATGTATTAATGATCAAAGAGCAGGGCAATAATGGCCCATAATGTCACAAAGAATGGAAATCCCAGAGTACTGGCTTTCAAACTTTAACCTCAAAGTACTAGCTTTCAAACATTAAACCAATGATCCTCACCCATAGTCTTGGACTATGCCATACAGGAACTAATCAATGACCAAGGACTTGGTAGCAAAATAATACAAGAAATTGTATATGGCCAATAAAGTGATCTTATCTAATCTATTAAGATTATGGCCAATGGCTCTCTTTAGTACCAGTAGCAAGGTTTAAACATTGTTTTCATTAAGAAAATAGAAATTGCAGGTATTTTTTCTTAAACAGCTCACAGGGATAATAAAACTTGAAATCTTTTTTGGAATCTGCGATAGCTCTTTTTTTAACATCACATTTTTCAAAGTAGTGTTGAGTGTTTTAATGAGATCTTATTATCTTGAATAATTTAGGGCTCCGCAGCCTGATGTAAGATTAGACTCAGGAGACAGTGCATTAATACAAATATTTGTGGGGTTCTCTTTGTGGCTGCAGCTTTGGCAACTCGCCAATCAGTTGCAAATCCATAAACTTGCACCAACCGAACACCTGATGTACCACACTGCTGTGCTCAAATGCAAAATGTGGTACAAAAATCCAGAAAGCTCATTCCTACACAGCAAACTAGAAAAATAAGTACACAGTTCAAAATTCAAATTTAAAATGAATGCTCTTCAGGATGAATTCTCAAGCTCCACATGGATTTGGACTTGCAAGTTGCTCTTCTTTTTAAGGCTGCATCTGCAGAATTCAACAACAAAAAATGGTGATGGTTCCTGAAAGCATTCAGCTTTCAGAGTCAGTAAGTCTTATAATACAGGTCTAGAAATTAATCTGCAAAGGGCTTGCTTTCAGAACAAGAAAGTCCCATAAAACTTGAAAAAAATGAAAACTCTCCCCTTAAAATGTCAGAATATTTCATTCAGAAGAAATGAAAACATCCAGACATGAAGTCGCACATGACAGGGTATTGTGTAACAAAACTCGTACTGTGTTTTATATCAAAGCATGGCAGCAGACATTATTTTTATTCTAAAGAGCCAGGTTTTTATCAGCATTGTGGATGTCTCCGAGTTGTGAGAGAAGGTGATGGCGACGCAGGGGGGAATGTGTGTGTGTGGTGGGGGGTGACAGCCTTGAAGACACTGCTTGAGTGACTAAATGCCTTCATTTGTATGTTAATCTTGGTTTCCTTTAAAAGCCCTGCTGGGGATTGCTGACGCTTTATTAAATTCTCGCCGTTTATAAAAATAAGCCGACTGATATTTACAGTGCTAAGATGGATCTGAAGTGCCTTGTCTCTGCAGACGTGGGAGGGGGAGCGTGTTGTAATAATAATTATTATTATTTATTAATAATAATAATTATTATATTACTTACACTTATATAGCGCTTTTCTGGACACTCCACTCAAAGCGCTTTACATGTAATGGGGACTCCCCTCCACCACCACCAATTTGCAGCATCCACCTGGATGATGCGACAGCAGCCATAGTGCGCCAGAACGCTCATCATACATTAGCTATTAGTGGGGAGGAGAGCAGAGTAATGAAGCCAATTCATAGATAGGGATTATTAGGAGGCCATGATTGGTAAGGGCCAAGGGGAAATTTGGCCAGGAGACCGGGGTTACACCCTACTCTTTTTGAGAGACGCCCTGGGATTTTTAATGACCACAGAGAGTCAGGACCTCGGTTTTACGTCTCATCCGAAGGACGGCGCCTGTTAACAGTATAGTGTCCCCATCGCTATACTGGGGCATTAGGACCCACATGGACCACAGGTTGAGCGCCCCCTCCTGGCCCCACTAACACCTCTTCCAGCAGCAACCTTAGATTTTCCCAGGAGGTCTCCCATCCAGGTACTGACCAGGCTCATACCTGCTTAGCTTCAGTGGGTTGCCAGTTGTGAGTTGCAGGGTGATATGGCTACACAGCTGTTGTACACAGCTGTGACAGATATTACTGACGCCTTCACTAGTACCAGCACAGGTTCTGATTTAAATCCCATGCAGGCGGCTAAGCAGAGATATAACTCAATATTTCGAACCTGGTGTCACTATAGACCACAGATCACTGGCATAAATGTGAGCACATTCACTAGCCAGCTGTAATCCGTGTCACGCCCGACATCCCTCCCTAGAGGGCGCTCCACTGCTCCCATTATTGTTCGTGTGATTTAGTTCTCCAGGTGTACCCTTTTAGTGTTATTATTTAAAGACTAGCTCCTCCAGTTCTCGGGGCTCATCATTAGGGTAAGATGTCGCGAGGCCCGCCTAGCACCAGGAAACCCTACGTCCGTCTCCTGAGGGCATAGGCCTCATCCCCGACACCTCACGCTTCCTGAGCCCGGGGTCTGGAGGATCTCGCCCCGTCACCCTTGGACCTCCATGTTTCATTCGTCTGTGTGCTCCCCTCTCCCGGGGATTTTAACTTTGTCGCGTCCCAGGATGGATTTCTAGTTGATGGACTTTCAGACTGTGCTTTGACCTGCCCTTGGACCCGTTTGGATTTGGATGCCGTTTTGTCCTCCCCGTACACTGTCTCACGGACTGTCACTATTATTTTGTGCACTATTAAACCCCTGTGTGTTCCTTTTACCACGCCTCCTGTTTTCTCCAGCTCCTACCGCATCGCATAGGGTCTTCTACAAGATCTGACACGGATTTCAGTCCGTGTCCGTTACAATCTGAATTCCTCCCAAAGACACAGATGATGAGTGCACAGTGGCAGCTGAGGTTGAGTGACCAGGGAGCCTTTGGCTTGTGCGTGATATTGAACTTCATGGCTCTCAGCGTGCTAGTGAACTTTTTGGTGCTTCTAATGCACCTGCTCTGCTTGAGCAGTTTAAACCAAGCAGAAGACAGTGTGGGTGTTAGACTATGCATATTGCCTTCATCATCCCTGTGCTAGTATGGAGTGGGGCGTGTGCCAGTAAATTAACAATCAGCAATGCCAAATTAGGAGTAGTAATTCCTAATTTGTAGCACAACTGAAATGGTTACAATGTGTCGTGGGTATTTTGTAGCTGCAGGTCAATCCATACAACAAAGGCGCTTATCAGAGGTTGTTTAGCCAGCAAAGATGGCAGCACATCTGAGAACCTCTCAACCCCATGGAGCAACTGATAATTTTTGGCTTCAGCTTGCAAAGGGACCTCCTGTGATAGCCAGATCTTACATAGTCTCTCTTAACTTAAATTCCTGGAAAACCTGGCCCTCTGTTGATGGATGGAGTGAAGTCAAATGGTGCACAGGCAGATCTTGTAAACACAAGATCATGAATGTACACTAGAGGAAAAGAGGAAGTGCCCAGCCTTCTCGGGTTGGGTATCAGTTCTGCCTGTGCCACATGCTGAACTAGTACCCGATCAGTGATTTAATGGGCACATATCTAATAAAATGGCATTGAGGATGCAACTGAAAACTAGGTGGAAGTGCACTTAAAACCAAGAGCAGGAAGCACTTTTTTACCTATGGGAGTATGGAAAAGTCTGTCCAGTTACGTGGTGGAAGGCGATTCTCTAGTTTCTTTCAAGATGCAGCTGGATGAGATCCTTGGATCGATTAACATCTAGCTCCCATATGGGCTAAATGGGCTGAATGAGCTCCTCTTGTGTGTAACCTTATGGAGAATTCACCAACAGAGAGACATTGTACTGTTATGCTATATGCTGCAGAGACTGTGTTAAATGGAACATGTGTGAGGTGTGTCTCTATGTTCCCTCGGGCCCCCTCTCTTTCCTCCGGCTGGATCCTGCAGGCCAGCTCCCAAGAGGATGAGAGATCAGCGCTGGAGGAATGCCCAGAATATGGCAGCGAAAGTGAGAGGGAGAGAGCGAGCAAGGCTTTGTTAAAGGGATACAGATAATCCCCACACCAAATGACACCCAGGAACCAACAAAGCCAGGTTATCAAATTGCAGTGCACCCATCCACAAAAAGCCAAAGAAGACAAGTACCCACATTTATTGTATGCGCAAACATCTGTGACTTTCTTTCCAATTGCCTTTTATTTTTGCTTTCCTTCAGCTTTCCAGTAAACAAAGCATAAAAAAGCTGTTGTTCATTGCACCATTTGAATTCAATAACCCTTCCCTGTTAACCACAGACCTCTGCCTACGAGGATCATGTTTTCAGTTCTGATGGTGTGACACCAAGATGTGTACAGGAGTAATTGAAAAGCAGCTATGCATATAATATTCTTGTTGTTCCAGTTCTGTTCACTGTGGGGAAATCTTTTGCACAGCCTGTAAAGTCCTCTTCTCTGGGGAGAGTCAGAGAACAGAGAACATGCCAGCAGACTTACAGATGAACTATGATGCCACCTAGTCAGAGGCCTTTTTTATTATTCCAAGATTCAAGAGCAAATTCAATGCACCTAACCCCAAACACAAGATATCACATAAGGCAAATTAGCAGATATCATATTATTTAATTAATTAATATAGGCATGTTTAAGACACTGAGATGGATGGGGCAACCCATACAGAGTGTATTCTCTCTTGTGCCAACTATGCAAAAATAAAATAGTAGATTTTTATCCTAAATACAGAAATATAGTTGTTTACTAGAAGAGGCATCTGCTCCCATGCAATCATATTTGGATAAAGCAATTACAAAATGGATGGATGGAACCTCAAAATTTAACGTTTTATTAACAGATTTTTCAAGCCTACCCCTAATCTGGAAATACTAAGCACCTAACTTGGACTTTGACCTTTTCATAAAATTGAACTGTATTTTACCAAGAGTCATTGTAAAACAGTCTTTCAGATAAAACAAAACAGTGTTTTGTCTTTTTCTTTCTTCATTTCTAACAACTTGGTAGGTGGTTAATGCTACATTACCAATCAGGTTTTGCTTTAAATTGTTCTTTGGAAAAAAATAAAAAAGTTCACACCAGACAATTAAACAGCATCATGCTTCGTAAACAATAACAAAGCAGTAACTCTTATCAAAAGAAATTACATCTGTTAATTAAGATAGATAAGACTTTATTGATCCCAAAGGGAAATTGATGCGTTATAGCAGTCCAGCCCAAGTCCAGCAGTCCAGCCCAAGACAAGCAAAAAACAAAAACAGACATCAGAAAAATTAAAATATGTACAGCAATACAAAATAAATAAATAAAAATAAATACAGGTGTGTGCAAAATATGCCCATAGTCACTGTAATAATTATAATAATTAATAATTGCTTATACTTATATAGCGCTTTTTCTGGACACTCCACTCAAAGCGCTTTACAGGTAATGGGGACTCCCCTCCACTACCACCAATGTGCAGCATCCACCTGGATGATGCGACAGCAGCCATAGTGCGCCAGAACGCTCACCACACATCAGCTATCAGTGGGGAGGAGAGCAGAGTAATGAAGCCAATTCATAGAGGGGGGATTGTTAGGAGGCCATGATTGAAAAAGGCCGATGGGAAATTTGGCCAGGACGCCGGGGTACACCCCTACTCTTTTCGAGAAACGCCCTGGGATTTTTAATGACCACAGAGAGTCAGGACCTCGGTTTTACGTCTCATCCGAAGGACGGCGCCTGTTTACAGTATAGTGTCCCCGTCACTACACTGGGGCATTAGGACCCACATGAGTCGCAGGGTGAGCGCCCCCTGCTGGCCCCACTAACACCTCTTCCAGCAGCAACCTTAGTTTTTCCCAGGAGGTCTCCCATCCAGGTACTGACCAGGCTCACACCTGCTTAGTTTCAGTGGGTTGCTAGTTGCAAGTTGCAGGGTGATACGGCTGCTGGCATATCGCTGTATAAACAATAAAATATGTGCAAAATGTGCACAGGTATATACAGATTGAGTGTCCCAAAAAAAAGTACAATGGATCAACGGATGCTGTCCATAGACTAGCAAATGAAGGGCTAACAGTCCTAGCCTAGGGCAGCGTTATACACCCTGACAGTCGCCGGGAGGAAAGACCTGCCGAAACGTTCCTTTGAACACCGTAGCTGGAGCAGTCAGTTGCTAAGAGTCCCGTGAAGCAGATGAGAGGCGTTGTTCATGATGGCTGTGAGCTTGGTCATAATTCTCCTCTCAGCCACCACCTCCATGGGGTCAAGGCTCATCCCCAACACAGAGCCAGCCTTCTTGATAAGTTTATTGAGCCTATTTGCATCTCTCGTCATGATGCTGCTGCCCCAGCACACAACAGCGTAGAAGATGGCCGCTGCCACCACTGATTCATAAAAAATGTGTAGCAGTGTTCCACACACGCCAAAGGACCTGAGCCTGAGTCGGTTCTGACCTTTCTTGTATAGGGCATTAGTGTTACCAGGCCATTCCAGCTTATGGCACTGGAGAAGTCAAAGAACATAACTCTCACAATGCTCCGCGTCTTCTCCAGGTGAGAGTTAGCTCTGTGTAGCAGATAGATGACTGCATCCTCTACTCCCAAGTGCGACCAGTAGGCGAACTGCAGGGGGTCCAGTGCTGTACTCACCAGGGTTGTGAGGTGGTCCAGTACAAGCCTTTCCAGAGTTTTCATTGGGTGTGATGTCAGTGCCACTGGTCTGTAGTCATTCAAGACTTTAGGGCACCGGGCAAGATGTCTTCCAGAGCACCGGAACCGGAACTGCAGAAATGCAGGCATGTTTCTAAAGTGATTTTAACACTGAGATCTCTATTGTTTTTACTGCCAACTTTCTGACAATCATTTGAAAGTCTGGCTTACTATATTCTATCAAAATTTAAGCTTATAGCATTGGAGCTCAACCCCAATATGAAATCGAAGTCCTGAAACCAAATAGAAAAGATCTAATGAGGACAAAATGTAGATTTATTCTGAAAACGGGACCATAAAATAAACACTGCAGGAGCCTCGGAACGGGAGCGCAAGTGATTTTAAAGGGAGACCTGCAAAAAGTGCCTCCTTAATCGATTGGAAGGCTTGTGATGAAATTTACAAAAGTGAGGTGGGGTGAATTTGTGAGGCAGTGGGAGAAAATGAAGGAAATGAGAAATGGGCTGTGCTACAGCTTGCAAATCAAAGCAAGAATTAAGCTGTCAGAATCAATCAATGTTTTTTTGTTTATTGCCAGAGCTGATATTACCCAGAAGAGACACCAGTGATACTGTTCTTTAAACCTCCATGGTCACTGATGAGCCACTGTAAACAAGCCGATGTCGTAAGTACCTGATTCAGCTATCTCCGACTCCAGAAAAAAGCATATTGACCAGGCCAACTCAAGCTTCAAAACCTACAACAACAGAAGAGCCAGGAACCAGTGAAGAACAAATTGAGGAGCATTGGTTGAAGCTGACTATGTGGGATTTTTTAAAGAAACTGACAGTTCAAACGCCATAAGCATAGCTGTCACTGGGGCTCTGGGGAGTTCCAATTTTGGTTTCCTCAACCAGTCCAAAGACATACTGGCAGGTTAATTGGCCCTGGTATGAGTGTCTGCATGTCTGTATGTGCCCTGCAATGAACTGGCCCTGCGATAGATGTCCAAGGTGTACACCACCTTGTTGTGCCTGTTGCTTGCTGTGATAGGCTTCAGCTCCCCCATTATCTGGAATTCAATGAAGCACTTAGAAAATGGATGGAATTTATGGGGTCATTAAGCTATTTGCCACTGAACCTCTCTTATATTCAAGTCCTTTTCTAAATCAGTTCTTCATCCCCTGCATATCCTGCATATGCCGGACTGACAGTTATTACTAATAAAGTCCTATATTCCCAGGTACATAACCTGTGTAATATGAGCAAATTGATCAAGAAATTAGTTCTAGAAGGAAGATAGGAGATTCAAACCCAGGACCTTCAGTGGTTCTCAAGAACCAAGGAGTCGCCAGTAGCCCTCTCATTCCGATTGCTCAGACCAGCGATTGCCATCTTCTGACCTCCATGTCTTGGCTACTTTTTTTCCCAGAATGTTAAGAATTGAGGTGCTAAAAAAGCACTGAAACCCCTACTAGGCTGTGAAGTCTCTGTTTTAACCATTTGAGCATCCTCCAGCTTCTGCGGAGAACCCAGCCACCCACAACCTGCACTAAGTGCTGCTCTTGAATTGCCACAAAGAGCATTCAAAACACAAAATGCACTTTTGACAGGTTTCATTGACACCCCTGGTTACTTGAGAACTGTTTGTTGATGGGTTGCAATGAAAGACAAAATGTGTCTTCTGGGTCCTAGTTGTAAATGGGCATTATACCCTAGAAGTGTTTTACGGTCATTTGTTCCTGGTTTTATTACATACAGCATTGATGTTCTTAATCATGGCCTTGCATCAGGTGATAGTAATGGCTCCCTTCAGTTTTACTGGCTGTGGAGGGTATGGCAGCTGTCGGTAAGTCTTTACTGTCATTTTGCTCAGGAACACGACAAAGAACAGAACTCTGGAGAAAAGCAGCATTCTGAAGGCTGATTGGTGGGAAGATGAAAATGGTCAGATGCATAATTTCTTTGTGCCTGCGGGGTTCAGAACACTGCACCAAAAACAAGTCTCTGCGCCCCCAGGACCACCAGGAAGTGGAGGAGCCAGAGCAAGCAACCAGCAAGCAAAAGGCGCAAAGTGGGATACACCCTGGATGAGTGTCAGGCCATTGCTGGTCATACACAGACACAGAAACAGAAATGTACACACTCACACCAGGACCAGTTATCCCAGAAATCAATTAACCTAACAGTATGTGTTTGGACTGGTAGAAAACCAGAGCACCTTGAGGAAACCCACACAATCATAGAAAGAACATACAAACTCCACACAGATACCACTCCAGGTCCAGAATTGAACCCAATCAAAGCAGCAACGCTAACCACCATGACACTCTGCCGTCCAAATAGAACCATTCATTCAGAATTTTGGGGGGAAGATGCAAACATATGAAGGGTAAACAAAACAAATGTATTCTACAGAAGTCTAGGACATCCTGCATTGTTTTACTAAATTTAAATAATGCTTTTAATACTTTATGTTGAAACATATTTATGGAAATCTGCTGAAACATTTTTTTCAAGCAAACAGTGAATATTTTGTAGTAACAAAGCTTTTCTAGCTTGGTAGGAGGAATAGAGTTAATTATAAATGCCTGCCAATTAAAAGTGAGTGACAATTAAAATGCATTCCTCACTACAATAATTCAGCTGAAACTATGATGATCAGATTTTTGCAGACTCTGAGCAATGTGATTTGAAGTTTGTTAACTCACACAAAGTGAAACAATGGTAGAAAATGCCAGCAGAGCATTTACATATTTGGTAACACCTCCCTGTATCTAAGATTTTTTGTGTCTAAGATGCAGAGCAGAAGTAGTGAACAACCGCAGCTTCTACCAAGGCATCAGCTGAGACCCTAAAGGTTGGCCTTTCACCCACTGGCTCCATTTTTGTGCTGTGCTCCCAAGTGGTGACTCTCAATAAGCTCTTCAGTTCCCACTTGGAAAGCACATTTCCAGGGATTGCTCTCCTTGTTGTTTCTCTTGAGTGAGATCTGGATAATGAGCAATGGAGACAGGAAGTGGTTGCCGAATGATCTCATTAAACCTTGAGCGGCAAGTTGGTGGGTTATTTATCTCATTGTAGGCGTTATTTTCTTGAGAGGCTTGTCGCACAGCCTCTGGACAGGCTAGCTTTTTTTTGTAGTGGGAGGTTTCAAAACGTGCAGTCCCTCCAAGAAATCACACAAACCTTGACCAATTATCACTTCAGTAATGGTCAAAAACTAATTTGGCACATCACTGTGCTTCTCTGCTTGGAGAAGTGATTTAATATTAGCATGGAAATTGATAAGATATCAGATTTACTGTAAGAAACAACTTGCAGCCAAACTTGCCTAGATACAAACTATCAAGTAATTAAAAAATAAAGAGTACACTGCAAATTACAGTATATTACAGCATTACCACGCAGTACCTGGTCAGTTACTCATGTGTATTATTCCTGAAAGTTTACATTTTTTTTTTAAAATCAACGTCAACACCTTTGACATTTTCTGACAGTATTGTAACTGATTCAAAAGTCCCAAGCTATTTTTAAAAGTAAATAAAATAATCCGTACAAGTGTTACTGGGAAACCGCCTGAAAAAAAAGTACAGCGTCAAAGGAGTGAGTTAGTCACTGTGCTGAGAATTCAGCCTGGCAGAAAACTGCGTCTAAGTTCCTTTTACTTGAACATCTAGGCCAAGATGCCTCCTTGCTGCAACAAACTGGAGAAGAGTTGGCCTGAAAGAAACACAAAACTTGTTCCTTTTTTTTCTGTTTTCTTAGTCTGGGTTTGTGGAGGAGATGAAGGTGTTTGTGTGTATGTAAGAGTGTGTGTGGGTGTTTGGCTATAGGACTGCTTGGAGAACCCATTTATACTGACTGCTGTTTGCTGATGCTTCATTCCCTTTTGCTTCATATTCTATCACATCCTTTCGGGGCTGTCTTACATATTGTGACTATACTTTTAAATATGCAATATATAATTCTGTGTAATGGTTAGCCTTCTTGAAGATATTAATTGAAAGAATAAGTGGAGGACACATCATAAACAAAGCTTATACATATGCTACATTATCTATGAAGTAAGATACCTATTTTTCAGCTGTGCACAACAGTGACCCCTGGAAGATGCCATGTATATGGCATTTCTTAGATCTGCCACTGACTAGGCCCACGGTAACTGCAAAAGTCTTCCATCACATTAACATATGGAGAAAAATGTCTCTAGGAGGTAGATGTGATACCAGACAGACAGCTACTGGAACAAAGCAAGAACTCATTAGCTCAAAATCTGTCTGGAAATAAACAATAAAAAATAACACAAACTTTGCTCAATCAGCTGAAGCAACTCTCAGGGATGGATAACACTGCACCTCTAAAGTCACTGTTGTTTAGCTTTTTCAAGCAGCACACTACCGATGTGTTTTCACTTCATCACTTTCTCTTATTTAAGCCTTGACCCACCTTTATAGAAGCTGCTTTTGCTGGAATAGAAGGCTAGCCTTGAAAGCCATATACAGTAAGACACAAAACTGGTGCAAAATTAATGAAAAGCTTTTAAAAAAACTGCCCCTTTAAAAATCTAGGATACTGTAATCTGGGGTACAAGACACAATTTAGTGAGGAGTAAGGAATGTCACACTGAGTGATCTGCCATACAGCCTGATAAAGTTTATGTCGGCCGAGAAAAAAGCCATTAAGACAAAAAGCTATTTTATCCCAGAGTTTCGTGACTGCAATGAATCATGGCCTCCTGGAGACGAGAACAGTACATCTGTACTTCATTAGAGTCAAGACAATGTGTGTGTTAAGATATCCATTCAACAATGTGTGGGCGAATATGTGTAGGATGACAGCTCTTCTGGCTATGTAAGGTCTGAAAACCTTCTAGTAATTATTGTGGAAGAATGCATATACTGTATGTATACTCACATATGCATGTAGTGGACACATACATATCTATATACAGCCCAGAATTGCACTCTGTATTGGTGCTTTTTTAGTTGCTGAGCACAGCAATGTCTGAATTGACACATTTGACAGGTCTGGGGTACCAGAGACATATACACCCCATGGAACCTCCTTCCACAGCCTTCCAAGAAGCAATTGCCAGGTTTGCTACTGTTTTACAGCCCTCAGCAAAAATAAAAATGAATTTCCTTTGTCCAGGTTAGAACATTCCTATGAAACATGCCATTCAAACTTTAATGCTTTAGATGTACCATCTCAATGCTTAGTATCTCTCTCTCCACGGTTTCCCATTTTGGCACCAACCAGACCCAGGCTTACTTACTACTTACAGGGGAAGCCTTAATTTAACTTAGACAAAATCAAAAATTGCCTAAATGAAAAATCAGGAAGCAAGATTATGAAATGATATATCTGACCTCACCAGTCTCTATTTCACAACTTCACAGATAGATCATGGGATGATCTTTACAGGACAGGGAGTTAAAGAAAATCACAGCCAGTATAAAAACACCCGGGCTTTGGACTGAAAACAGGAAAATAAATGTCAATGCTATTATTATAGAGAATCATTACGTATGAGTATTAAATTACTTTTATCCAAACTGACTTACATTTGCATTATTCATAAATAGCGCTGGGCCTTTTACTGCAGCAATCTCAGTGAGGTGACATACTCATGGGTACAATAGCGTCCCATCTGGGATTTGAACACACATTCTCCTGACTTCAGAAACCTAAGCACTCCTCTGTACTGCTGCATGAAGATACTGGTACTGCTGGTGACAGAAAGCCCACACTGTAAAAAGCTTTGAATGCAGAGCAGGAGGATTGCGATGAGAAAGGCAAGTTTACAGTAAACTGTATGTCATTTTCATAACTTTGAGACAGTTCAATACCAAACCTGTTTTTCCTAAATTGCGTTTCAGAAAAATGTCCATGTCTATGATTTTACCTGCTTACATCTGCCCTTTTACAGTCACAAAGCAGCTTTTTCTTTTGCTGTCACTCAAACACCAATTTAAAATATTTCAATATCCAAAAGTAAGTGTTTCTGGTGTATAAAATTAATTAATTTTGACAAGAGCCAAGCAAGTTCTTTGTGTCCGAAGAATGTACTATGACATATAGCACAGATCAACAGATATATGTGCAGTGATTTCTGCTGCGATTAAGTGCTAGCTACCCAGGTACATCCACTATACAGACAGCTGGAAACTTGTCCAATTAATCCCATCACTTGTTGTAGGTTTCACAGTGACAGCTGGTTAGATATGTATCTGTCACACTTTTCAACTCACACTTACTGTTCAGAAATCTCCTTCACTGCTTGACACCATTGCAAGACAGCTCCCAAGATAGGCTTTCTCCCTTCATCTACAGTTACACTTTGCAAAAGCTAATTCTCCACTCTAGACTAGCTGTTGACAGGTACAATCTTGCCACGTTAAGAATATGGACCTGTAAACTCATGGAATAAAGAGATTTAAAGTCTCCTGTTCCAGTCTGAGCTATTTACTGTGGGTCTCCCTTATTTTAAAAGATCACTGCAAACAGGTCAATAAATATTCTAAGGAACAAGATTAGGTAAATTCCATTCTAAAAAGTAAAAAGAAAGAATAAAACACAATGTACTGTATTAGATCCTGAGCCTGCTTCACTTCTTCAGGTATCAGGATAATCATAACAGGCACACAAACAAACGTCACAGCAAAACCACATGAAAAAACACCTGTTTCTCAGTCAATGATCTCTGCCACCTCAGCAGTATTTTCCTTTGGATTTTGTGGACCGACACCTCTTTGGCATCCAAAACTATTACATGCAGTAGCCTACAGCACATCTTTCCTAAAGGAATTCATCCTATTGCTATCTGAACCTGGTCTAAGCCAGCTTTCAAGAACTGGAAAAATTAAGATTTATGATGTCCGACCATAACACAAGAAAGAATAACATAACCAAAGATGAAACTTTATGTTGTGTCATTGTTAAGCCAAATGAATAATGACCCAAGTGTGTTTCTAATACTAGTCTGAAAGCAGGCCGACAAGTACTTTCATGTGAGTAGACATGACAGGAGCACATAAGATCAAAACTACTAGAGGTATTCTGGCTCAGACGTTTATCATCGCGGGAGCACTGTCTGCTAAGTCGGGCAATCTGTTTGTTCTGTTTTAACCGGTTGGTCATTTTCTTTAATCTCGAATACAGTAAAGTTACCATTTGACAGCAGGCATTGGTGTGACACCACTCACATTTCTCCAACATCACAATTTTATGTAGAATAGATGACCTATGGATGGATCTGTTACTTCAGTACATCATCCCAAGTCCCCCCACAGTACAAAAGATGTTACAGATCACCTCCAGAACTGGATGTCCAAACTTTGGTGACACCCTGAGTTCGTCCACTGCGCATGTTAACTTTTTATCAAGCCCTGTTGGGATTGTGGATTTAAGTGAGTCCCCCACTCGGCTCTCACTCCTGCCTTGTGCTATTGAGTGCTAATGTGAAGATGGAGCTCCCTTTTGCAACCCACCTCTTTTACTCATATAGAAGGTAGATATGTCTAGAAAATCTCCTTTGCCATTCATTGGTACATCTTCAGTTTTTGTCACCCCTGAGAAGTCAGAGTCCCAACAAACCCCTGCGTAGCAGGAGAGATATTCCCCTTTCAAGAGACTCTCATGATTCTCCTCAGATGAGACTGTTTCCTTGGGCTGACTTCTGGGACTTATCTACTTGGCTGTGTTCTGCACAGATGACAACTCTCACCATCAGCTTCTAGGACTCCCTCTCCAATTAGCTGATACTGTAATCTGACACTACTTCCTTCATCTGTTGGTCAAGGGCAAGACAGTTCCTCCTAAAAAGGCAGCAATTCCCTCCATCAGCCAGTTCTGGGCATGACAGTGCTTTCTATCAAGGCAACAGTGCCTTCTATCCGCCAGTTTTGGGCATGACAGTGCCTTCTGTCAAGGCAGCAGCTCCTTCCATCTGACGTTCCTTTTACCAAGATTGTGCTTGAGGGTACACTTTCTTTTTAGATAGTACCTCCTTCTGTCGGCTCTAATTTGGAATATAGTTGACTCATCTTCTCTAACCATACCTCCTTCCTGTGCTGATTCTGATCTCCATTCCTTTGCTGTTTAAATGCTGTTTATACACATACCAACTGAATACGCATCTGTGATTAATTCCATGTGTGTATTATGTCTACATTCTCACTTGAAGGACAACAGTACTGCCCATGCCTAGTGCTTCTCAGGTGTGTGTAGTTTACCCTGTGTAGTTCCCACAAAAATGTCATAAGGCTGACATAATACACATATAAAACAGCCAGTTGAAAGAATTGACAATGTTCAGTACCAGGTAGTAGGCATATCTCTATGGCACAAGCTTCAATACATCATATTCTGCTAATCAGTTTCAGAGCCTTGTGCAACCCCCATTTACTTCCCCTATGAGCTATGAGCCTGAGGATTATTTTCGAGATCCTTTATCCCTCCTCACATACTGTATACAAACACTGTAGTGCAACTGATGTACAAAGTGCTGCAGAAGAAGAATAAAACAATAAATAGGTGCTAATTATGTAAAACAAGCAGCATGTTATCATAGCATTGCATTGTTCCTTTTTAGTTTCCTATCTTATTGTCCCTGATCTGCCTGTTTCTCCTGTGGCTTGTGCTAAGAGCATTTGCCCTGCTAACTGTTTATTCAGTGCTGATATCGGTTACTATCAGAGTTAAGTGTTATCTGAGCAGCAGGGCAAAACAAAGCCCATGCAAAGTCACCTTTTGACTTTCGACAGCTGATAAAACAATACAAGCACAAAACACCCCAAATATTCTCTTTCAAATTCTCTTTCTAACTTGGTATGAGAAACCTTCAGCCCTGATTTTGGGCTTTGATAGTTAGCCTTCTGAAAGTTCATAGAAGGTGTTAACCTCTTCTCTCAAAGCACAGTTGCTCTGAAATTATTATCTTTGGCGATGAAATATAGTATTACCATCCATGTGGAACGATTACCTATTGCTTGTTTCCACTACTTTTCCAGGGGCAATTTTAAAATAGTGTTTGAAAAATAAGCAAGGACTTAATGAAAAATACTTAATATTGTGCCTTTGGGACGTAGCTAAAATCACAATATTTTAAAATATTTTTCATGATACTTAGTTAATCTAAAAGTCTAAAGCTGGATACTGAATCAATGAACAGGCAGACTTAAAACAGCCACATGAGAGATGGTTCAGGAACTAGGAATGTCAGTCCATTATACATTTGGTTGTATGAGTGTCAAAATGTTATCCACCCCCATGTGTTGTGGCCAAAAGACATCATTAAGGTCCAGTCTTTGACTGCTGTTAATTTAGTTTACAGATTTTGTCCTGTTGTTTGGTGTGAAAAGAAGGGAGATTAACTATATTGACTGCTGTTTCTCATTATTGACCCATCTCCCTGTTGAAATCAAGGGGGAGCATTCCACATTCCACAAACACTGCCTTACAAACTGGACTGGAGGTTCATTTATTCAAAGATGGATTCCAAACCTCCAGTTAATACATATCATTAAGAATTGCACTCAATTTTCCATTTGTTTTTTCCCATCCTTCACACCAGACATACACTGCAGCAGAACACATAAGACTCTTACTGCCACGGATCTAGTCCATCTCCTGTTGTAAAACAGCAGACTTTAACAATCAGCACCAGACATTGAATTTTTTAAGCTTCTTACCTTCCTTGGGAGAAATTTACACCATAGCCCTGCAGGTGATGTTAAGATAACATGAAATATCTGGGCTTTCTGCTTCATCAGAAGCCAGCTGTGTGCATTCAGAATAAAATATGAAATGGTTCATGCTGCTACACAATGGGAGTCTGGTCCATTTCCATGTATGTATGAGAAATTTGAATTAAAGGCTTCTAGATATAAGAAAGAGCTCCATAAATGCATGTTTTTATGATTTTCATAGCTTTCAAAGACATTAAGGATTTTCAATATTGCTGAGGCTGCATACTAATGTGCAAGAACATTTCAAGCATCGAAACAATAAAACTACCCTGTAACTTCAGATATTTTATGTACTGTAGACAGTGTTGTTTTTACACAAGCAGTGTTGTTTTTACACAAGCAACTTTAAAGTCTTTAGGTGCACGGTTCTATATTTAGTTTGTTATTTTTATGTTTCATTTTGCCATAGCTACCACATCCAGTGCTGGCATTATATACAGTATACAAGGACTTAATATTGAGAATTGAAGACAGTTGCCTCTCCTTCTGCTCAGTGAACCAAACCAGAGAGAGATAGACCATACCAGTGTGAACTGTAGAACTAGCTTAGATGCTGGGACAGTCCCAGTAGTTCAGATCAGCTTCATTACTGGTGTCATTTTCACAAGAGGGTAGGATCTCCCCACTAAGAACCAGTCCATTCCATATTAGGGCACAAGCAGAGGGCCTTCAGAAATGAGCAGAGTTAATTACGAACTGGCAGTTTCAAACTTTAGAGATAAAAAAAGTATTACTAGTTGTAAATTAAAAATAAAGCTTTGGCAATAAAGTATAGGCTGAAAAATGTGCTTTTCCAAAATGTTTTACAAGGTGAAGAAACAGGCCTGGGGACTAAAAACACTAGCTTAAACAGAAGGCTATGAAAAATGGAAGAGAGAGAGAGGAAAAAAAAGGGTGACCAGATAAGGACCGTTTCCACGCGACATTTGATAATGAAATCTTTTTTATTAAACTTTGATGAGCTAGCCCCAGAATAATGGAGCCGCTCTATTCCAAGATAATTCCCTTGTCATCAATCATCAAGAGCAAATACACTACATATAAAAATCAGCACTAAGAGGTAGAAAAGAAGGAGCATCCACGGACACAGGCACTACCAAAAGGGAATTAGTTGACTCATCCTTCCGACCAGCACACTGACTTTGAAGATATTTCCCGAATGATAGTGGTTTTGAATTGTATCTACGACACATATGCCTTTTAAAAGGAGAATCTTTAAAAAACTGAAAGAGTATAGCCTAATATCCTTTCCCCACAGCCATCATCTATGCAAAGATAACATCCAATTTTAATCCACTGAAACTGAGCATTCTGGATCCTTGAGGATGGAAAAAATATTTCAATATTCTAATATTCTATATCACTCTTGTGTTAATAACACTAAATTTTGTTACAGGTCCTGTTAAATGATGATTAAGAGCAGCCTGCATTGAACATGGGGCTGTCTAGGACCAGGAAAGGACATCACTAACCATGTGAAGTTGGTAAAATGAGATAACAAGGAGAATATTATTTCTAATCTTTTCAATTTCCCCTCTGCTTAATACGCAAGACTTAACAACTGATGACCAAGGACCCAAACATTTCTAGTTTTCATCCTTGCTGGGCTCATTCTCAATTACTCTGTCAATCTCTTAATTCAGCCAATGATAACTTCTGTGTGGCTGCTCATTCCAAATCCAAGTGTGAAAATGTGCAATCAGCCCACACATCTCCATGGATTTATCTGAATGTTGGTACAGCTGTTGAAGAAATAAATGTAATAGTGAGTTAGCTTGAAGAGCAAGTGACAATTACACATTCAGAAGGACTGATCTGCATGTGGCATGGTTGCCAATTCATTAGTGACCAAGACATATCACAATGGGACAACTTTTCCATCCTGCCTTGAAAGTGAAACAATGAGGAGACAGAACTCAATTAACTGAATTAGTCAACCAAGAGGACTTCTTCCAAATGAACAGTAAACCTTGAACCAGGTAACACAAGTGGAAACTTTGTGCACAAATTTATTTGCATGTACATTGAAAACCAAAATTGGGAGGCACTTCTCTATGCAAAAGGTTGTGGAACAAGCTACCTAGTCATATGGCTGAAGCAGATACTTTGGTTTCATTACGGAGGTGGCTGGATAAGATTCTGGGATCAGTATGGCCACCTTTTATTTGTATCCCTTCTTACGATCTTAGGGATTAAGACCATAATTACATGTAGGATTTATTTGTTTTCAGCAACCAAAGATTTCACCAATTAAATTGTTGGATCAGCATTACTAGCTTGGGGGAGTTAGTGTAATGTAATAATTAACAGAAGCCTAAAGAAAATTCATAATTTCGCCACTGGAAGAATATTTTTAAATTAGTGTAATTATAAATTATGCAAGATTGTTTCAATTTTATTTACTATAACCCAGGTGTACCTGAATGCTGCAAAGTGGTAATTGGTATTCAGAATCTGACAAATAAATGGTCAGGACAAACAAACTCCACTTAAATGAGTTAATCATTGCATCCAACCATTTTCTAATCGCTTCATCCAATACAGAGTCATGGAGGAGCCGGAGCATAACCTGGCAAGCACTGGATGGGATGCCACTGCACCGCAGGGCAGACAGACACAAAAACAGACATGCACACACTCACACGAGGGCCAATTTTCCCAGAAGCCAGTAAATCTAACATTATGTGTTTGGACTATGGGAGGAAACAAGAGCAGCAGGAGGAAACCAACACAAACACAGGGAGAAAATACAAACTACACACAGGTAGCACCTCAGGTCTAGAACTGAACCCAAGGCCCCAAAGATGCAAGGGAGCAGTACAGTACACTACACCACCTTTTCTCCCTACATAAGTGTCAATGTGGTGGCAAAATTTTAAGAAATTTCCAGTCTGTGATTCGATCGATAATGCTACACGTGTGGCAGTTTTATTGCTTTAGCGTGCCTCTTTTAATTGGCCATCGATAAGGAACTTGAGTATCAAGCAAGTAACTTGAGAAATTGCGTAAAATACTTAGATCGAAGGAATTCCATCACAGCTTGCTACACTTTGATCTGCTTTCTAAATTGGCCTAATTGTTCAATTGACAGGACAGAATTGAACACTTCTCTCCAGGCCTCAGGTACTGAGCACTCTAAATTCTTCAAATTGTCAAACATCATTTTAAAAAGAATTTGCAAACGAGCAATAATTAGTTCATTAAGTAACAGCAGAAAGGCAGAGGAGCTGAGGCTTGGAATTTGAAGCCTCTGACTCAGGTCAATGAAGCGATTTATAGGCAGGTAAGTCTCTATCACCTGACTGATCTGTGCCCAGTCATATAGAGGATTGAGATCAGTCAGGTGATAGATACTTACCTGCCTTTGATCGCTTCATCGATCTAAGTCAGAGGCCTGCAAACTTGATTCATGGAAGAACAGAACGGGGAATAACCTTGCTGGCCAGAATATTACTCCCCAACCCCATCTGAAGGATACTCTCTTACAGCCAGGCAAGTGGGCCAGAACCAGATAAGATAAGATCACTTTATTGGCCATATACAATTTCTTGTATTAGGAATTTGTCTTTTCACATACTCCAGCTTACTCTCCATGAAACACACAGGCAGACAGAGAGAGAGAAGCTTGGGGTCAGAGCACAGTGTCAGCCATTTATACAGTGCCCCTGGAGTAGGATTCCTCTGCCAGCCACAGAACTTGAACCAAGTTCTGGCTTAACATTCGACCCACATGTACAGCATACTGTCAAAACATCTTTTTTTTCACCTTAGAAATATCGCAAGACTACGCCCTATGCTATCATTAACTGTGGCTGAAAAGCTGATCAACATATTTGTATTCTCTCGAATTGACTACTGCAATGCTCTGCTCCCTGGGGTATCTAAATCTACTCTGAACAAGCTGCAGTATGTCCAAAATTCAGCAGCCAGAATCCTGACCAGATCTAGTGCAAGTGTTCACATTACTCCTATCCTGGAGTCCTTGCACTGGCTTCCGGTCAAATTCCGCGTAGACTTTAAAATCCTCATGCTTACCTACAAGGCTTTACATGGCTTGGCACCTCAATACCTGTCTGAACTTTTATCGCCCTACTCCCCACCTCGCAACCTCCGCTCTTCAAATTCTGCCCTCCTTACTGTCCCCCAAGCCCGTCTACATTGTATGGGCGACAGGGCCTTCTCCTGCTATGCCCCCAAGCTCTGGAACTCCTTGCCCAAGGATATTAGAGAGTCACCTTCCCTAAACTCCTTCAAATCCAGACTCAAAACCCTCCTTTTCAGAAAAGCCTTTACTTAACTGCTTCCATTCTTCACCCCTCTGCTCTTCTTAATACCATCTTCCACGGTCTCCTCTATTGTTATTGTTGTATTGTTGTAATTATAATTGTGTCCTGTCTTGTGAAATTTTCTTATTTATTGTTGTAGTCTTCTTATTTATTGTTATTATCATCCTGTAAAGCGCTTTGAGAAGCCACCTTTAAAGGCGCTATATAAAATAAAGTTTATTATTATTATTATTATTATTATTATTATTATTATTATTATTACCAGTAACCTTCAAGACACAGTCACAGATCCTTAGCCACAGTGCCACCGCTCCACCCCAGATCTCAATCCTATTGAAAACATGCAGGTCAGTCCCATCTACCATGACTTGTCATCACAAATTCTAATGAGGGTGATCCTGTTAGACAAACTGGATAGGACTGTGTTGCTCATATTTTAAAACCAGGTTTAATTAATTACCTACACTTATGTAGCACTCTTTTGGACACTCCACTCAAAGCGCTTTACAGGTAATGAGGACTCCCCTCCACCACCACCAATGTGCAGCATTCACCTGCACCAGAACATTCACCACACATCAGCAATCAGTGGGGAGAACAGAGTGATGAAGCCAATAAGGAGGCCATGATTGGTAAAGGCCAATGGGAAATTTGGCCAGGACACCCCTACTCTTTTTGAAAAACACCCTGGAATTTTTAATGACCACAGAGAGTAAGGACCTTGGTTTTACGTCTCATCCGAAGGACGGCACCTTTTTACAGTATAGTGTCCCCATCACTATACTGGGGCATTAGGACCCACACAGACCATATGGTGAACACCCTCTGCTGGCTCCACTAACTAACAGACTGGGCTCACACCTGCTTAACTTTAATGGGTTGTCAGTTGTGAGCTGCAGGGTGATATGGTTGCTGGGCATAATGCACATAACATCCCACAAGAGCTGTTCTTGATGGTGGCAGACAACCAATATATTTTCCACTGGGGATTATTATGCTTTGGGTAATATATCGATGGGCTCATCTTGTAGTCCAGCAGTAGTAGAGTTTTCAATTTCTTAAGAGAGATAGGACTGAGGCCTCACTGTCTTGATTCAGCTTCAAGTTAGCTGCTGTTTTATATGGAAATGTTATGACATACTGTAGCAATATGTGACATGCAAGTTTTGAAATAGAATGCTGTGTCCTCTCTCCTGGTTTATTCGAGATTAGCTTTTACTTCCAACTCCCGCTATTCCATATCCCATCCAAAACGGACCTGTGCGGTTCCTCACTATTGCTGAAAAGCAACTTTTTTTTACCATTTAATGGTTTTTGTTGTAACTCCATGCTTTTTCACAGGGGAAAAACCACTAATGCGGAAAGCAGACACATAAAGGAGAGCAGAGACTGAAGGAACACACTTCTTTCCTGTAAAACTTGTTTAAGTGAAATGTTAAATTGGTGTAAAAGGCGCAGATAGAGAACGAGGGGAGAAAAGTTTTAACACCAGAGAAACACGAGGAAGATTTAAAAAAATGAGAAGGCAGTTAAGGTGTTAACTAAGTAAAAAACTGCGACCATTAAGCCCCTCTAATGCTCAGCTGAAAAGTAATGAAAAGATTCGGGCGCTCTCCAAACTCCAAAATCATAATACAGAACACAAATATAATTGCTAGGAATACACTCCGGGACAGTAAATAGGCACACGTAAATACCATTGCCGTTGATGCCTAGCAATTTCTCTAATGCTCAGTGGCGGGTTTGATTGGAACTTGGATCAACGCTGTTTTTTTTTCCTGTCGCTGTAATCTAAATGCGATACATCTGATTTAGAGACTCCGCAAGCTAGTCTAGGACTCCGCAAGCGCGGGCTGAACTAAGTCAGATTCCTCTGAAGCATGAAAAGTATTTTTGCTTTCTTAACAGCACTGGAAGACCGAGCCGTTTCCGCGCAGCTGTGCACACTAAACCTCTCCAAAAAGCCGTGAAATGAGGGGGTTCCATTTTCAATTACTGGTAAACCCATGAGATTCCAATTACTCCACACATGACGGATAAAATGAGTTTCTGGATTTTTAGTGTTTATATTTTGTCTTTACTTTTATTTAGTTCTATTCTATTCTATTAAGTTAACAGGCAAAAACCGACTCTACCTCCCTATCAACCGTTTTAACATATTCCTTGTATTATAGAATAATTATTTTTATTCTTATGCGTTTTGCATTAAAACGGAAACACGTCAGGGTCACAAGATCCTAATTATTTATAAAAAAATAAAATAAAAGGACAACTAGTCTGTTATAATTAACACTCAGAAGTCTATCATCAAGATCTGAATGGCCATATGAAAGCAAATGTAGATTTGTGTACAGAAACGTAGCATTGCAAACCCATAAATACGCTACATTAATATACATGCCTCGCCAAACCAGATCACAAATTAGAAGTTCGTTAATGGAGAATCCAACACTCAGTTGCTGATCTATTATGAATATTTTCACGATTCATAAACAAAATAAGACCCAACTGTTTGGCAAGTACGGGGGTGACGGTGACTGTGTGGGGACCGTTGTTTTGCTTTAGAAAAGAACAGGGCCAAATAAACTTTCTGCGTACACAAACCCAATTACACGGTTAACTTAATTGCAAGACACTCCGTATTTTGTCATTATTGCATATAGCTTTATACAGACAGAAAAATACGTTTGGATAATTTTATTGCAAATTACTAATACCAAGAAAATACTGAATGATAACCACATTGACCCAGTGCTTTTATGCCAAATTCCGATAACTGGAACTGCAGTACCAATACGAATAAAGTTAGTGTGGTCCTCATAGTTCAGCTGAAGTATCCACACAGGTTGAATAAGAACTGTACACTGAATAACGTGAACCTTCTCTGCATCTTGAAAGCAAATGCCCTGATGCTGCGATTCTTGCTGATGCCTTGAAGGTAGCAGCCTCAGATATATTTATAAAACTGGGCAGGAGCTGATCAACTGCCACCGGGCATCAGGGAAGACAGATCGACGTTGCGTTTATTTGCTATGGGGAAGCACAGTGCTGCTGCAGCCCGGTGTCTTTCTTCTACAGTCTGGTATTAAGGCACAAAAGTACAGCCTGTAGCATTAAGCCAGCATCGTGGTGACACTGGGCTGTAATTAACCCTGACAAAATTACTCAACCGCTGTCCTTGCATAAACAACAGGTTGTTGACCACTTGTATAAAGCAAAACGTGGCGTTTCCGGGTTTTCCTTCCTGTCAAAAAATAAAATTATCAGGAAAAAAGAAAGCTATGCTTATGTAAGGAATGAAGAACCGACATTCTAGAAGCGGCGCATTCTAATGCTTCCTTAAATATTTGCTCCTATCTGCAAGAACAGTATAAATCATTAACGCATTATTTGTTTTTTGAAGCGTTTGTCAGCTTTGCTCACCTGTCGTCCGCTTGCCAGTCCCCGAGCAGCAGGTCTCGGAACCGATACCGCGGCGGCAGCGGTAGAACGTCCTTTTCCAGCTCCACCATGTTCGTTAAGCTCCGAACCTCTCCGGCAAAAATAAAAATGCGCCGCTGTAGAGATCGCACCTCCAGCGTCGGCTCCCTAGAGCAGACCCTCTATCCCCGGTTTCTTAATTGTTACCGTTATTATACAAAAAAAAGAGTCACTGGTGTGGGTTTAGCGGTTCGGTCCCACTGAGCTCACCTCGGCACAGCATGTGGACTGGCTTGGTTCGCTATAAGGCTTTGCGCTCGTTTGACATTCGGAACACGAGTCCCAGAACTACTGGGCAACTGGTTGCTATCAGCTTAGACCTGCTTTCTGCTAACAAGTGGCGGCTGCTGGTCTGATCTCACTGAATGCAGCTGTTTGATTTGCACTACTATAATGATAGGGGCTACACCCGCTGTACTTACAAGTCAACAGTGAGCATCCTGCGCTGTAGCAGTACTAAATCCTTTAACCCGCTTGGCAAGGAGAATTGTTTTGTACCTTCAACCCGAGTGTCCGTGATTACTAAGAAGTGATCTATTGAAATAGAAGGCTTTTCAAATTTTGATAAGACGCAGTATCAACAGCAGGTCGCCTGTTTTTTTTTTTTACAGCCTGATTGCAAACGAAGGGGTTTAAGGTTTTTTTTTTTCCCCCACTTGCAATGAACCTTCACGGTGTTCATTAGTTCTCCTAAATTGGATATTCCTGGGTCAACCGAAAAGAAAGGTCAGAAAAGAACTAAGATGTAAGTGACCCGAATCAATTCCCCTGCACATTGTGTCATTGTGTTAATCAGGTATGAAGTCCATAGAACAACACTGATGGGAATTAAATTTGCCCTTTTCCACTGCCTTCATTAGCTCACAAACAAGCCCTAAACGCAGATTCGCACTCGGTTCGGTAAACCGACGGGGATATACTGTATTCATACAAATTCAGCTGTCAAAGAACAGCAGTTTTGCCCGCTTTCCTAAAACCTGTATCTTTTTTCTTGGAAAATGTGTATTTTACTCCGTATTTTGTTAGGGAGGGAAAAACCACGAGACTTACAAATTCCAACTTGCTGATTAAGACGTTGTATTTCGTTTTTTTTTTTAATTTAGCAGAGATCATTCCATGGGGAGGTAAGTAAAATAAAACGCAGTATCTATTTTATGTATTCTGAGGGCTTTATCAACCACTAACTAGAGGAATATATTATTCCTACCAGCCCTTCCCAAATTAAAAAGTCTCGATTTTACTACGTGATCTTGTGTGGGCGAGGGAACAGAAGACGTCTGGTATCTTCAATCAGGCATTCCCAAACCTTTATAGCTACACTTGAATGAGTATAGAAGTGAAATACATTAACTTGTTTAGGGGTGCCCAGTCCAGCTCCTGGAGACTTGGTGTTTGCGGGTTTTCAATGACGCTTCAAAGCTGCAGCACATGCAGAGTTCGATAGGCTTGGTCCACTTAAGTCACTGGCTTGAATACTAAGCGACGCATTTAATTGTAAGCTACCTGGTGGAAAAATGCAAGTGCTAATATTTGTGGCACAGGTTTATTTCTGTAGTTAATACACACCATTTATGGGGGAAAAGGAATTACTAAAATTCCTATAGTCCTATCCCAGCTTCCCCATCGCCCGTGAACGAGCCAGGAGGCTTTGCGTGATTTCTAACGTTTAAGCACGCAACCAGAAAGAACATTCTACTCATTCACACGACTTACAAATATATTTGTCTAGATGTATGGGTGAAACGTTAGCGACAATAACAACCGAGACTTTCAAGCGACATATGGGCCTGTGCTGTCTATGAATTAAGTATGTACAGAATACGTGGCCATACATAGAGGCCTCTCGCGGATTAGTGAAACAACGTATTTATTTTATTATTTATGAGCACAGGAAAGAATAAACTAATTCATTTTCAGTCGGTTGCTGTATTTTTGCTAGGATATTTTACTGTCCAGAAAAGGCATCACATAGTGTCAATTCAACTACAGAAGACGACCCCAGGCTATCAATTTTATGTTTCAGTCAACCCGACCCTTATTGCACACACAAACACATCCAATGCAAGATAATTGCAGTAAAAACGGAGTTTGTGTTACTTTTAAAAAGTTTCAGCATGTTTCCAGGTACATGCAACGCCGTGTCAGGCAACTAGAAAAGCGAGCAAATAGGACAGAAAAGGCTGGGATTAACTCCTTCAGTATTGCAGTTTGTGGCTTTGGTGACCCCTTCCGGGCACAGGAAGAACATCGCATCTATAATCGGGTTATTATGGAAATAGAACCGTTTGATCTTTCCAAAAGCGCACATACTTTTCGAAAACAGATTTTATAGTTATCTCAGACAAGATCTTATTGCTTATTTCGTTCTTACACAGCTATAAGCAGCTACATTTTCAGTTCTATAAAAATTGAAACCAAGCCATACGAAGCATTGTAGCATTCAGTACCACTTCCCTTCATGATCAACATTACTTCAAATAAATTAAACAATGTTGTTTTGTTTTGCGATGGTAATTACTGTTCAGTACACATAACTAATGTTTGGGACATTGCTACTGTATACTATTATAAAGTAAAGAAAATTATTTAAATGATGATTTTGAATTTGCAATGGTTGATTTACAATTCATTACAATTAACATAGTTATAATTCCAGCACCTCCAAAAGATCAAGTTCGTTAGTCTGTATGCCATTTCGAGATTTTGGACGAAATAATGTCGTTTGTTACGAATGCAGTGTAATAGGGTATTTTGGACATAACGACTTATTGTTCGATTTAATAGTGATGCGTCTATTAACTTTAAGGTTCCATGAAATTTGACTCACAATCACACACATTTTCAGACTCTCGTAGGAATGTATTGTTTTTATGAGATAGATGCGCTCGGGTCCGAAGTACTAGGGAAAAGTGATGAATCTGATGAGTCTCTGTTTTAATTAAAATTTATTTTTTCATCGATTTTCAAAAACCGATTTTTGGACACCTACAAAGTTGCAGTGGGATGGAGCTCAAACTGGTAAACAGGGCTCTAACAGACATACGGAAGGACAATTTAGGAGCGCCAATTAACCAAGAGAGCATGTCTTTGGAAGGTGACAAGAAACCGAAGTACCAGGAGAAACCCGGGAAAAACATGCAAACTGCACACATTAGGCAACCCATACCAGAATCGAAACAAAGACCCAGGAGCTATAAGAAAGCAATGTGTCGACCAATTATTATAACTGTTACAATTAATGTGCACTTTCGTGTGTGGTTACCTCCTTATTTGGTTATATTCAAATTCTGGACAACATCTTTAAAAAACAATTCGTGGTAACAGTGATCTGCTGAACACTGACCTGCGAGAATCGTGCTCTGAGAAAGTCGTGTATTGTGAAAGGCAACACGTTGCGTTACGTGACAAATAAAACACATCCAGATCTCATTGTCTGTAGCCATAGCAACATGCCAAAATCCCAGGCAAGACCTCCATGGGTAACCCCGGTTTTTTCACGAAATTGTTTTAATTTGCTTTAAATTGCGATTTACTGTTTTTTCCCCGTTGACCCTTCTCCCTCTTTTGCCCTTCTGATTTAGAAAATGTTTCTTCTTCGAAAAAGATGTATTTCACTGAAGACGTTACGGAATTATTCATGATTGTTATCATTCGTATCGAAATAATGAACTCTAAATAACGTTGCGATTAAAAATAATTTAGAGGTCAAACATAACTACACGACGGTTTTCATTAAAATGTCATGAATCAAAACATACCAAAATTAACACTGTTGCCATTGATATCAAACAAAAAATAGATTTTTTTTCTAATTTAAAAATACGATATTCAGAAGGAGATCAATCATTAAGCATTTTCGGATAGTTACTAGCCAGGTCTATTGGTAATATAAAAAAGCATATGTGCCCGAAATTATGATTGACATTACACATTGCAATGCACTTAGCAGAGTTAAATTGAACAAATATGTTTTAAGACTTTATTAATCCGAATAGGCATCTAAATTTAATGTCAGCCGTCTATTACGCATTTTCACCTCATAACAAATCTGTTCCCAAGTACCTTGCCAGTACGGCCTATTAGAAGCCTTGAATGATAACTGCGTTTCATTTAATAATTTAAAAAGCCTTTCAAAATCTGAGCACTGCAGACTTCGTTTAAAGGAAATACCGTCTACACAATGCTCTTATTACTGTGCCGTTTGTAATTCTACGTCTCACCTCAGACCGACTGCAGAACCGTTTAGTGTCATTTTTATTTGTTCTCAACCAGTAATTGTTGCTCAATTTACAAAAACAAAACAGAGTAAGCGCTGCGGTAAGAAATGTGACTTTAAAATTCTCTAGTTGACTAGTTTGCCCAGTTTGCTCACCTCGTCCGGTTTCCGTTTGCCTCCTGAAAGTTTCGAGGAGGTCATATCGGTCATAAGGGGACCGAGTTTTTTGGACCTAATTTTTCCAAAACACTTCCCGAGTATTAAAAACACCACTTATTTTGCCGTCTTTAAATCTCATCTCAAGACATACGTTTTTGACGGCCTTTGACTCTTGAACTCTTATAATATCTTAGTTACATTTGATTTTATTGTATTGTAGCATTACCCCTCTGCTCATGTAGCAGTGTAAGAAGCAGGAGACTGGAACTTCCGCTCACTAGGTTATTTCCCTTTCAGAATACACAGGTATGCTAATCACTCAGGCAAAGGAGAGTAAGGTAGCCAAGTGGAGACAAGGTGTACAGAGCCAACTGCTCAGCCAGGGGTTTGGTGTGATAATGCGGGGAAAAAGGGAAAGGGAACCCCTATTTATAGTGGAGGGGAAAAGGTGAGGTGAGAGTGTGTAATAGGTGATTTCAAGGTCATGTGCTCAGGCTCTCAGGGGTGCCATCTTCCAGAATTCTCCAGTATATGATAATTTATGTAGAGTTCCTTGAGAATGTTCTGCACTGAAAGACACTATATAAAAATACATTTGATTGACTTGCATTGATTTCTTACTTGTTCCTTACACTATTTAATGGCAGTCAACTATGACAGCACCTGCTGCTGTGAAGGTTCTGGCAACAAGACCTCTGTATGTGTCAGCTAGAGGACAGATTTATCACAAGGATGTTTGGAAACTTGCTCAGGGTGACAAAGCAGAAAATCAGCAGCACTTGACTCCAGAATGCCCCTGATAACATGCCTGTTGCCTCAAACTGAGGAACATCCAACCTTCCTGAAAAGGATTTTTAAAGAAAGTATTGAAATCATCTGATCAGGGCATGGTTCAGGGTGCAAGGTCTTGCAAATGGGCTTCTGTACCATGAATGACAATATTTGTGTCCCCCTACACATGCAGTACACACTCACTACCTAGCCATGTCTAAACACACAGCCAGAGTGTGCCACCACATATAGCATGGAGAACAGGACATACAGTAGATCGTCCCACAAAACTAGAGAAACTACAATCTGTAAAAAAGTGGACTTTCTACATTTTTTTACAGGTAAGGTACAATATATTGAACAGTACATGAAGAAATAAATAATTAACGGACAAGATGAGAAAACACTGCGTTAACTTTTTTTCATTCTGGTAGTCTTTAATGTTGGAGCTCTACCTAAGCCTCATTAAATCTTCCCCCTAAAATATTTTTTAAACAGTACTGTGATTTACAATACTCCACTAACTGTTGAAGGTCTGAGTAAAAAAAGTAGAATCTTAGAAGAAGTTGGGGCATTTAGTTATTATTGAAAATGTGACATTTTATTTTGCACCCCAGTACAAAATCCATTATATAAATAAAAGTAAATGATAAAAAGGAAGATAAAAAATTAAAAAGGCGTGGTCACAGAGTCTGAGAAATTACTTACAAGTGCAACTTGCCTTCATTTCATTGACTTAGCATCAAGGTGGTCTCAATGTCTCCCTTGAGATATTTTTTGGTTAAAATAACAAATTGTTCTCTAAAAAAACAGGACAGGCCTTGCTTTTAAATCTGAGATCACATCCAGCCTGAGATTCAGACCACAGGCCAGTTTTATACCAGTATTGTCTTTCTCTTTTCTCACTACCAATGATCCCCTGCTTGTTGCCCTTAGTCCAGGGTGATGTTCACCGATGCCAGGGCGTCCACTGCCCAGGAAGGATAGTCCTCCTTGGAATTGTACATGCGTGCCATGAAGCTCCGTACAAACTGAGGGAAGCGCTGCTCCACGATACTCTGCCTCACGGAACGCATCAGGGAAAGCTTAAAACAGGTGAGCGCACAGGTGATCAGAATGACAGGATCCAGGGGTTTCACAGATCCAGACAACACACAAGCCCCAATTTTGCAGATGCATCCATAGACATTATATAAAGACTGTTGTAAAGTATTACAACATTACAGATTTTATATTTTTCAGTGATTGTCAAACTAGCCATTGAAGTCTATTTTCTCTCTGGAAGAGCCGGATAAGTATCACTAACATACAAACTCACTTCACTTCCTCTCATGTAGATTTCATTTAGTGTGATGCTAATCTTCTCCCCTCCTATGAGAAGCTCAGCAGCCCCATTCATTTTGAAACAAATACCAATTTTTACTAGTAATGCAGACAACAATTTAACAGTGTGGTCTACAAAACAAGCAACCCATGAATTAAAAATGTGAAAAAGAAAACATTCATGTCAAATCAAAAAACCTATAAGTACATTGATATCTTCTAAGGGGTAAGACTAACAAGACCCTTTTATGTTTTACCCTAAATTGAGAGGTGACACTAAGGCAGTAGACTACAATGGTACTCCCACAGAAACACCTACCTGATATGCAATATTGTGAACTGTTATGTGGTGCAGGGCAGCTGTATCTGCCTTAAACAACGCATGAAGGAAAGCTCGACTGTACCTGCAGAAGAAACACACATGTTGCAACTTTGCAAACGTTTCTGCTGTGCTCATGCTAAAAGAGGACATGAGAACAGTGGTTCTTAACCTTTAGTGCAGTCTGTACCCCTTCGGTTCTCTAAATGTGTTCACACACCCATTATTCATCTATGAATTGGCTTCATCAGTCTGTTCTCCTCCCCACTGATAGCAGATGTGTGGTGAGCATACTGGTGCACTATGGCTGTTGTTGCATCATCCAGGTGGGGGCTGCACTTTGGTGGTGGAGGGGAGTCCTCACTACCTGTCAAGCGCTTTGAGTGGAGTGTCCAGATAAGCACTATATAAGTGTAAGGAATTATTATTAAATAATATCCAAAATAATTGAAGTAGGTCAGTTCTTTAAACCTAAGATATCTCATAACTATAGAATTAAAGGGACAGAATAACATATCCCATTTATTTTCACAGTACAATTAAGGAGACATAAAGAAGTACACCCTTTTTAAAGTTGACCTTAAATACCTGCATTTCATGAACCAAAGTAGTTACTTTTGTACTTATGTGCCTATGTTTAATGTGTATTTTAAAAGATTTAACTTCTAAAACATTTTGGCATGTCACACACCCCTATGAAGGGGTTTATGCAACCCAGGTTAAGAAACACAAGTAACACAACCATTCTATTTCTCTAGAAACTGTGCACAGTTATGGAACATAAACTGGGGTAATTCTGAAGAAATAGATGCTACACAAAAGAGAATGAATGACAATTTGAGTCTTTTTCATGTTCCTACATTTCATACAAGTATATGCATCAGGCCCTGCAGGATGCACATAGCTAAGGTATCAGATCCTGTGTGGTTTGTGTGTCCTCCATTTTGTTCCAAGTGCAAGGTGTGCAAGTCCAAAATGACAGGGCTCTAAATGTAGAAATATTAGTTCTTCTCACCTCCTGCAGGTGGCACACTCACAGTTGGGATCAATAGGTTGGAAGTCTTTGGCAAACTGCTTGTGTTTGAGCTGCAGGGACCCCCAAGGCACGAGCGCGGAGCCGAACCTCTGTAACAACAGCCCAAGGGTGAGTTATCAAACAGCGATGCATGGTAAAACTCTCTCTAACTGAGCAAAATCTGAACTGCCCTCCTGCATTTAGATCAGTGTAGCCCTATCAAGCTAGGGAGGACTGGTTGGCTCAGCAGCACTCCTTTAATACTTAATTCCTATGAAGTTTCTCTTGAAGTGTACCATTCACCTGAGTTGTCTCCTTTGCTGTAATGATCTGCATACAACAATGGTGCTCAAAAATCATGTAGTTAGACAAGATTCTTACTGTACAGACGTTTACTACATTTCGGGCTACAGGGTGTGTCAATTCCTGTACATACTGAAGTAATGGAGAAATAAACCAATATATTTTAATTGGATCACTTCTCCTCCTGTTGGTCTGTGCCAGAGATCTGTAGCTCTGTAGCTCCTATCCTGAAGAATCTTATCTTATGATAGCCAAGTTCTGAATGATTTAACTGGATTAATCATGTTACGAGGGGATAATATACTTCCTCTATCTCTGCTCACTGACCACTGAAAGCTGTCATTAAACGCTTAGCAGGGACTGTAGCTCCATTAATCCATGCCAGTTTAATTAAACAAAACATGCTTGAATGATCTAATATCAAACATTGACTTATATAAAGGCCTTATATGAAAATGACCAAATCTGACATGAATCTAACTGTCAAGGAAATGTCTTGTCTGATCCCATAGGTAGATGTCCTATAACAGGTTTGATGCTCAAGTAACATGCCAGTTTTTCACAAAGCTGCCTCATTCCTCTTTCACATCAACTCATCACTTTATTTTATTCACTCTTTATGCTCATTTGTAGAAGTCTCCAGAAAGGCTTTCCATATTTCATTATACAGGATGCCAAACTCCACCGGAGGAAGAACTCCCTCCACGATCTGCAATAGAAAAGCTTTGTCCGTCTCAGCTGGATTCAGAACAGATGGTGCTAGTTGTTGACCGCAGCTTTAAAGGAGGGCTGACTGGCAAAAACCGAATGTCAGCACCCAGAGGCCCTACACTTATTATTCTTTGCAAACACATGCAGTCCAGCAGTGTAGATTGACAACATTACCTTTGGGAGACCTGAGGCTTAAACCATGCTATTCTTACAGGGGAGTGGAGAAAACAGCATTCTGTTCAGAAGATCAATTGCAATTATTCATTAATAAGCCACAAGCAACACCAGCCTCAAAATATGAAGAATGAACATTTAAGAATTGCATTAAATGATTTTTTGATTGGCATATTTCTGAGAGAGCATTAGAATGACCCTGAGAGAGGAGGTCCATGCTTTAAATAAAAGAATGGATATACAGTCAGAGGAAGTAATGGCAACAGTATATAATGTGAAAACTGCTGAATTCAATTGAGAAAATGATGTTAAGTGCACTGAAGAAAAGATTCAGTGGTAAAACCTTTATTTGTACACACATTCACAACATAAAAAATGTGTTAGTGTGCAATTTAAAGAAGAGCACACAACATTTCTCAGACTTAACTTTTATATCTCCGCCTATACTGACAAGTTAAAGGAACTTGGTTATCTTTTGTCCTGAACATAAGACTATAAGGGGGGAGGAAGTTAATAGAGAAGTATTTAAAGTACTTCTGCAAAGTATTTAAGTCACTCCAAATATCTACTTCAGGACCAACAGTAAAATTAGCACAGAAGATTGTTAGGAAGTCAGAAAGACAACATAACGAAAAGTTACGCTTGTTGAAAGGCCTCTCTTGCCAATACTATCAGCAAAATCCTTTCAAGCTCCATGCGGCTAATTCTTGCTTTGATCAAAGTGGATATGCAGGGGGTGGATTAGTGGTGGGCCAGGGTAATTAAACAATCATTTTGGAAATTCCAATCAGACAGAGAAGACTTTCCAGTCCCAGTCCTGATCTGGAAAACAAATGTTTTCTGATTTTCATTCCAGGTGAATTCACTGTAACCTTTACTCAACAACGGATCATCTAATTCAGCCCTTTTTAATTGTTTATCCCTCAAACCTTCAGGACATTTCAAGTTTCCAAGAAACCCCCTGTATAACTTAAAATGTGCAACTTCTTAGGAGCCGTTTTAAAGTTTTTATTAGAAAAATATTCTGCCAAAAGGCTGAACGCTCAGATGGAATGAATACACATAGAAGAAGGAAATCAATGCAGATCGATTGAAGAAACTCTGAGTTTAAAAAAAGCAGAAAAAAACTGGATCATGTTGTTCATTTAAAATGCTCCTAAAAGAGAAGAAGACTTTACTCACAGCAGTGCGTGTAGGAAAGACACAGTCAAACATGTCACAGCCGAGGGCGACACACACCACCAGATCAGTGGCATACCTGAGAAAAAGAGAACAAACATGGGTTGGGTCTCCATCTTCACTGAACAACAATGAAGATCCTCTCCTCCACTAACACCCCTGGCTTCTGTGATTAACCCGTCATTGTGGTTTATCATCGGAAACCAAGCAAAAGGGGGCTCCCACAATCAAAGTGTTGTGGGAGTGTGGAACAAACTATCCATATGTTTTTGAAGTCAAAACCCTGGTTTCTTCTTTCAAGAAATTACTGGTTTAAGATCCTTGGATCAATGAACTACTAACTCATTGTAGTTACTAGTCTAGAATGGCTCTTTTCATTTGTAATTTTTCTTATGTTCTTAACCTCTAGTCTAACATGTTCAGAAAATGAACCTCAATGCCCAACCTGGAAGCCAAAAAAACATTTTTCAAGGCTGCTTTTCCAACAAAGATGGAAAAGCATTCAAAAACAGACTGACTTGGTTCTAAGATGTGCAATTTAATTGCTTTTCTGCATTCACTGACAACACTTTTTCTGCCTATTAATAGCAGAATATTAACCCACTTTTCCATTAAAATACCTATTTAAACCAAATTATTGTCTTTTACTGGGTGTGTATAGGATTTCAAAATCATTGCATTATTGCAAAAACTGTGTGTTGTTCCCTTTGCCGTCTGAAAGCACTTAATACATGCTACTAACTCACATCTATACACACCCCTTATGTCCACAGTGCTCAAACAACAACACAACTGCCTTTCACTGTCTCATTAGGTCCTTATGTTAACATTCATCCACTACTGAACATCAACACTGAACCCAACACTGAGAACCTCACTGTTAATCTCAGGGAGGGTCTCCTACAGCACCATGTCACGATGATGCCGTATATATAACTCCTCTTATAGCACAAAAGGGACCCAAATTCCCTCAGAATCCAAGAGAATTCCTTGTCAGATCACAAATAAAATCTGTTACCCTCTTGTGCAGTACAAAGAGTCAGTGGAGACGAATGGCTCTTTCCATAACATCCTTCTCTGTACCAAAATGAAACACGCTGAGCTCAGTACCCGACTCCCATGAGGTATCGAGGCTTCACCCGGGGCAGGTGGTCTGTGCTGAGCGTCACCATCTTCCAGAAATCGTCCTTCTCCTCTCCCCCGCTGAGCCCACCGACGGCGAATCCGGGCACGTCCCGCTTCGTCATTTCTACTCCAAACGACACAACAGACCAGAGCGCACACAGGTTAAGGGCAATTTTCCAGCTCATTTATTCAAACTGTCGTTCCACACTCCTGAAGTACAAAATTACGCAATAGAACAAGGAAGAGGCATGGGATATAAAAACATAGAAAATGATAATTATTGCTTTCCAATGGGTAGCCAATGAACCTCTCTGTACAAAGAACTTGCAGAGACAGGAGCTGGAAAACCAGAAAGTGATCTACAAGATGCTTGTGGAGTAAGTCAACTATTCAAACGTCCATCTACACATTTTCTAAGCACTTTTTTCTAACATGGTCACGGTGGCCTGGAGCCTATCCTGATAAGCTACAGGCACAAGCTGGACAGACAGCAAACAAGAGACACACACTCACAGGACCAATTTTCCCATAAGTCAATTAACTTAGAAGTGTATTTTTGGACTGCTGGAGGACATCGGTGCAACTAAAGGAAGCCTACAGGAACACAGGGAGAACATACAAACTCGACACAGATAGCACTCCATATCAGGTAAGATATTAGTCTCACTCATTTATAACTATTTGGTCCATACTGAGTCGATGTGTGTGTCTGACCCAGACTGAAAAACATACACAGCATTCCAAAAAGAAGTCACGTTCCTTATGGACCCGGTTGACCAAGAAACATGTGTTGCTCCAGTGCCAAGAATATAGTGATTCAGTTGTCTGAATAAGCCTCCCAAACTGAAAAGCAGACTGTACTTCTTGAAACGGGTACCTTCAAGGCATTTTTTGCGGAGGTCAGCGTTCAATCCACCTTGGATGATGGCGAAAAGATTCTGCCTCTCTGGGTTTTTGTTGGCTTTTATGCAACGATCTAGCCATCGGATAGACCTGGAAGAGGAAGAGAAAGATCATTTCTGGTCAACAGATAACGACGGCAACATTATTTGACAAAATTAGCAGTTATTCCCTCCCACACCAAAAACACATACTGTTAGGTTAACTGGCTTCTGGAAAAATTGGCCCTGATGTGAGTGTATCTGTGTGAGCCCTGTGATATACTGGCATCTCATCCAGGGTGTATCCTGCCTTTAGCCCGTTGTTTGCCAGTTAGGCTGTGTCCCCCGTGATCCTGTATTTGAAAAAAATATTTGAAAATGGATAGATAGATGGATGGACTTAAGATGAAGACAAACCCTGCATCTTCATCATATTGCCTCTTGTGAGATCCGGTACAGACTACACACATCCAAGTGTATACTCGCCTGCAATTTTGCTGCAACCACGTTCTGGATAGTCATCACTGTTTATTGTACTGAATGATGGAGATATTTGTATTTTTAACTTGACTGCTATTTTGTCTCTCTTGTATGTACTATTATGTAACCACTATGTCACGATCCTGCATTCTACTGGTCTGTCAGCCATCTTGTGAGGTTACAGACTCCGACTCTGTCTGAGCTGAGATGGAGTCTTGTCCTGTCCACTAGGTGGAGCCAGAGGCAGGGATAAGAGCTTTTATCCCAGCACTCCTGCTCATGTAATTTAGCTTTTAACTTGGGTAAGAGCTTCTGCTAACAACCAGACTCACTCTGAGCTGTTTTTACCTGCATAGTAGGGTTGTTATGCATTAGGCAGTTTGGTTTGTGAACATTTCTTAAAAACAAAAAATCAAATATCTTTTTGAACACCTTTCCAAAAAAAAAACTGCTCTTTTTATAATCTTAGCAATAATAATTATAATTAATAATAATTGCTTACACTTATATAGCGCTTTTCTGGACACTCCACTCAAAGCGCTTTACAGGTAATGGGGACTCCCCTCCACCACCACCAATGTGTAGCATCCACCTGGATGATGCGACGGCAGCCATAGTGCGCCAGAACGCTCACCACACATCAGCTATCAGTGGGGAGGAGAGCAGAGAGTAATGTAGCCAATTCATAGAGGGGGAGTATTAGGAGGCCTAATTGTAAGGTAAGGTAAGGTAAGGGCCAATTGGAAATTTGGCCAGGACACCGGGGTTACACCCCTACTCTTTTCGAGAAGCACCCTGGGATTTTTAATGACCACAGAGAGTCAGGACCTCGGTTTTACGTCTCATCCGAAGGACGGCGCCTGTTTACAGTATAGTGTCCCCATCACTATACTGGGGCATTAGGACCCACATGGACCACAGGGTGAGCGCCCCCTGCTGGCCCCACTAACACCTCTTCCAGCAGCAACCTTAGTTTTTCCCAGGAGGTCTCCCATCCAGGTACTGACCAGGCTCACACCTGCTTAGCTTAAGTGGGTTGCCAGTTGTGAGTTGCAGGGTGATATGGCTGCTGGCTATACTCCCTGTTGCTACCACAGACATGTTAATCACGTAGCTAAATTATACCAGTTTATGCTGAAAAGCACCAGAAGCAGTAGGATTATTGTCAACTGAACGCTGTTACTGAGATGAATTGGCAGGCAACAGAGAAGCTCTGTACTTAGGAAGAACTCTTCTGACTGCACAGTGGTGATTAAATGGTATAATATTTCAGCAGATCGATGCACTGCCTGAGCCAAGTTTAATGCATCCCATGCAAGTCATGTACTGCAGAGCCACTGTGATGAAGTACTTCTGTATTCGAGGCCATCCCTGTGTAGTGTTGAAAGGTGACTGAGTGAATATTCCCACCCCAAATTAAAACTGAAAAATTGAATTCCTTTAAGAATTTAATTTCCTATTGATCAAGAAAATACATTAATGCTACATTTCTGTAAATATGTATCTCTTCTGAGTAAAACTCAACTGATGAAAGGTGTTGAGGAGTGCTAGGAATTATAAACACAACATATATTTTATCCTTACCACATTAGTTGAATTTATACTATATACCTACATCATTCTTATTTTGTCATAACTCATATTTGACAATATGGAAAGGTAATACCATTCACAGTGTCGTAACCAGCAGTGCCCTCTTTATTGTAATATCAGTTATTAGGGTCAATTTAGCAAATTTGCAAATTAATTTGCAAATTCAGTCACTTCCTGGATGTACTGTAACTGAAAGTTTTTTAGCAAAGGAAGGCTCACAAAATAATATTTCATTCACTGGGGTATGAAAAAATCGTGCATGTAGAAAGACAGTAAACTGTTTTTGGCAGGTGTTCTATTGATGCAAACACTACTAAAAGTAATACAAGTCTTTAGCTCCAAACTTCCATCCATCCATGATTTTCTTACCATGATTGTCCAATAAAGCATTGAGGAGGAGCCGGAGCCTATCCCAGCAAGCAACAGGCACAAGGCAGGGTACACCCTGGACGGGATGTCATTCCATCGCAGGGCACACACTCACACCAGGACCAATTTACCCAGAAGAAAATTAAACTACCAGTACATATTTGAACTGTGGGAGCAAACCAGAGCACCCAGAGGAAACCCACACAAACACAAGGAGAATATATAAATTCTGCTTCAAACTAAATATACAGATCAAAAGAAAATGTGGCCTGTACAACAGCCAGAATAATTATCAACATGGTAGACAATGACAACTGTATTTTTCAGCAACTGTGCTTCTCAAGTATATTGTGCCATACCTATACATGGCTTCCTCAACACGGGGCCCAGTCACAGTGCTGCTGACCACATCATCCAACTGCATCATGATGTCTGACCCTGGAGAAACACGAGCATCGGCATTCACCACTGCTTATCATCAGTGTGTCCAGATTATAAATGAGGCACAACAATCCACAGCCCAGTGAAGGAGGTGTAAGGTTAAGGGCAACTATGCTTCATTCCAAGATTAACAGGTGTTTGTGGGTTTGACAGAAGAACAGAAAAAAGGAAAAAAGAGAGTGCTATTCTTCCCATCTTGTTTGGAAGTTTTGTGGTTCAGTAAATTTTCCAGGTCTCCTCTGGTTTGTGTTTCACTGTCTATTGAAGAAGTCCTCTAGGTTGACTGTGTGAATCAGAAATACTTGTATGAAGTCCCCTCATAGTGGGTATTAATCTAGCTGCTTCTTGATGAATTCAGTGTTGGTTTCTGCCACCTGGCTAGGAAGCCCATTTCAGACACCCACAGCTCTTTGTGTAAAGGCATGTTTCATACTCACTGTCTTCAATAAACTTAATTGTATCTTCCGATTATGACCTTGTGTCCTTATTTAAATAGTGAGTGTCAACTAATCCCATGTGGAATATATCCATCCCAAGACAGCTCAATAGCAAAACATAATAATTAACAGAAAACATTGTGTTTGGTTTATATAGAAGCATACGTGATAAATGCACATTACATGACAGCTATATTTTACAAAACTCAGGTAGTTGCTGGGTTGAACAGTTACCTGTTCAGGCCATCACACAATGAGACTTCAAGACAAAAATGCAGCTGAAAATCAAAAACCTTATTTCACTGCTACAATAAACAAAGCTAGGAAAGTTGTTCCTGAACAAAACAAAGCCAAAATCTTTAAAATAGCTGTTTTTATGTGCAGGGGATTCTGAGCTAAGACATAAAAGGAAATCAATACAGAGTGGAATTATTTTGCTTGCTTTTACTCCTTCCACATCATAATAATCCTTACACTTATAGCATTTCTCTGAGCATCCACTCAAAGCACTTTACAGGTAATGGGGACTCCACTCCATCACCACCAGTGTGTAGAACCACCTGGATGGTGTGACAGCAGCCAAAGTGCTTCAGTATATTCACCATACATCAGCTATCAGTTTTGAGGAGAACAGAGTGATGAAGCCAGTTCATAGATGGGGATTATTAGGAGGCTATGATTGCTAAAGGCCAGGGAGAAATTTGCCCAGAACACCAGGGGGCCACCCCTACTATTTTCAAGAAACGTCCTGGGATTTTTAATGACCACATAGTCAGGATCTCGGTGTTATGCGTTATTTGAAAATGGCACTTATTTTTCAGTATAGAGTCCAATTACTTTACTAGGGCATTAAGACCCACACAGAGACCGCAGGGTGAGCACCCCATACTGGCCCCACTAACACCTCTTCCAGCAGCAACCTTAGCTTTCCCAAGAGGTCTCCCATCCAGGTATGTGACCCAGGCTCACACTAGCTTAATTAGTGGCTTGCCAGTTGTGAGTTTTAGGGTGATATGATTTCTTGCTCTACATATACATTACCGTTCTCTTCTGCAAAAGTGAGTCTTGAGTTTTAAACTCAGACAAGCTTTTTTTTGGTAATTTTTTCTGCAAAAGGCTTTATGCCTGTATGCCAAAGAGCTTTGGTGCATGAGATGAAATTTACCCAGGGCGTTCTGGATGCTGATGGACTCCTCGGGAGTGAGCAGGATTTCTTTGCCATCATAAGGAGAACGGAATCGCACCCCTTCTTCCGTCACCACAGACAGCTCCACCAGAGACACCATCTGGAAACCACCACTGTCCTGAACAAAGCAGAGGACAGGCGGGAGGGACTCATTAGCATGGCTGTGCACTGCAATCATTGAAAGAGGTTCCACTCCCTTTGCAGCGGTATAAAACACTCCACAGTCTTGATTCATCCAAAATTAGTTTCAGTTTCATACAGGGAGACAGCCTCAGCCCTTACTGGAAACTACATATATTATTATTATTATTATTATTATTATTATTATTATTAACTGCTTACACTTATATAGCGCTTTACGGGACACTCCACTCAAAGCGCTTTACAGGTAATGGGGACTCCCCACCACCACCAATGTGCAGCATCCGCCTGGATGATGTGACGGCAGCCATAGTGCACCAGAACGCTCACCACACATCAGCTATCAGTGGGGAGGACAACAGAGTAAAGAAGCCATTTAATAGATGGGGATAGATTCATACATGAGAGGGATTGTACTAGTAACACACTGCCACTGAAGGATGCAGGATGCCCAAACATTACATGGTATAAAAGAGACTTCTGCGATTTGCAGTGAGAGCTAGCCATTCCTCCAGGATCATTATCAGTATGGATTTTTCTGCCTTTTTTATGGTGGATTTAAAAGGTCGTGCCAATGACAAGTGGGTCTGACAAGGTTTGAAATCACGACTGGATGAAGGTAAATGTTAGGCCAAAAGGCAAGAACATAATGGACTCTTTAACAGTATAGTGTCATTTTAAGATCACCTGAAACTGATTTTTTTGTGAAAGTGTGGAACGAGCTGCTTACTGTATGTGAAAGTCCATTGTAAAGGAAGATTTGTAGGCACCTTACCCAAAGAATGGTGAGAGTATGGATCAAGCTACCCAGCCATGTGGCGGAAGCTGATACTTTGGCTATAGCTGAACAGCTGAATGAGATCCTGGGATCAGTTACCTACTAACAAATGGGCCAGGTGGGCCGCACAGCCTTATCATATTCTTAATTCCTTCTTAATTCCTTCTGTGGATTTAATTGGAATAAAACTTAAAAAGAAAGATAACGCAGTGCCAGGCTCTTCTTTATTAGTATGGGTTATCTTACCGTCAGTAAGTTACGTTTCCAGTTCATAAACCCATGCAGGCCATTAGCCTTCTTGATGAGCTCTGGTCCCTGGAAGAAAAGCACAGGTCATCTAACACAGTTTCCAAAGCAGTTCTTTGTGGTGGTCAGATATTTTACCGTACAGCATCTGTTACAAAACAACATACAGAGTATATACCTGTTCAGGTGGGTAGCTGCGTCAGCATGCGTAGGCTGCAAAGGAACAAGTAATAGGTTTATTCCATGCTGAAAAAAAGAAGAAAGAGAACACGGCCATGGAGCCTTCTTGGCCACACACCTTTTTTTCAGCATGGAATAAACCTATTACTTGTTCCGTATATACCTGTTGTCTTCTTTAAAACCTTCAAAGGCATTTTTTTATTTTTTCTTCAAAAACATAACAAACGTCCTCAGCATTTAGATTCACAAATGACCTTTATTCAGACATATTAGACAGGTCACCCCTATGTAGACTGAATGAAAGACCAGCAATAATAATCATCATCATAATAATAATAATAATAATAATAATAATAATAATAATAATAATAATACTTTTTATTTATATAGTGCCTTTAAAGGTGGCTTCTCAAAGCGCTTTACAGGATGACAATAACAATAAATAAGAAGAATACACAAGATAAGACACAATTACAATTACAATTACAACAATAACAATAGAGGAGACCGTGGAAGGTGATACTAAGAAGAGCAGAGGGGTGAAGAATGGAACCAGTTAAGTAAAGGCTTTTCTGAAGAATAGGGTTTTGAGTCTGAATTTGAAGGAGTTTAGAGAAGGTGACTCTCTGATATCCTTGGGCAAAGAGTTCCAGAGCTTGGGGTCATTACAGGAGAAGGCCCTGTCACCCATACAATGTAGACGGGCTTGGGGGACAGTAAGGAGTGCAGAATTTGAAGAGCGGAGGTTGCGAGGTGGGGAGTAGGGCGATAATAGTTCAGACAGATATTGAGGTGCCAAGCCATGCAGAGCCTTATAGGTGATCATGAGGATTTTAAAGTCTAGACAGAATTTGACCGGAAGCCAGTGCAAGGACTCCAGGATACGAGTAATGTGAACACTTGCACTAGACCTGGTCAGGATTCTGGCTGCTGAATTTTGGACATACTGCAGTTTGTTCAGAGTAGATTTAGATACCCCTGCGAGAAGAGCATTGCAGTAGTCAATTCGAGAGAATACAAATATGTTGATCAGCTTTTCAGCCACAGTTAATGATAGCATAGGGTGTAGTCTTGCGATATTTCAAAGGTGAAAAAAAGATGTTTTGACAGTATGCTGCACATGTGGATCGAATATAACCCCAAGGATTTTCAATTTTGATTGAAGCTCATGTACAGAGTCATCTACAGATAGGGTTACAGGACTGGCTTTACGAAGTTGATGGGGGGTACCAATAAGCATGACTTCAGTCTTGTCACAGTTAAGATGAAGGAAGTTTTGAGTCATCCAAATTTTTATGTCAGAGATGCAATTAGATAGAATAGAGACAGCCACATCAGTATCAGGTTTGGTATGGATGTATACTGTATGTGAGTATCGTCAGCATAAAAATGAAAGCTGAGGCCATGTGATCTTAAAAGCTGACCAAGTGGGAACTTGTAAAATGCTGAAGAGCAAGGAGCCCAGTATTGAGCCCTGGGGGACACCAGACTTGACAAGACCAATTTCAGACCTGTACCCATTGAGAGAGACAAAGTGACAGCGATCAGTGAGGTAAGATTTAAACCATTTGAGGGCAGTGTCAGAAACTCCAAACACAGTCTCCAGACGAGAAAGTAAGATGTTATGGTCAACAGTGCCAAAGGCAGCACTGAGATCAAGAAGGATGAGTATAGAAAGAGAACCAGAATCAGAAGCTATTAGAAGATCGTTAGTGACTTTGACCAGGGCAGTTTCTGTGCTGTGAAGTTGACGGAAGCCAGATTGGAGGGGTTCGAAAAGGTTGTTTGTCATGAGGTGGTTATGTAACTGAAGTGTGACAGCACCTTCTAGAATTTTAGAGAGAAAGAGTAAGTTGGAGATTGGGCGAAAATTGTTAAGATTGTCGAGAGCCATGTTAGGCTTTTTTGGCACAGGGGCAATGGCAGCAGTTTTGAGGACCGTTGGTACAATGCCAGTGCTCATGGATTCATGTATAATATTGAGGACAATGGGACAGAGAGAAGAGAAACAGGACTGGAATGGGATCTTAAATAGATGTGGTGGGTTTCAAGCATGTAACTAGTTTGTTGAGGGATGCCGAGTTAAGAAGAGAGAAGTTGGAGAGACGGGAACCAGAGAAGTTGGATGAGGAGGGAGGAGGTATGGAAATGATATGCGGTGTGGAGATATTTGGGTTGCCAGATGTTGTCAATCTTAGAACTAAAGAAATCTAAGAATGTGTTGCAAAGTTGTGATGAGGCGGGTAATGTGGTAGGGCAGTTTGGCTTGAGCAGTCTATTGATGGTGGAGAAAAGATGTCTGGGGTTGTTTTGGTGATTTTCAATGATGTGAGAGAAGTAGGTGGATCTGGCAGACTCTATAGTAACCTGATATTCAGATAAGTAATCTCTCCAGGCCTGATAATGTACATTAAGGCCGGAAAGACACCACCTACACTCAAGTTTGCGAGAGGCTGCCTTCATGGATCGCAGATGGTAATTGTACCAGGGGACAGGCCGAGAGAAAGAGATGGTTCAAGTTTTTAAAGAAGCAAAGGTGTTGAGGGTAGATAAAAGAGCACTGTCAAGTAACTGTATTTTGTCTTCTAGAGGGTCAGAGGAAGAGAAACAGGATAAGGAGGACAGAACAGAATTTGCAAACCTTGGGTGATCAATTGATCGCCAGTTGCGGAAATTTACAGAGCGTGGGGAGGAGGTGTTAGAAAGAGGTAATTCCAGATTGAAGAGAATGGCTAAGTGGTCAGAGAGGCCTAGAGAAAGGGGAGAGCAGTGGGAGACAAAGGAGTCATTTGCAATAATTAAATCTAAGGTGTGTCCTTTGTTATGTGTAGGGGTACAAACAAACTGAGTAAGGTCAAAGCATCCCAAAAGAGAAAGGAAGTCTTTAGCAAGACTGGAAGAGGTCGAATCAATGTGTATATTAAAGTCCCCTAGAATAAGGATCCTTTTAAACTTAAGGCATGAGAATGAGAGAAAATCAGCAAACTCACCTAAGAAGGCTCCACTGGGTTTGGGTGGTCTATAAACTGTAGCAATAATAGTAGTAATTAAATATGGCTGAATGTCTTTTGTTAATTGAAAAGCTGGTGTCACTTTCCACGCACACAACGTTTTTTTACAACAAAGATTTTGGATGTCTGTGTGCTTGTCTCACTGTAGTATTTCTATTACAAACTTTTAATAAATAACATCCACCAAAACGACACCAGTTTCTGCCCTTTCATAAACACGAATTTCAGGCAATTATTGTTGTCATACATTCTACTGGGGGATGCACCTTTTACTCTTTTTGCTTTTACCCCCACTGAATTCACTGTGTAACGTGATACGGGGGTTTATTTATTTAGATCGCATTGCTATATTTCATTGTCATTTACATTGGTGTTTATAATTTGCATTTATATTTTCAACTTTGGAAAGTTTTGAAGATAAATGCACTTTTTAACTCAAGAGTTAACGCTGTTGCACCTGAGCTCTTACATGCACAATGTTTTAAGATTTTTGACAACTCGTAAGGCAAAAGCCAGATCTGTGCCGCTGCACACGTACCGGTCTCATACCCAAGTGATACGTATTTCCCAGACAGATCTGACATCCCAGAGCTTCTAGTTGGTCCACGGTGATCCCTTTCATCGTGCCCTGCGTGCCAACCGGCATGAATACCGGCGTGTTGACCGTGCAGTGCGGCAGGGTGAGGTCGCAAGCCCGGGCTTTGCTCACCGGACACTCAGCCACTATACGGAGAGTTAGTGGAGCCCCTGCAAAAGCTCTCCCGGTTGCGAGAGCAGAGTTAACAGTCCCCATGCTGTCTAAACATTTTGCAGACACTCCAACAGCTGCCATGCTGGAAACAACGCGTCACGACTGGAGGAGGAACCGGAAGGCGAAAGATTACGCATGTGCGTCTGCTACCAACAGCAGGGTGCTAATGACACGAAAAGAGGCTATTTTGCTGAATTCCGCTATGGAAAATTTGTTGTTTAATTGCCCATGTATATTTTACCACGTTGCACGTTGTACCAACTGGAAAGTGTAAAAAAAAGTTTCCATTTAAATTCCGACTACGAGAGAACCCATAACTGCATGCGATTTACGTACACAGGCGCATCTGAGTTTCCTTCAGAGAAGATTTAAAATGTAAAAAGGAGTGTGCTTATCTTAAACCTTATATTATTATATCGTAGTATAAAGCATTGAAAGCTGCATTTTGCCTTTTGCATAATCATAGATTATACAAAGAAGGTGTCAGTTCGCCCTTCACCAACGTTGGTTGCATATCAGCTCTTGAGTATGTCCACAAGCATCATAACCTCGCATTTATCACAGGCTAATGCTTTTGAAAAATGGTTAAATAAACATAAATTACTAGTTTTGTTTGTACTGATTACGGAGTCAGATAACATGTCACTTCTGCTACAATACACAAGCCCTTGACATTTCAAAGTTATTTACAACCTTTTAATGTAATAACACGCTTTTTTGTCATTTATTAATAATATTACAACGTGAAATGAACTATTTTTATGAAGACACACCGAACAGGTCCCGTGGGCTTTTATTTTGCGCTTTAACTAAACAACCCCCCTGAACCAGCAAAAGCAGTCAAACTAATTAGCGAAACTAATTACCAAACATACATAGGTCAACAAATGTTTTAATATCTTGCCAACACATACCGAAACCTTTCCACCTTATCTGCAATTAAGTCCGCACCTATAAAATGTGGATTATTCTGTTACCGGAGACAGAAGGGTGGTGTCGAACTATCAGATCACCTGTCCCTCATAAGCCGCAGTTTCTCTTCCTAGGTATAGTAATGAATATACTTTATTACTACAGCATCAAATCAGCCAACAAGTCTTCGTGTGTAGGTGACACACAGCTAATGATCGCCATCACGCAGCGTGTGAGAAGAGCGTCCCGTTGAGAAGCTGAAAAGTGGAGGCGCCCTTTACATTGGACACCGCACAGATTCAGAGCAGGTAAACAGGAGTCGAGAGAGCTTGAATGTACCTCTTAACCTCTGCATTAAGAAACAAAGGCTGCTCTTGCAGTATCGTTTCGTTTGTTTCTTCGATACTCATAATCCAGATTTGAGTAGAACTGAGGTCTCAGATTCGATTCCGCGGCTGGGACGGGTTCAATGTAGAAGTTGCGCCTTTTCCAGTTGGCCACGTGGGTTTTTTTCTGGGCATGCTGCTTAGGTTAATTGGTGTCTACAATCTGTAAATGCGTGTGGCGTGCGATTAACGGGGTGCAAATCGTATCATGCATTGGTCCCCTTGTCAACCGTATTAGGTACTGCGAGACTGCAACGGACTGAACTGTTCTTGAAAATTGACTGTAACATAATTTAATCGAAAATTGACTGAAAATAATTTACTCGAATTTAAGATTGAGTCGTTTCCCACTTTATACCGTGATTACAGTTGGTAATTTTTTAACAAAAACTGAATGTCCATTTAAGTGACCTCGAAATAAATTTGATACTTTTTTCCCCCCCGCTTGCCGTCCTGAACTATGGAGGCTGACGGTGGACTAGCTGAGCATTTTCAACAGCTGTTTTTTTTTTACGTGCGGCTAGCCTTGCCGATGCCTCTCACCCCAGGCATGCCCGTGGTGCGGCCCGGTCGCGTGGAGCTGGCGGAGCGACAGAACAAACAGGCCGAGGAGAGGCTGAGCCGCCACCTGAGCGCCATGGACCTCCGCTGCAGCCGCCAGCTCGCCCAGCTCCAGGAGCAGAAGAGAAGACTGAGCGCAGAGCTCTGCAGCATCAGATGCGGTGAGCGCTGCGGATGGGGCCATGAACAACAGTATCAATACGAGCTACTGTTCACGCCGAGTTCACCATTCAATATGTGCTGCATTGGGTTCCCTATTCGATAAGTCCTACTATTCAGATTGATCTGAATTCGATCCCTTTTCACCAATGTAACTCGTGGTTCATGATAACTAGGTCGACAAAAATTAAAGTTCACCTACTGTACCTATAGGACTGATCCTTAGCAGTATTTACTCTGATAATCTGTGGCTAAAATCAAGAAAGAGAAGCAAAGCACAGTATATCCATCGTAAATCATGGAGAGACATTGAAAACTGTGGTCCAGGCTATAGGAAACAGATGCATAAGAAAATGATGGGGAATTTCAGTGGATCTATACTGGGATAATTAGTCAAGAAGATGATCCTGAATAAAGAATGGGGTTTCTGTTGCCTCTTTCCTGCCCTAGACACCACTCCATCATTGGAGAACCTCCTGGTGGAGATGCCACCTGACCTGCCCAGGCAGATCCTCTCCCGAAAGCGCATCTCCCTGCCCACCCTGCAGCTGGCACTCTCCCTCGGTGCGCCCGGCGATGGCCTGGCCAGGTGGGTGTTGCACTCTGGGAAGGAAGGGGGCATCTCTTCGCACTTTCTGCTATATGGAGTCTGTTTCTTTCTCCCCACTTTTTATGCCCTCAACATGCCAGAAAATTGATTGGTCAGGTGTCGTGCATCGCCACAGGTGCCCTGCAGTGAAAAAGCAATAGTTCACTCTGCAGCCTGGGCTTGTGGGGCAAAATCTGCAAGCTTGGCGCAGCAGATGATGGGAGATTTTAGATTTTCTAATTTCAACAAGGCTGCAATGGACTGGCTAGGGTGCACCCTGTCTTGTGCCCATTGCTTGCCAGGATTAGGCTCTGGCTCCCCCACAACCCTGAATCAGATTAAGCATTAAGAAAATGGACGGATATTTCAACAAGGAGAATTTTGTTTAGCAGCTCAGAGGTGTGTTGCAAAGCTTCTCAAAACTTTGGTCACCCAATGAGTCTTTGATTTGCTGCCTAAGGTGCAAGTCAGGTGGCTCAGGGTGCCCTGAAGATTCCAAGTCTAATAGTAGTGGTGAGCTGAAGAAGGCTCCACGGCCGAAACATTGTGGTTTCTTTCTTTTCTTTTCAGCATAGAATAAACCTATTACTTGTTCCTTTGTAGCCTATGCATGCTGACGTACTGTACCTACCCACCTGAGCTGCTACTGTCCTTTGTTTGGGTGAAGTTTTGCTGTTTGTGCTGACCAATTACCTGATAGCACAGTTATTGGCAGATGTAAAGTACAGTGCATATCAAAAGTATTTCCCCCCCTTTGACTTTCACACATTTTATTTTGTGACAATATGGAATTTCTTTTTTTTTCCATTGATTGGCACAAAATGCTCTATAATGCCAAATTGCAAACAAAATCTTTCATATCATCCTACATTAATTTATAAATATACAACAGAAAATACTGTATGTCTTAGCTGGCCTGGGAGTCCCCCAGGAGGAGCTGGAAACTGTTTCTGGGGAAAGAGAAGCCTGCTCCGCCTGTTTCCACTGTAACCTTCACCAGGAAAAATGGTTAGAAAATGGGCCGAGATCAGATCCATCCATCCATTTTCTAACTGCTTCTTTCAGTAGAGGGTTGCTGGGGAGCCGGTGCCTATCCTGGCAAGCAACGGGCATCAGGTGGGGTACAGTCAGGACTGGAGGCCAGTCCATTGAAGGGAAGACACACAAACACTCACACCAGGGCCAATGTTCCTAGAAGCCAGTAAATCTATCAGCATGTCTTTGGACTGTTGGAGGAAATTGGAGCACCCAGAGGAAACCCACATGAACATGGAGAGGAACATCCAAACTCCACCCAGATAGCACCCAAGGAATTGAACCCCAGGCTCCATGGCCCCAGCTCTTCGAGGTAGCAATGACTACCTCTGCATCTCTGTGCCACCACTGAGATAAACAGAAAATCATTTTATTGCAGAAATATTCACCACCCATTTTGCTATGGTCTACCTAAATAGGCTCTGGTGGAACCACTTGTCTTCAGAAGACACATAATTAGTTGGAGTCCACCTGTCTGCAGTTAAGGTGTTTCACATGAGGTTCAATGAGCTAATTCTGGGACCTCCTGTCTCTTGGAGGTCCCACAATTAAATCCTTTTTCCAGGCACTCTATGGGAATTGTTTTCATCCCTCAAGACGCTTGTATGCAATGAGTGCGTTAAAAGTGGACAATTCAAAACGGGTTCCATCAAAATCAATTGGCACGTTTAGATTTCTTTCCAAGTCAATTGTCTCACACCGCTCACCTATGTTGGTTATTTCGGACTAACGCAAACTTTGCTCCACCTGGGCAGGCGGAACTTGGCCATCCCCATGCCGACCGACTTCCAGAAGCGCATGAGCTCCTTCCTGTCAGAGTTGGAGCAGCTCAAGAGGAAGGCGTTGTCGGAGCCTGGAGAGGAAGGGTGCGCTGAGGCCGGCACCCCAGGAGAGGGGCAGGTAGAAGAGGGTGGGCTGAGCGAGGAGGAGCCCGCAAGCCAGAGAGAACCCCACCCGGAGAGGGAGAGGCAGAAGGAGGTGGAAACTCCAGAAGTGACCTGGCAGCGGGTGCAAAACTGCCGTTACCTCCACCATCGGGAAATTCTGGAGCAGGAAAGAGAATTAAGTCTGCAGGAGATCTTTAGTAAAGAGGGGATTTGTGGGGAGGATCAGGTGTAGGTCTGTGATCCATCCCTTCGAAGCTCTTAGATTTGTATGTAAAGAAAGCTTCATGCTGGAATCCTCCGTGATTCCTACAAAAAGAGTCCTGCCGGACTTTTGCTGTTCCTAAATGGGATGGGTCCTGCAAGGTATTCATCCCAAAATCCTGTTTCTTTCAAGAATTGTAGTGAATGTTGCACAGGTGGTTGTGCATGTGTTGGTGAGAGGAGCACATATTACTAATGATGGGACAATGATCCTGCAAACATAGGCACTCCTTACAGATGATGTGTGGCTGTCCCCATAATGCAAATAACTGGTTTTGAGTTAAGCAAATGGCGTTATCTTGCCATGTCCAAAGCATATTTCACTGTGTGTCTGGAATAGCAAACAGAAACAGAATGTGAGTCGTTGTGAAGTCCTCACAAAGATATGAATATGTTGTTGTGTGTGAATATAGTGGATTAGTTTGCGACGAATCAGTGAAAATTAAGTATAAGAGCACAGAAAGTTGTACTTCATCTGTGCTGCTGTTAATTTGGGAGAATAATTTTCATGTTTGACATTTACAGTACTTTTCACTCTCACAGGTTCATATTGTTTATATATATATTATCTAATAATATATATTAGATTTATAATAATTGATTACAATATCACTTTTCTAGTTTAATTTGTTTTGTTTTTAAGTATACAGGGTCATTTGTTTGACTGACTTTGTACTGATGGTTTATAGGCAATAAAAACACAATGGTTTCATCTTGAGTATTAGTGTTAGCATTTGCTGCCTTGCAGTGCTGGGACCCTGGGGTGCTATCACCTTAGTTTGTAAGTCACTCCCGGTGTTTACGTGGGTTTCTTCTGGGTGCTCTCTTTTTCTTCTCACAGCCCAAAGCCATACTAGTAGGATAATATGCTCCTGGGAAAACTGGCCCTGCCGCATGTGTGAATGCCCTGTAAAACTGATACTCTGGGATAATCCAAGAAGCAATAAAATGAGACGTAGCATGACTTGGCAACACTGAGCCGGACTTAGCAACCAAAGGAGTGAAATGGGTTGACTGGTTTCGTCTTGCTTGTAAATGTGTTTCACAAACATGGTCTCAAAAAAACACCATCTTTGTTTAAGTTATCTGAAGTGTTTCACAACGGTGTGAGCTTCTCCTATTAAACATGTCTGGGGCTTGTTAAATTTTGTGCCTTGATAAAAGAATGCTGTAGTCCTTTAAGTCAATATATACAGTCTGTGCTCCAAACAGTGCAGAGCTTAGGCTTTGATATTGAGTTGTAAGGTCTGTCTGAAAACAAACAAGGAATGCCCTCTTACTTAGTTTGTAAGTCAATACCTTGTATTGGTGCCCTTTCAGTCTTTAACATGATATCTACAATACAGCACAGACTGTTTTCCTTTTTCTCCTTTCTTGTTTTTATTTTCCAGTCTTCTGTCTTCCCTCCTTGCTTTGCCACTTTGCTCTTATCAGTGTTCTTACTAAATTTAATTGAAACCAAGACTTACAAAAAAAAATGACAGTTTGAAAGATCAGGGTTGCCAGCCCTGTTCTCAGAACACAGAAAGAGTCATCTGGTTGTCACTCTTAATAATTAAACTGGACCAATATGACATCACTCTCTTGACCTTCATTGGCTCACTGAATATGCCTATAGGGCCTGAAAGACTACAGGTGCCCCTGTCCTGAAGTTGGGGACCACTGTTTTAATTCATTAAATGCCTACTGGTAGCTGAATTTACCCTTCCTTCCAAGCATCTTGAACTCAACCACTAATCTCCCTAATTCAGAAGTTATTCAAAAGATAGATTGCAAGAGTTAAATTACAGTACCTTTATAACAATTTTAGAAACTGGGATTTAGGAAAAGTGTCAAATTGAGAATAAAATCATTAGTTTCATTCAGGGTTATCTGCCAGGGTTAAACAGAGCTTTATTTTATTGAAGAGGGACAGTGCACAGTTCTTAAGCTGCACCACAGTAAGCCTAAAAGCGAATTTACATCTGGAGTCCCTGGTTACAACACAATGAACAAAATACAAGACACAGACATTAAAAAAAAAAACATCTAGAGGCAAATCGGATGATAAATCGATATTACAAATGGTAAGGTGAACCGAAAAATTCCAAAACGATGGCATGTTGAATTAAAAAATTATCAAAGACCGCAAGAGTCACATTAGAAGACAATTAGGAAATGAAACATGACAGCTTAGACTATAAATAAAAAGCGAATAGTCAATGACATGATGATAGTCATTAAAAAAGACATCAGGATATTACAGATTACGTGACTTTCTTGCAAATGAAAAGTAGAAGACAAATCACTGGGCTTCCTATGAAAACATGGAACACTGGTATTCCTTAAGGAATACATATTGAGAATACATATTGTGTGCCTTGCAGCTCTGCATAATACACTAAGTAAGGAATCACCTGGGGACCGCTCAATTTCAGATACATTATGGAGTTGTAACACAGTCTACTTAATGGGTTCAATTAGTTAACTTAGTGAGCAAGGACCAGAAAACCCAGAAAACCCAGCAGACAGGAAAGGAATACTCAACTCTGGTCCTGAAAATCCCAACATCATTCCAGCTCAGTTCTCAGTTATTTTAATTAATTCCTTGATTGAACTGAATTTACTCAATTGTACTTGACACCATTGCCAATTGTTTAAAATGTGCAGTTTTTGTGTTACATTATAAAGTACAATAGTCAAAATGAAATCTCCGACAGTTTATGGCCTGAAACCCATCCCACAGGTCAAATGAATCATTCAAGAAAAAGCTAAAACAATGAAGAGCCTGAGAGAACGCCTGCAGATACCAGGGTACCCAGGACCAGCACTGGGAAGTTCTCCTCTTGGAAGAATTTTGAGCACAAGTGCAATCAAACAAAGGTCAAGGGCACGAGCAGATAGTTATATCTTAAGGCCGCATGGAGACGTCTCTACCAAGAACCTGTGTTTTACAGCACCGAGGGCGATTAGGTCTGGGTAAACAGGCGCTAACACTATCACTCCAAGATTTGCCCGGGCAGGTAGGTGCCTCCTGTTAACATTTGAGCTTGACATGTTTACTGAAGGGGTGGCACAGTGGAACACTGGTTAGCATTGCTGCCTTGCAGTGCAGTGGCCCTGCGTTCAATTCCTGCAGTGCTATCTGTGTGGAGTTTGGATGCTCTCCTCATTTTAGTTTGTGGGGGTTTCTTCAGGGTGCTTCCGATTCCTCCCACAGTCCAAAGACAATCTGATGGGTTAGTTACCTTGTGGGAAAATTGGCCCTGGTGTGCGTGTGTGTGTGTCTGTTTATGATTGTGTGTCAGACCTTCAATTGACTGGTGTCCCATAAAGGGTGTATCCTGCCTAGCTTGTCCGGAGAGTCTCTAGCTCCCCCAGTGCCCGTGACCTTGAAGTTCATAAACTAATTAAAA